>NC_141153.1:126069061-126384061 GCF_053477565.2 Lygodium microphyllum | reverse complement strand
ATAAAAGGTTTTTAGGAGTCAAGGGGGTGACCCTTGGGGTCTCCTACCCCCCAATTTTCACATGAAGGGGGGGGGGGGACATTTTTTTTATTGGCGTGAGAGAAAAAAAGAAGCGACATGTTTCAAGCGACGATTTCATGAGGGAGAGGGAGAGGGGGTCATGGCACCTCAATGTAAGTGTATAAACTGATCATGCTAGGAAAATGCTTGCTTCCTATGCTCTCCATCGTTGGTCTTTGCACAAGCAACAACTTCCCATATGAAGAGAACCAGTTTTAGTCTGTCTCTGTCCTCCATCTCTCTTCTCCAAATGGTGCTTCACATGGCAAAAATCAAGAAGAGAATGCGATGATGGATGCTTGTCTGGTAACGATCGGATTGCTCCAAGATTAAGAGGAGGCTAAGAAGAGATGTTTAGCATTAAATATTTGCTGTTGATCGGTCTATTGGCAACCTGAAAAGTTAATCAAAAAACCCGCAACACGCAAGTAAGCAATTGCATCATTTTTACAAAGGAATTTTTTTAAAAATATGTTTGATAGTTGAAATGGAATTCATATGGAAAAAAAAATTGTTTAGATCTTGTTTATATTATGATTGAGGGATGTATATAAAAGAAATGTAGATCTTAATGATAAATGGTTGTAATAATTAAATTAAAACCCGAAAAGTGTATTTTTAGTGTAAAAATAAAGGTTTTATTGGTTTCAGTTGGGAAAAAGAGATCCGCATGGGATAAAATCCTGAGAAAAAACATCTTTTAGTTGTCATAATCAATCCATAGTCACAAATCAAAAGATAACCTATTTTTATATATAAATAAATAGTAGAAAATATGAAAAAATAAAAAGAAAATGGGTTTTGGGGCACTTACGAAAATGCGGGAAAATATGGTTAGTGTCCTTGTATGTTTGGCAAGGGTTGAGATATGGGATTAAGCCTCAACTCACCCTTATAATGAGAGAGAGAGAGGAAGAGAGAAAAAGAAAGAAGGAACGAGAGAGAGAGGGAATAAACATACCACATAATAAAGAAAGAGAGAAAGAGAGAGAGGAAAGGAGAGAAGAGAATGAATTACAAAGAGAGGGTAAGATCTTGTTCTTTAACTTCTTCTTTTCTTGTTTGTAGTAGTAGTAATAGTAGTAGTAGTAGTAGTAGTAGTGCTGGCGAGGTCCAGTGCAATACCATGAGATGGGAAACACTCGAACGTACGTTAATTTGTGGGTGGGTGGAGACTTTACATACATTAATTTTGTTGAGTTACAAGAGAAGAAATCCCTTCTCAAACAATTTAAGAAAGAAAAAAAGAATGATAACAAAAACAAATTATTTGTTGTAACGTAGACAAAAAGGAAAATGATAAAGGTCGTGATATTCAAGATCACGAGGCGTATCTTAATCAGCATGTCCCATTGATTGTTTATAGAACACTTATAATACTTCGACGAGGTTCAATCAGAGATCATTGACAAGGGGATCTTAGATTTTGAGCAAACGATAAGAAAAGTGTATAGCAATCATGCATTGTATTGGAAAAATAATTGAATATCATATACAAAAACTTTGGGTCTGGACGACAAATTTATTATAGGCAGGTGACATCTCATCCCAAGGAGGAGTGCACTCTTTGCAACCAGTCAGAAGAGTTCGTGGACATGCAATGGATGGAGTGCCTGAGCCAATCCACCACTTGTAAGGTACTACCCAATCTATACCATCAGTATTAGAGGATATAGATAGCCTTCCAAACTTTCCTACAATCTTGGAGCTTGAGATGGAGGCAATGATCAATGCATTGATGCCCATGGATGTCGAGACATCTGATATGCTTAGAGAGGAAGCATCCATGCCATTATATGATGGGTGTCAAGTATCTTGTGTGAAGACATTGCTTACATTCCTAAGTGTGCAAGAAAAATACGGGTGGAACGATGCGAGTGTGACTAAGTTGTTAGGTACCTTGTACGTACGCTTTGCTGATTTATTTTTGGCACTATCATTTAAAAAAAATTGTGCTTTTTCAATGTATATATATATTTTTAAAGGTTATTGAAATATCATATATTACCACTTACAAATACTATGCCTGAGTCTCACGATGATGCATAACATGTTTTACGAAAGCTTGGCATGGACTACAACAACATCCATGCTTGAATCAACGATTGCATACTGTTTCGAGGAGAATACGAGACTATGGAGATATATCCAAAGTGTGGTATTCATAGGTATAAACAAAACTTGCAAGGGAAAACC
Organism: Lygodium microphyllum; assembly: GCF_053477565.2. Taxonomy (NCBI): domain Eukaryota; kingdom Viridiplantae; phylum Streptophyta; class Polypodiopsida; order Schizaeales; family Lygodiaceae; genus Lygodium; species Lygodium microphyllum. The sequence goes on along the minus strand of NC_141153.1, from coordinate 126,381,805 downwards.
ATCCCTCAAAAAGTTCTTAGACACTTTCTTCTTATCCGTCGCATAAACCACATGTTTCTCATACGTCCAGCATGGTGTGCTTGGCAATGTGGCATACGCAGAATAGATCCACAGATGGATTTCAATGAATATCAGCGGATTCATGCGCATGGAGCCACATTGACTCTATCTTTCCAAGCTTTGCCGGAGAGCCTTGGAATCTTCGGCTCTTTCTTTCTATGGATGGCGTGAACCCATTCGATATGCGCTCAACTTCTTACAGTGTGTGGCTATAGTCCTTGTCAACTATAACATCCCTCCATGGCTTTCTATGAAGAAAGGACATCTCATTCTTAGCTTGCTCATTCCGGGCCACTATAAAGTCAAAAATATGCATATGTATCTTTGTTCCTTGAGCTTAAGATTTTGTGGGAGGAGGGGATCACCTGTGAATAGGTGCATGAACTCATGTTTTTTTAAATTTTATTACGACATGGTACATGTCACAAAATTTAAATCTCTCTTATACGTGGTTTTGAACATGTAATTTTCTATCCAAGCCCCCAACAACCTTGATGGTGGTATGTTATACCTTTAGCTCCCCGAAGTGCAAGAGTATATAATCAAAGCAATGTTCCCATCATAGATGAGGACAATATGCAAATAGAAGAGGGGTCGATATTGCAAGGGGTGGAGGCCGTTGAAAGTTTGGAGCATGTAGAGAAGCTAGAATCAGGTAACAATGATGGAAATACAAGAGTCCAAGAATTCTTTGAGAACGAGGTGGACTCATTCTTTTGTGGTGATCTATCTATCGACCTTCTAGTAAATGCGGAGTTGTGTTAGGAGATTGACATGGAACCATAGGGTACTTCATACTTGGAGCATCCACCTACTCAATTCGTTGTTGACGAATCACTTATAAGGGTACATAATATATGCATTTTAAGTAAGATCATTTTTTTAAGATTTATATTACCATGCTTTACTTGATTTATATTGATTATGCTAACATCAATTTTTGTCTGTGTAAGTGACCTTTGTGAATATTTAGATTAGCACGATGAGTCGAGGGATGAGTGACAAGAAGCTACAAGAGAACTTCACACGTATGTCTCCAGATTAGATAGCTCGATTCATAGATATGGTGGACTAGGAGCTCTCTCAGACACCATCAAGTTGTTATGTTAGATCTACTTCGGTGTGCTCTGATGCTTTAGTTTCCAATAGACGAGGTCGACGCTTCAAACTTGGGCGGGACAAAGAGAGTGGTTTTAGGGGATGCTGCGAAGATGTGGATGCAGTGAGCCTAGGGTTGCCTCGGGATACATGTGCTACACCTCACTCTCGTGCAGGTTCGAGAGAGGGTGGCTCAGGTGGTTGTTGTGGAGGTACCAACACAATGTCTCCGTCTTGTCATTTTGCTGGAGTTGTGTAGCCTATGGGATTTTTCGCACTTGTGGGGATGTCTACTCTAGTCACTCCAGCTTTTGATCAGTCGTCTGCCCAAGTGGCACCCCTATGGGTGCTACTCTGAGAGATACTACCCCCGTAGGTACACCAGATGTATAGGAATCTCCTGGATATGCCCAAGAGTGTGGTCGCATGTGAGAGAGGACACATCTTAGGCATACCCCAGAGGGGTATGGATACCTTGTAAATGATAGGACAGGAGTCATTATCATGAATGATGAGGGGAGGAGGGTGATGACTCGTATGAGAGAGTTGTGCAAACAAGTTTTTCACCACAATATCTTAGATCATTGGAAGGACATAACGGAGGGGAGCAAGGACTACATAGTAGCATCTTTGCATGAGGAGTTTCCGATACCCGCTACAGGAGATAGGTTTTTCACAACTAGGAGTGCATGCATGTGTATATGTCACATAGACGATCAGTGTAACATTTTCCCCCCCTTTTCTCTATATTTTTTTATTTTATTTTTCCCTTTCCCTCCTACCCCGATAGTACGTCAGGGAGAGAGGGAGAGGGACTGATGTGGAAGAAAGGGAGGGGCATGCCGCCCAGGTGTGGCAGTATTTAGATGCGCCCCCCTTTTAAAAGCCCACCCTCCTCCTCGTCATCGGTAGAAGCTTCCCCCCCTCATTGCTACAGAAGTCCCCCCCCTCCATCGCCTGTGTAGTGCCCCCTCCCCCCTCGACCTGTTGCATTAGCGGTCCCTTGGGTTCACGAGTCAAGCCCCCCCTGTTGGAGAACTACACCCCCCCTTTAATTCGATCAGTAGCCCCCCGTATGCTCACCAGGAGGAAAAGAGAGGGAAAAACAATGGATGTCCAGGCCGTTGTGGAGAGAAGAAGAGAAGGAGAGATAGGACAGGAAGTGAAGAGGAAGAGGAGAGAGATAAAGGAGAAGGAAAAGAAGAAAAGAAGAAGGAGAAGAAGAGGGAGAGAGAGGAAAGGAAGAAGTAAAAGAAGAGAGAGAGTGGGAAGGAGAAGAGAAAGAAGAGGTAGAAGAGAGGGGGAAGAAGAGAAGGGAAGAGAGAAGAGAAAGAGGGGGAGAAGAGAGAGAAGAGAGAAGGAGTAAAAGAAGAAGGAGAAGAAGAGGGAAGAGAGAGAAGAGGGAGAGAAGAAGGGAAGGAGAAGAAAAGGAGAAGAGAAGAGTGAGAGAAGAGAGAAGAAGGAGAAGAAAGAAGAGGAGAGAGAGAGAAGAAGGGAAGGAGAAGAAAAGAGGAGAGAAGTGAGAACAGGGAAGAGAGAGAAGAGTGAGAGAAGAGAGAGAAGAGAGAAGGAGAAGAAGAAGGGGGGAAGAAGAGAGAAGAGAGAGAAGAGGGAGAGAAGAAGAGCAGGAGAAGAAGAACAAGAGGTAGTAAGAGGAGAAGAAGAGAGGGAGAGAGAGAGAGAGTAGGAGAATAAGTGGAGAAAGAAGAGAGGGAGAGAAAGAGAGAGAGTAGGAGATTAAGTGAAAAGAAGAAGAAGAGAGAGAGACGGAGGAAGAAAGAAGTGAGAGTCAGTAACTACAAGGAGCCACGCCCAAACCACCCTCTCAAAAAAGGACCCCATCTAGAGGTCTTTTCTCTTGAAACTCGTCGGACTGCCCAATCTCCGTGAGGCGAATGGCTCCCAAGAAGAAAGTCGCGGGAAGCATAGGCGCCCAAGCCACGGTAATGCTGGAGGGGTGAGCAGAACAACCAAGGCAGCACACATGAATCAGGCCCAGGTTCTAAGCGTTAAAAAATTAATTTAGGAATTATTTCTCGTGGAAGGGATGAAAGGACTGATGTCGTGCATAGGGTTTTGTTTACTCTAAGAACTAAGTTGCATGGTGAAACGATAGAGTTTGGAATTCGCACAAGATTTAGGCATGAAATGATAGCTTTTACACACTTAAAATGATCATGGTTAAAAGAAACATATGAAATGTTAATTTATGTTCATGAGATACACTTGCATTGTTAGACAAAACCCTAGACTTTCGTAGATGCAAGTTACACATGATCCGGTGCAGTAGGAATGTGTATAATTGCCTGCGAATTGTTTTATCGATCTTGCTGTGGACTATCGTAAATGGATACACTCCTAGCCTAATTGAAGCTGGTGACCTAACCCTAAATGGATTGTTGACCTAAGTTATGCTTAGTTGTTTGAAAAGGTTGTAAATCCCTTGAGCAAGTGATTTGATACATCCAAGTTAAATTCTGACTGTGCATGCAATGGGATTGTGATGCTGTAAAGCAAGAGGTTGTGCATTTAACTGTTTGTTAATGTGGTTTTGGATGTTAACCCAAATGGGGTGTGTTTGATGATTGCATGGCCGGTCTGAGATGACTGATTGCCATGGAAACAAAAGGAATGTTTTCCCTAGTGATTGTTTGTAAGCTCGGTGCTTCAGCTGTGGTTGATTTCCTAAAGGAATAATTAGGGAAGGATGGTGCTAGCTACCCCCCCGCGAACCGCCAAACCCTAACCAAGGGGGTTGTGAATCCGCGCCAGAAATGTTGATTGAACCCATTGCGAGAGGTCTGTCCTTACATGACTCGGGATGGGATCTTGAGGCCTTGATACTAGTTATAAGAAGGAATCTTGGAAGGATAAACCTTCAGGTTTTATTGCTGAAAGACGGAAGGATTTTTCTACGGAGGCAGAAAGGAGCACTTAATTCTCCTGTATGGATAGGAGACACACATTAATCCGAAGATAAGTTAAGGAAGTGTTTGATCTTGTTTTATATTGTCTTCGTGTCTGTGGCCTAAATTACGTAAAGGAACCTATGACTAACATGTTAATTAAGAAAGCTGCTTTTATGTGTCAAGCATAACATGGTAGGTAATTAGATAACTAAAACAACCCTCGAGGGAAGTGTGGTGGATATGACCAATGGGTCTATCCTACGGAAGGGTGGTCTTGGTTAGCCGAGAGCTTTCCTCAAAGGAGATGTTAACAGGAAATGTTAGGAAAATGATGGTCTATGACCTTAGACAATGTTGACTAGGAACCCGGACTTCAAGTCGATCCTAGTGGGAACAGCGGGATTACTTCCGTTGCGGGTTAGACTCGAGAGACCCTAGTTGGCAAACCCCCTGTCATTCCTTGGGAGTGCCGGGCGGCATCTTCTAGATATATCTCTGGATGGACTGCTAAGACGTGTCCCGCAGATTCAGGAGCGGGCATGTTACGTTTGGTATCAAAGCAAAACTTCATAATGATACATGATTGGTTAATGTTTGGTTCATAGACATATCCTAAATAGAAATAACCTAAGTGGTATGGCTTGATTGTTAGGCACCTTCTGCACCCACGAATGCTGACATGCAAGAGAAAAAGTTCCTTTTCAAGCAAATTAAGCCACCCGAGTTTGATGGCAAGGGAAGGACTATTCAAGCTGACACCGAGATCTAGATTGAGTCCATGGAGGACTATTTTGAGGTAGCAGGAACTCCAGCTGCTAACCAAGCCATGCTCGCCAAACTTAAGCTTACAGGCAAAGCGAGACTTTGGTGGAAACAGTGGTGCAGAGACCAAGTGATCTCGGAGGGGACAGTTAATTGGGATAAGCTTAAGGAAGCTGTGTGAGGGAGGTATATGCCACCTGCCTACTGCACACAAAAGATGAATGAATTCTATGACTTGAAGCAGCTAGGATTATCCCTTGAAGCATATTATTCAATGTTCGTTTCACTCGTAAAGTATGCACCCCCAATGGATATGACACAACAGGTGTCAAATTTCTGTGTTGGGTTGAATCCACCCATAAACACTTGATTGGAATCAATGCACCCAATGGACTTGCAAGACGCATTACTCCGAGCGAATCCAATCGTCCAAGAACTTAAATTAGGCAACAATGATAAAGATGACTCACCGAATCAAGACAAGAGGTACCACAAGTGCGGAGAGATAGGACACATCCGTAAAGGATGCCCCAACTGTCGATGTTTCCACTACAATGAACTAGGACACATCCAAACAGATTGTCCTGAGTTGGATCTTGAGAATCAAGAATGTGCTGTCAAACGAAGCCGTCTAAACTATACTTTTGGCTCATATTATGAACCACATGATGATGAAGGCTTGGAGCCTGCTGTAACCTTTGAGGATGACTAGATGACCTAGGAAGATCCTCTCCAGATAATAAATCATGTACTTGGAATGAATCCTATTGAACCCTATGAGTTATGGCAAGTTGTTATTTTAAGATGAGAATTTAAGTAATCAAGGTTGCGCAGTGAAAGCGTGATGGGCCCTAACCCATAGGCTATAAACCCACATTTCTCTCGAGATGAGGACATCTCGATTCCTCTAAAGGGGAGAGGATGTAACATTTCCCCCTCCTTTTTCTAAAATTTTTTAAATTATATTTCCCTTTCCCTCCTCCCCTGACAGTACGTCGGGGAGAGAGGGAGAGGGAGTGATGTGGAAGAAAGGGAGTGGCAGGCCGCCCACGTGGCGGCATTCAGGTGCGCCCCATTTTAAAAGCCCACCCTCCTCCTCATCATCGCTGGAACCTCCCCCCCTCGTTGCTGCAGAAGTCCCCCCCTCCATCGCCTATACAGCCCCCCCTCCCCTCGACTTGTTGCATCAGCGGTCCCCCGGGTTCGCGAGTCAAGCCACCCCCCCTATTGGCGAACTACACCCCCCCTTTAATTCCATCAGTAGCCCCTGTATGCTTAGTAGGAGGAAAAGAGAGGGAAAAACAATGGATGTCTAGGCCGTTGTGGAGAGAAGAAGAGAAGGAGAGAGAGAGGAGAGGAAGTGAAGAGGAAGAGGAGAGAGATAAAGGAGAAGGAGAAGAAGAAAAGAAGAAGAAGAAGAAGAGGGAGAGAGAGGAAAGGAAGAAGGAAAAGAAGAGAGAGAGTGGGAAGGAGAAGAGAAAGAAGAGGTAGAAGAGAGGGAGAAGAAGAGAAGGAAAGAGAGAAGAGAAAGAGGGAGAGAAGAGAGAAGGAGTTAAAGAAGAAGGAGAAGAAGAGGGAAGAGAGAGAAGAGGGAGAGAAGAAGGGAAGGAGAAGAAAAGAAGGAGAAGAGAAGAGTGAGAGAAGAGAGAAGAAGGAGAAGAAAGAAGAGAAGAGAGAGAGAAGAAGGGAAGGAGAAGAAAAGAAGGAGAATAGAAGAGGAGAGAAGTGAGAAGAGGGAGAGAACAGATAAGGAGAAGAAGAAGAAGGGGAAGAAGAGAGAAGAGAGAGAAGAGGGAGAGAAGAAGAGCAGGAGAAGAAGAAGAGGAGGTAGTAAGAGGAGAAGAAGAGAGGGAGAGAGAGAGAGAGTAGGAGAATAAGTGGAGAAAGAAGAGAGGGAGAGAGAGAGAGAGAGTAGGAGATTAAGTGAAAAGAAGAAGAAGGGAGAGAGAGGGAGGAAGAAAGAAGTGAGAGTCGGTAACTGCAAGGAGCCATGCCCAAACTACCCTCTCGGAAAAGGACCCCATCTAGCGGTCTTTTCTCCCGAAACCCTCGGACTGCCCAATATCCGCGAGGCGAATGGCTCCCAAGAAGAGAGTCGCGGGAACCATAGGCACCCAAGCCATGAGTAATGCTGGAGGGGTGAGCGGAACGACCAACGCAGCACACATGAATCAAGCCCAGGTTCTAAGCGTTAAAAAATCAATTTCGGAATTATTTCTCCTAGAAGGGATGAAAGGATTGATGTCATGCATAGGGTTTTGTTTACTCTAATAAGTAAGTTGCATGGGCAAAATGGTAGAGTTTGGAATTCGCACAAGCTTTAGGCACGAAATGATAGCTTTTACACACATAAAATGATAAGGTTATCGCCTTACTTCACATAAAATGATATCTTTTTAACAAGTTCAGTGCATAAATAGTCATTTAGAAATTACGTTTCGCAATCATGGTTAAAAGAAACACATGAAATGTTAATTTTTGTTCATAAGATACACTTGCATCATTAGACAAAACCCTAGACTTTCATAGACGCAAGTGACACATGATCCGGTGCATTAGGAATGTGTATAATTTCCTGTGAATTGTTTTATCGATCTTGCTATGGACTATCGCAAATGTATACGCTCCTAGCCTAATTGAAGCTAGTGACCTAACCCTAAATGGATTGTTGACCCAAGTTATACTTGGTTGTTTGAGAAGGTTCTAAATCCCTTGAGCAAGTGTTTTGATACATCCAAGTTAAATTTTGACTGTGCATGCAATGGGATTACGATGCCTTGAAGCAAGAGGTTGTGCATTTAACTATTTGTTAATGTGGTTTTGGATGTTAACCCAAATGGGGTGTGTTTGATGATTGCATGGCCGGGTCTGAGATGATTGATTGCCATGGAAACAAAAGGAATATTTTCCCTAGTGATTGTTTCTAAGCTGGGTGCTTCAGCTGTGGTTGATTTCCTGAAGGAATAATTAAGGAAGGATGGCGCTAGCTACCCCCCCGTGAACCACCAAACCTTGACCAAGGAGGTTGTGAATCTACACTGGGAATGTGGACAAAACCTGCCGCAAGAGGTCTCTCCGTGGAAATTACTTGGTGTAGCAAGTTGCTTGGGTGCTAGTGGGGGCTCTGCCGTAAATCCCAATGCCTTCGGTCCCTACACAAGTGTTCTACGTGACTCGGGATGGGATCTCAAGGCCTTGATACTAGTTACAATGAGGGATCTTGGAAAGATAAACCTTCGGGTTTTATTGCCGGAAGACGGAAGGATTTTTCTGCAGAGGTAGAAAGGAGCACTTAATTCTCCTGTATGGGCAGGAGACACACATTAATCCGAAGATAAGGTAAGGAAGTGTTTGATCTTGTTTTATCTTGTCTTCGTGCCTGTGGCCTAAATTAGGTAAAGGAACCTACAACTAATGGGTTAATTAAGGAAGCTGCTTTTATGTGTCAAGCATAACGTGGTAGGTAGTTAGATAACTAAAACAACCCTCGAGAGAAGCATGGTGGATGTGACCAATGGGTCTATCCTACGGAAGGGTGGTCTCGGTTAGCCGAGAGCTTTCCTTAAAGGAGATGTTAACAAGAAATGTTAGGAAAATGTCAGTCTATGACCTTAGACAATGTTGACTAGGAACCCAAACTTTAGGTCGATCCTAGTGGGAATAGCGGGATTAGTTCTGTTGCGGGTCAGACTCGAGAGACCCTAGTTGGCAAACCCCGTGTCATTCCTTGGGAGTGCCGGGTGGCGTCTTTTGGATATATCTCTCAATGGACTGCTAAGACGCGTCCCGCGATTTGAGGAGCGAGCACGTTACAATCGGACGTACGCAAGGCACTTAAGAGTGGGGCCTCAAGGCCCAAGTGGCTAGACGGGGATGATTGGCGCTAACTTAGGGAGGAGACTACAGATTCTCTAGGATGTTGGAGACAGTAGCGCGAGGAGATGAGGGCATGACTGGAGGCAGGAGTGTTCCATCTTCTTGGGAGTAGCGGCCACAAGACTTATCTAGAAGACTTTGTAAGTTTTTCTTTTCTTTTGCTTGCTTATTTTTTTGCAATATCCATTGTACAGACAATTGTGTTTCTAACAATTGTATTTTATTTTCTTTGCAGCACTCCATTACAAACCATGATCCCACCGGTCTAGAGACTCGATATGCAGAGAGAAACGATCTCACTGCATTGATCGACTGATTGTATGGACACGACGGCCCTATAAGTCACTCATCTTTCTTGTCCGTAGTTACTAATTTTAATTAAAACATATTATTTTATGGTGGAATGATGTGTAATCATTTCTTTTTTTGCAGAGTCCATTCGATGCTCCTTTGCAGCGGGATGAGCTTTTGGATGGCGAGGATCTATAGCTCGCCCTTGAATCCGTGGAGCACATAGGCTCTTCTTTTTGGTCATGTGATTTATGTAGATATTTTCTATGCACTATGTTATTTATATCTTGCCATCATTGTACCGTCGCTTTCATTACGCGATCTTGTATTTATTTTATGTATCAGTCTTATGGATTCAAGTACACTTTGCCTTCATTTAGACGAGCATTGTACACATTAGTGAAACTCTTTTGTATGGCCCAAATAAAGCACATAGTGCTGCCACAAAAAAAAACCCTGTTACCGTCGCTATTAGCGTCGCAAATTTACTGCACGCGTCGCTATTAGTGTCGCAATGTGCATCGCTATTTTTGTCACTATTTGTGTCGCTATCAGCATCACATTTCTATGGCGTCACTAATAACTGTGGGAAAATTCAGAGTTACAGCATTCGAATGTGTGCACAAGAGGGAGAAAGAGGCTCAAAGTACAAGAACAAATTCTTGTTTATTAAGTTGCTTAAGGTACAACTTGGGTACACTCTATCTCAAGTTTGATAGTGACCCATAGGCTATTTATATAGCCTCTACCAAGCTAGGTTAGGGTTTCCCCTGCCCATAAGGCTATTCACCCATCTACCCTCATACACCGTTGCTTACAGTGGGTTCCTATGCCTATCTTCTAACACCCCCCTCAGTGCCAAGGTGGCATTGGATTACAAGGCATATGAGATGTCCTCCCCTGGGATGCCTTTATAAATCAGGCTTACAAGAGTGTTTTAGGTAGATGATTTAAAGACTCAAACAATCGATCTTCAGATGGATCGAAGGCATACTTGGCCACCAATTCTTTGGATACATCAAGAGTGTTGGGGCATTTACTAGTGATATGCCCTGTCTTCTTGCATTTGTTACATTTCATTTTCTCGAGATACTTCTTCCAACAGTTGTTTACAAGATGTCCTTTTTTCTTATAGAAAGAACATCTAGTGAGAACTCTATGTACATGATCACAGGAAGTTGAAGATGCCTGACTATTGCTACTTTCTTTGTGGTTCCTCTTTTCTTCATCTAAACAGGATTGGATGGTACTTGCCAATGTAGGGTCTGGAATGTTGGTAAGAGTGGTTACAAGAGTAGGAAACACCTATTTTAAAACCTTTAGGAGAATAGCAATACCATCTTCTTCATGTATTGGAGCTTGTACACAGAGGCAAGCTGTGCAATAAGTCCCTTCATGTGTGAGATGAGTTTTTCCAAATCTTCTCCTAATCTATATTCCAAGCTAAAGAATTCAATTTTAAGGAAGATTTTAGTATTTTTACCAGTGGCTCCATAGAGCTTTTCAAGCTCATCCCATATTTCTTTAGCAGTGTTTAGTTGATCAACATGATGAATCAGGGACTCATCTAAGTGTAACATTATGATGGCTTGGGCACGTTGGTCATCCTCTACATCAACCAGATTTGCAAAGTTTACAACTCTAGTGCCTTGAATGAGAGGCCAATACCCTCTCTCCATCATTTTGTACTTTATAAGTACCTACCATGGGTGGAAATCTTTGCCATCAAACTTTCGAATTTGAGAACGGACATCAGCATATGTTATGTACATTGGGAAGGCCTTATCACTTGTTAAGACAAGGGTAGTGTCTATTCCCTTACAAACTTGCCACTGAATGCGGAAGCAAATCAAACAATTGAAATCAAAGTGGTAATGAGGAGAAAGGTTGAAAATCATACAAATGTAATAGTTCAAAGTATGACTGTGGTGATCCTTTCTTATGTGCAATCTTCTTCCGAGGTTTAATAGTCTTTTTAGGTTTTAATGAGGTAAACCTAGACTAGACTTCAGGCTCCTCCTTGTGGTATGGCTTAGTGGATGAAGCTTGTGTTGAACAAGGTCAGTCTATGATCTCAATGCTTGTTGCTGATGATTCTGAGGAGAGCATAATGACACTCATCCTTTTGATTGCATTGACTAGTGTACTTGAACCAAAGTCACTCAAGATATGCAATACAAATCTAGTGTATGATGATCTATGTGTTTATAATTGTATGCATAACCTTACAACAATATAAGAAGAGGAAGTTGACAAAATAAAACTCACTACATTTAGTAAATACCCAACAAGAAAATGGCTAGATGATTAATGATTAGTGTTTAGAAACACTAATGTCAAGCTTAGTGAAATGCTTGAATGAAAGCAGGTTGGAAGTCAGCTTCCCAATGCACTTAATGATGTCCATCAAACATGTCCAAGAGCTTTTAGATTTCAGGTAAGCTTTAAAGAAGATGCTTTAGTGATTAGAATCACTGTTTAATAAAGCTCAGAGTAAAAAATGTGAAAAATGCTAAGTTTAGAGCTTACTGGCTATGGATACCACAGGGTGCACAGTTAGGGTTTATCAGAAATCTCTCTCTGTAGAGCAAATTTCCAGGAACCCTTATATATGAGGATAGCCCACTAGGGGGGCTATCAAAGCCCCAAGGTGGTTGCTGGGATTGCATTGCTTGTTGTGTGCACAGTTGTACGAATGACATGCTGACAGAAAACTGCACCTGTTCTGGAAAACATGTAATGTCGGGCTCAATTGTGGACAATGTTGGGGGCAGACTTGACAAGCAACTGCACCCTAATGTGAAGAAGGGATATACAAAAGAAAGCAGGAGCAGATATGGCCTCCTTTGTCCTTCCCAAGTCCTCCAAGGTTTGCAAGTACAGGCTAGCTATGGAGGTGAAGGAGATAAGTTGAAGATGATGGAAAATCTTGTGCACTTAGTGAGCCTGAGGATATAGGAAGCTGAATAGATCAAAGGAGGCTCTGATACCATGTGGAAAAAATCAGAGTTGCAGCATTGGAATGTGTGCACAAGAGGGAGAAAGTGGCTCAAAGTACAAGAACAAATTCTTGTTTATTAAGTAACTGCTCAAGGTACAACTTGGGTACACTCTATCTCAAGTTTGATAGTGACCCATAGGCTGTTTATATAGCCTCTGCCAAGCTAGGGTTAGGGTTTCCCATGTCCCTAAGGCTATTCACACCCATATGCCCTCATACAACAATATTTTTTGCGACGACGGGAGCAAATTTCTTTATGAACATTTTCATCACTTTGAACATCGGTATAAGGCCTATATCTTGTAGTGCAAAAAGTATTATCATTTTGTAGCACATCTTTCTCTAGGTTTCCATAATTTGGTGTGTAAAAAGAAGGAAGCTAAGTGTAGTGATCCAAGCAGAACAAGGCATCGGCCTCAGGTCCTGTCTCGGTATCCAAGAACCTACCAAGCCCTCGTGAGGCGACACTGTTGAGAGTGAAAAAAGACTAAATTTTTTACTGATTTTTGTTGTTTTTGAGGATTGAATGATTGATTTTTGATGGATTTAGAGTGATATATGGTTGTTAATGGAAGTGTTTGAGAGTTTTTTGGATGATATTGATTATGTTTTGGAAGTTCATGATGATTCTTAGTAGAGATATGAAGCTCTGTGATGTTCTGCTAGGTTATGTTGAGGTTCTGATTGGTTCTGTATACCTTTTGTATAGCTTCTGTTTTGTTCTGATTGTCTTCTGTATGAAGCATGGATTGATGATTGATGAAGATTGAGATCTTTTGGAAGCCTATTGAATAGTTTTTGATAGTATGGAATGGTTTGAGTATGAGTTATGAGGTTCTGATGACCCTTTGTATACCTTCTGTAGAGCCTCTGTCTATGCTCTGTCTCTGTACTGTAACTGTACTGTAATTGCTCTGGTACTGTACTGTAACTATTCTATAGACCTTCTGTAAGTGTTCTGTAGAATGTATGTGTGACTTTGGGAAAGTTTTCTAACTTTTGGGAAGGATAAATCTAAGTTAAAAAGAGCTAAAAACAATGGAAGACGCAGCTGCTAAAGACTGAAGAGAAGACTGAAGTGACAATGATAGTAGTGAGCTGTGAAAAGACATTGTAGTGGCTCTAATGACTCTTCATATCAGACATACCTCTTGGGAGGTGCATCCACGACCTAAGAAGGATTATTGAGAGTTATTATGAGATTATTGTAGTGAGGAGATGATGTACTATTGAGAGAGAGAGAGAGAGAGAGAGAGAGAGCCAGAGATAGCCAAATCTATCAAAATAATGTAATTATATATGAGAGATTGAGAGAGAGAACTATGAAGACATTGAAGATGAATACTATGTGATTGATTTCCATTCAAAGATGGTGTATTCTTCCATGTTCTTTGTCATATTGAAGGATTTTATGAAGATGTTGAAGATTATGGTTGATTCTATTAAATCCGTGGGAGATATCTACTATGATGTTGCGTGAAGAATTGTTGTTTTCTTTGTTTTGGTCATCAAAAGAATGAAATAAAAGCTTGTTGATGTTACAAGATAGATTTTCTTGTAGTAGAATCCCCTTTTCCTTGGTGTTCCTCTTGGGGCTCTATGCTTTTGGTGCGCAACCAGGGAAAACTTTCCATCGACAAGCATCAGAAGAGGCTGAAAATGAAGGAAATGGCATTGCCAAGAAGAGGAGAATTCAATGGAAGTTTGCAAAGTTCCTTCTTCCACTGAGGAGTTGGAAATTCTTATTATCAAAGCCACTTTCCACAAGAAGTTCATCCCACAATGGCGAAAACATATCACCATCATGATGCATGCTCTATGTGGTGGACTGTTTCCTCTTCCTGTTGAAGTAGCAGAAACTTGCATCTTGGTGGCAAACTGTTTGGGAACAAACTAAAGAGCAGAAACAGAGAGAATGATCATCTATGAAAGATTTGGTATTCATTGAGAAGTTTCCAAACATCATCAAGTGGGAGATTTTGAAGAAGCTTCAGGAGTCATGGTATGTGGAGGTTCACGAAAACAAGAAGGAAAAGAGTTGGAATTTGTTCATGGATGCTCAACAACAAGATACGTGGGATGCTTGGTGCACTGATAATCTCCTGTTTGTCCAATTAGCAACCCACTGGAAGTTGGTGGACAGAGTGTTTTTCACAACATACACTATTGAAACCCTTAGAAGCTGGCATTATTATAATGACACAACAAGGATCCTAAGAAGAATGAGTTTTGATACTTTCAGAATGGAATATCTCCCTCTCTATAGTGGTTTGAAAGCCGAATTCAGAGATGTTGAAAAGAAGGAAGTAGAAGATATATTGGCCAGAGAATCCATCAGATATTGAAGCCCTCTCTGATTCTATCCTATTGAGTACAGACCAACTGGTTGGAGGCAAACCCCTGATGAATGACGCAATAAAGAGGCAAGAGTTAGAACGAGTCTAAAGGTACGTGAGAAGAGGAAAGGAAAAAATCAAAGCTGAGAATGAGCTTGTAGCAAAAGCCTTTTTTGACGCCCTAAAAGCACTCTTTACAGAAGTCCCCATGGCGACTCCAGGTCCTCTTCCTAGTCAAATTCATCTTGGAAATATTGATGACAGGCCAGTAAATGTAGTCCCATTGCCAGTTTTTAAGGGAGAGTACAATGAAGACCCTGATCTTCATGTAGCAGAATTTATGGTAGCATGTGTGGCTAACAATGCCAGAATCCCTGAGCATTGGTTAGCAATATTCCCCACCACTTTCAAAGGTGCGGCGTTTCAGTGGTATGAGAGACAAGCAGCAGGAACTTTTGGCACATGGGACGGCCTTCCTCACTAAATTCAAGCGTAAAGGTTTTGAAGAGCGGATGCAAGAGGAGTTCATGAACTTAAGTTAGTCCTATGGAGAAAGAGTAGAAGCTTATGTCTCGCGAATGGAATCCATCCTGAAGAGATGGACTGACCATCATTTGGACGAAGGTATCCAAAAAGGGGTGTTTCTCAGAGGCCTACAACCAGAAGTTCGCAAGTTCATGGAATTGAGAAGACCAGTCAATCTGCAAGCTACAGTGGAAGGTGCAAGATTGTATGACGAAGTTGAAGCAAGGCTGTCAATGACTCCAGGAAGAGGAGTCTTACCTCCTCCCATGCCAGGAATGGTATACCCACTAAATGCAGTCTCAGGGACAGTTCCCTACCCCTATCCCCAAATGTAAACAGTGCCACAATATAATGCACCTAATCCACTGTGGTCACCGCAGACGACAGTGCCTCAAATGATGGTTCAACCACAGCAACAGTGGCCTCAAACAGTTCCTCCAATGGCTACTCAACAATAGTGGAATCCTACCAGCTAGAATCAACAACCCTAAGTCTCAATAGGAGCTCTGAATCAGAACCAGAACAGAGGACCTTTTGGATTACTGAAGCTTTCCAAAATCCCACTACAAGCACTTCAAGAGGTGAAAATATGAAGAACTACTCATCCAACTCAGTTGTAAGTATTAAGAAAGAGCTTTTGGATGTGATTACAGAGCAGCTACAGACGCTGAAGGTGAATACCACCAATATATCCACTCCTATGGGAGCTGGAAGAGATGTGATGCGCTCTAATACATGGTGTGGAAAGTGTCATCAAGCGAGACATTTAGCCACTAAATGTACCCGAAAACCAACCATTCCTGGGGCCTTCTATTCTTACTGTTTGCAGAAGAACCATAGAGAGGATATTTGCTCTCTAAAAGAGATGCATGAACGAAGAAAGAAGGATGAAAATGCAAGAATCAACTTTCTAGAATCCAAAATGACAACACAGGATATTGGACCAAAGCCTAGGGAGTTTGGTCCTAATTTCAGTCCAAGGAGGTTTCCCTCTCAAAGTTACAGAGGACAACAGTCTGGCAGTGGTCACACTGGCGGTGGTTAGAGATCAGAGGTGGAATGTTACAGGTGTGGAGAAAAGAGTCATATCTTCCCAAATTTAGAGACCCCAGTCTGGGAATCGTAGTCCGGGTTTCGATAAAGCACCGTTTCACCCTAATAAATTGTAATTAAGATTTTAAGAAGGAACCGTTGTTTTGTTATTAAGGTTTATAACCTAATAAAATGTCACCCATTGTTAATATTTTCTTAAAATGAACCCTTCATTAAAATAATTTCCCCCTCACTGCACTGTTTTTTCCTTTTTAATAAACACGCTTTGTGGGATGGGCACGTAAAGTCCTCTTAGTTGAGATTGTTGGTCAAGGTTATGGTTAGGTCCTAATGTATATTTTTATGGTATTATGGTTTGTTTATGTGTTACGATTACGGGTATGGTTTGTAGTTTTTTATTTCTTTCTTGCATGATATGGGGTTTTGGGTGCCTGTTTGTTGCATTGCATGAAGTTTTCGATCGCATATATGTAGAGGTCATGCCGAATGTTTCCTAGGATGTGGGTTGTTTGCGGTGGTAAATGGGTTAGTTACATCTGTGTGTGTGTCCTTCTTTTTGATTGATTTCTTTTTTATAGCCCTTTGGTTGTTTTGCAGGCATTCTTTGTGATTGACTGTGTTGTGGTGTGTGTGTTTTCCATCTGAATGGCGCCTCACACTCCTCCTCCTATCCAATATGTCCTGCTGGTCAGTAGGGATTATTCTTCCCTACTAGCTTTTGAGCCTATAGCGAAAGCAGGACTTGCGACTTTCGTGGCTGCTTCATTTCCCTTGATTCCAGATGATCCATCCCTGTGTGATGATTTTCTTGCCTCATATAGCAAGAATTCGGGCTTGGTTCATGGTGCTTCCATGATTTTGATACCTCGAGGGTTAGGGAAGGCTTTGTCTCTTCCCTACAAAGGAGAGCCCTTTGTTACGGCTAGAAAATTATTCTCCAATGATGAGATTTTCAAGCTGTTACAGAAGAAGACCAAGGAAATTTTGGATGTCAAGAAAGTGATAAACACTTCAGGAGTATCTTTTTCCATGATCACTGATCCTCTTTGGAAGTTAGTTTCTCAGTTTCTCCAAGATAGGTTTATGCACACCATCCCATTACTTGTCCAAGGAACTCTTCACAGCTTCGAGGATGGTGTTAAAAGGGGTGGCCATTGATTGGGGTACATACATGCTTACAAAGATGGACCAACATTTTTTCAAAGTAACCAGAGGAAATGTCACAAATATCACCTATGGTTCCTACCTGTATGCTTTCTTGACATACTCTAGCCTAATGAAGGGTGTGCTTCCACCTCCTCCATCTGATCCAGTACCTGCTCCACCACCTTCAGAAGAGTCAGAACCTATTGATATAGAGGATCTTAATTCCCCTCCTCCAATGGTCATTCAAGGAAAGCGCTTGAAGCGTGTGGCAAATAAAACTCCTTCAGTTCTTCCTTCAGTCACAATTCCTGCTACATCTGGCAGTGATCTCCCTGCTTACCTCACATGTAACAATTTGTTTAGAGCACATAGAGAGGGTTCCTTGGAGATATCAGTCCCTTCACTGAACAATTTAGTGTCAGGAGATGCTATTCCATTACTTTGTAAAGACATCTAGAGTTCGATTGAACATTCAGTGAGAAGAGCCTGTGCTCAACAGCTGTATGCTTCTTTTTATGAAGAATTGATGCAGTCCAAAGACCAGTTGCATAAGGCAACCTCAAAGTTAGCCTCTGCTAAAGACACACTTGTAGATCTGTTTAAGCAGATGGAGTAGCAAACCCAAATGACTGAGACTCAGATAGAAGAAATATCTTCTTTGAAGATTTAGTTTAACAGACACCGCAACTCAATGCAATGCGCCTCGAGTTGCTACCAGCTTAACCACTCTGTCTAACCCAAAGATTAGACCCACAATGGTCACCTTTTTGCCATCCGATCACATAGACCTCATCTGATATACAAGTCAGGACTCAACCAATGTCCAAGCTCACATTTGGCTTCTCCTCATAATGGGGGTCTTACAACTTTGAGCACCATGGATCATTGGTAGCACCTAATGAGGGTGGGGCATTGATCATATCTAACACCCCCCCTCAATGTCCACCCATAGGTGAACTATCTCCTCGGCCAAATTCCAAGTCTCTAAACATGAACTTGAAGCAAATCCTTCGTAAGTGCTTTGGTGAAGATATCTGCTTCATTGTCCTCTGTTGGACAATAGACCAGTTCCACTATCCCATCCTCCATCAAATCACGCACATAGTGATACTGAATCTCTATGTGTTTGGTGCGTGCATGAAACACTGGATTTTTGGCAATGGCGATGCAACTCTGATTGTCACATCTTAGTACAATCGGTTCTTCATCTTGCACTCCCATATGCCATAGAATCCTTCTCAACCATACGGCTTCACATACAACAAAACAAGCTGCCTTGTACTCTGCTTTGGTAGAAGACAATGCCATTGTTGGTTGCTTCTTACTAATCCAAGAGAAAATTCCTAAACCCAAAGAGAAACAATAACTAGAAGCTGACTTCCTGGAATCAATGTCTCCTGCCCAATCTGAGTCACAGTTCCCCACAAGAGAAGTTCCGAAACTGTATGTGATACCATAGTCAAGAGTTTCCTTCAAGTATCTACGCATCCGCATCCCAGCCTTCCAATGACTCTCATGAGGTTTGTTTGAGAACCTGCTCAAAACACCAACAGCAAAACTGATATCTGGTCTGGTGTTACACAAGTAGATCAGACTGCCGACCAACCTCCTATACCTCCCAATGTCTGCTAATGCTGATGTATCCTCGATGGATAACTTTGCATTCACCTCCATAGGTGTAGCTATCTCCTTGCACTCGGTCATGCCAAATGCCTTCAAGATCTCCCATGCATACTTCTTCTCAGAGATGAAGATCTTTCCTGGCTCTTGCCAGACTTCAATCCCCAAACAATAGTGTAGCAAGCCTAAGTCTGTCATTTCAAACTCAGAGCTCAAAGCCTTTCGAGTTTGGTTGATCATATCTTCATAGTCACCTGTAATAAGAAGGTCGTCCACATATAGGACAATCACTACAGACTTTTTACCATCCCTGTAAACATACAAGTTAGCATCTGAGGCACATCTTTTGAAGTTTAGGTTTAAAAAGAACCTATCTATCTGCTGGTACCATACTCTGGGGGCTTGTTTCAACCCATACAATGCCTTCTTCAGCTTACACACTTTGTTCTTAGAATGGGGGGCCTCAAAACCTGGTGGTTAAGCCACGTACACCTCCTCCTTGAGGTCACCATTTAAGAATGCTAACTTAACATCCATTTGGTACACTGAAAACTTCTTGTGGGCAGCCACTGCAAGTACCGTGCGAATAGTGGTCATTCTGGCAGTTGGGGCAAATGACTCTTGAAAATCAAACCCTTCAACTTGTGAAAATCCTTGGGCAACCAGTCTAGCTTTGTACTTTTCTAAGGTACCATCAGCCTTGTACTTTACCTTCCAGATCCACTTGGTGCCAATAACCTTCCACTTTGTTGGTCGATCCACTAGCTCCCAAGTGTCATTCTTCATTATGCTGTCATACTCCGCCTGCATAGCAGCCTTCCATGATGGATCTGCCAGTGCTTCTTCTAAGTCAGTTGGCTCCTTTACTTCTCTCATAATCTCAACCATCAAGGCCATATTGACTATGTGAGCAGAAGCCTCCTTTGCTCCTCTATTCTCTGAGACCTCCTTGGTCCGTCTGCCTTCTCCTCAATAGATGCAGGCATAGGATTATTGTGGTCATAGAGCTGCTTCACCCAGCGCGGCAATGGCTTTTCCAGTGGGGTGATGTCAGGTTGGTGAGCTTTTCCTCATCATCTGAAGATGATGCTTCCTCCTCCTTAAGGATAGGGATAGCTCTCGGGACAGGTTCATAGTGGACTACTTCTTCGCTTGATGATAAAGTGGAAGAACTTGCCTTCTCCTCCTCCACTGTATGCGGCTCCTCCTTGAACACCACATCACGGCTCGCGATGATATTCTTTGCCTCTTGGTCATATAATTTGTAAGCCTTCTGCTCATCACTATAACCCAAGAAGATACATTTTCTACTTTTTGGTTGTAACTTGTTTCTCTTCTCATTTGGAACATGTGCATAACATTCACATCCAAAAATTCTGAAATGTGAGACAGATGGTTTCTTACCATTGTAAGCCTCATGAGGTGTTTTTCCCTTTAGAGCCTTTGTATAGCTCCGATTTAGAATGTAGACTGCAGTATTAATAGCTTCAACCCAAAAATGGTTAGGCAACCCCTTGCCCTTTAGCATGCATCTTGCCATCTCCACAATGGTGCGATTCCTGCGTTCCACAACACCGTTCTGTTGAGGTGTGTGAGGCGTCGTCAATTGACGCTTGATCCCTTTGCTCTTGCAAAAGCCTTCAAACTCCTTTGAGTTAAACTCACCACCACCATCTGTTCTAAATTTCTTCACACTTTTCCCTGTTTCATTCTCAACAAGTATTAGCCATTCTTTAAACTTACCAAAAGCTTGAGCCTTATCACGAAGGAAGTACACCCACATCTTCCTACTCTAGTCGTCGACAATCAACATAAAATAAGAAGATCCCCCCAAGGCCTGTGTAGGCATCTTACCACACAAGTCAGCATGCACCAACTCTAGAGGAGCCTGTGCTCTATTCTTGCTTTCTTGTGGAAATGCCTTTCTCTGTTGCTTGCCCATCATACAAGCTTCACATGGTTCCTTCAATTCAGTTATTGTAGGTAGGTGAGCAACCATACCTTGCTTTTGCATCTCCTTCAATATTGCAAATCCAATGTGTCCAAACCTTTCATGCCAAAGCTTACTTGTGCCCACTCCAGCGGTGGCTGTAAGAGCACTTAGCTCATACAGGTTGTTCCTTCTTTCTCCTTTGCCAGCAATTGTGCCAACACTATCAATAATTTCTGCACCTGTCTTCTTGAACCTCACTTCATGACCAATATCAGTTATGGCAAACTGATAATAGATTTCTCCTGATTTCGGAAACATACAACACATTTGAAAGCTTTTTGACTTCACCATTTGCAGCAACAAAAGAAATAGTACCTGTGCTCGCAACAGGGCATTTAGCATCATTTCCAACCATCACAGTGATGGATTCTTGTAGAGGCTGCATAGAACTGTATAGATCTTTCTTGTTGGTCATGTGATGGGAGGCCCCACTATCCAACACCCATGAGTCAGTGGTAAATTCTTCTTGCGCTAGGGAGCACACTTCCTCAATGGTTTCCATGAATAATTTTAGCTCTGCTTTAGCCGTATTGGCTGTCTCTTTCCCTTTACTTTTAAGGGTACCATTCTTTTCATCTGCCTTCTTGACACAACAGTCTACAATTGCATGTCCTTTCTTCTTGCAGTAGAAGTACTCTCCTTGAAACTTCTTCTTTCTACCCTTCTTCTTTTTGTCACCATCATTTTTGGTGAAGGAACCACCTTTGCCTTTTGCATTGGCAGAGAATGCAGCATCTCCATTGTTTCTTTCTTCTCGGGCTTTCAGCCTCAACTCCTCCTCCATTAATAATGCACAAAACTCCTCAAAAGTCAAAGCTTGAGGTCTCATCTGAGTATTAAGGGCAGTTACTAGTCCATCAAACTTTTGTGGACAAATCCGAAGACACCTCCGAGCTAGCTCTTCGCTAGTCTTTTGTATCCCAGCGCCAGCCATTTGGTTGCGCAGATTCTTAATCCGAGTGATGAATGCTTCAACCATCTCTCCTTCAACAAACTTCTCCGTTGCTAGTTGATTCTCCAAGTTTTGAATCCTCGTTCAGTTTTGTGTTTCATACTGACTCCTTAGTACATTCCAAGCCTCTTACGCTTTGGTTGTATGCTGAATCAAAGTCAGAACACTGTCAGAACAACTTGTAACTAAGGCACACAATGCATCTGTATTCCTTCGTTTCCAAGCTCGTAGAAGATCTGCATTCGGAGGAATCATCACACTAGGATTTGATGGGTCGGGGGTAGGCTGTGGTTCTGCGTCAGTCCCCAGCATAGTCTCCAGAAGCTCATAAGAATCAAGGATAGTTGTAATTTTGAACTTCCACAAGGTGTAGTTTGTACCATCTAACTTGCCTTCGCTGAAGGTTGGTGGACGAATCCTCAGTGTTTGAATAGCCGGTACAGCAACACCACCTCCTGCACCGCTTTCGGATGCTCCAGAACCGCTTCCAAAAGTCGATATAGTTTCTCTTTGTTGTTGAAGCCTTTGCCTCTTGCACAGTCTCCGATCTCTAGAGCCCCCTGGGCTCTGATACCATGTAAAATATTACACGGCGCAGTGAACAGAATCTGAGAAAGAGATAGAGAGTACACA
The DNA here is from genome assembly GCF_053477565.2 of Lygodium microphyllum. Lineage (NCBI taxonomy): Eukaryota > Viridiplantae > Streptophyta > Polypodiopsida > Schizaeales > Lygodiaceae > Lygodium > Lygodium microphyllum. The sequence continues at coordinate 126,359,550 of NC_141153.1, read as the reverse complement.
ACATATAAGAGGAGAATCAGTAAATTCTTTAACTCCAAACAACTGATACAAAGATGGCTGAGTCCACCCATGCGCTTCCACTGTGTGAAGCTTAGGTGGCAATCTAGACAGAAGATAGGTGAAGAGCTTAAGGCTAGCTAGAACAACAACTCTGACTAGGTGAAAGATGAGTGAGAGATGGCTGCGAAGGGGTTTAGCTTTTATAGCCCGCGAAGGTCGTTAGGTCGGCCTGCTGGCCGACCTACCATATGAGCCTCCACTAGTCGGTCAGGGTGTTGAGAGAGAGAGAGAGAGTACAAGAGAGATACACAAGACATGCTCCCAAAGAATGATTCATATTGATGTAGAGTTAGTATATATAGGTGAGACCCAAGTTAAGTGAGAGATGATATATATAGTTGTAACATCCCCACTCAAACAAAGGTCTCTGGCTGCGAGTGAAAAAACCCTTGGGAAGAATAAGGGAAAAACCCGAGCCCCTACACATACCTACGATACAAAAACGATTTACTATAAAGTTTTCTTGAATACAATGATACATGCCTCAGTCAGTGAGACAAGAACTTGGAACAATACCAAGTGCATGTCTTAATGAGCTAAAGCGAGCTTCACTAAGAGCTTTTGTGAAGATGTCTGCAACCATTTGATCACTAGGACAATGCTCCACCATAATGGAACCTTTCTTGACTTCATGTCGAACATAATGATAATGAATAGCAATATGCTTTGATTTACTATGTTGTATATAGTCTTTGGTAAGACTAATAGCACTTTGGTTATTGCATCGAAGAGGTGTACTAGATGATGAAGGATGTCCCAAATCTACAAGTAGTTGTCGAAGCCAAACTAGCTCGCGAGCTGCTAATGATGCAGCAACATATTCGGCTTCAGTTGTAGAAACCGCAACACATCGTTGTTTCTTGCTTGACCAAGAAACCAAACATCCATTTACAAAGAAACAATTCCCACTTGTGATCTCATGGATAAGTGTGAACTTGCCCAATCAGCGTCTGTATATCCAATAAGGTCAAGAGAAGTTGAAGAAGATAAAGAAGAATCCTCTCGACGACGATAAATAAGACCAAATTCCTTAGTACCCTTGAGGTACTTAAGAATACGTTTTGCAGCACTCCAATGAATAGTCGAAGGGGAAGAAAGATACTGTCCCAAAAAGTTAGCTGCAAATAAAATATATGGTCGTGTTTAAACCAATAAATTGAAGACAACCAACAAGATTAGCAAAAGGTTGATGAATAGCTGATTCTTCATTGTGTGTTGTAGATGTACCCTTGGTAGAGTTTGAAAGAATGGGAGTGTTGGCAGAGTGCGCATTTGTCAACCCAAACTTCTTAACAATATCATTAATAAAATTTTTCTGGCGAAGAAGAAGAATTCCTTGTTGTCGGTGTCGTTGAACTTGAATACCCAAACAAGAATGTATCTCACCAAGATCCACCATTTCAAATGCAGTCGATAAAAGCTTCTTCATAGCATCCAAGAAAGCAATATTATTTGACACAAGAATAGTATCATCAACATATAGAGCAAGAATAATAAAATATTTGTCCTCCCTTTTGATGTAAAGATTTGGGTCAGCAAAACATGCAACAAAACCTTTAGATGTGAGGAACTGATCAATCTTAATATACCAAGCACGAGAGGCTTGCTTCAATCCATATAATGCATGATGAAGCTAGCATACAAGATGCTCCTTTCCTGCAATCATAAAACCTTCAGGTTGCTCCATATAGATTTCTTCTTCAAGATCTCCATTGAGAAAAGCCGTTTTAACATCCATTTGGTGAATTTCTAGATCAAATAGTGTTGCGAAAGCTAAAATCATATGAACAGTTGTGGAGCGCACAACGGGAAAAAATGTTTCTTGATAATCTACTCCTGCAATCTGTGAGTAACCTTTTGCAACAAGTCGTGCTTTGAAATTATCAAACGATCCATCAGCTTTGGTCTTGGTTTTATAAACCCATTTACATTTGATAGGAACACGATTTGGCGGGAGTTCAGTAAGAATCCATGTACCTTTGGAGATTAAAGAATCGTACTCAGCTTGCATAGCTTCTTGCCATTGATCCCTTTGAGATGAATTGATAGCTTCCACATACGATATTGGATCCTCTTGGACAGACATAGCATCATCAAAGACATCATATTCAATAGAATGGAATCCATGCTCTATCTCAATAGGAAGATCGACATAGATCTCCAAATTTTCATAAATCTTCTTTGGAGGTGAAGGAGGTTTATGATCATCAGAATTAGTAGAATCACAAAGCAAGTAAGGAAATGCACTAAGCAAAGACTGTGTATCATCTGAAACATCTAACGACCATGTGCCACCCATAGTCTTCTCATCAAATATAGCATCACGACTAATGATAACCTTTTGAAAAGAAGGATCATAAAATTTGTAACCTTTGGAATGATCTGAATAACCAAGAAAAATAACCTTCAAACCTGGAGGATCCAACTTATGTCGAGTGTCCTTGGGCACATGAATATAAGCAATGCAGCCAAATGTGCGAAAGTGAGAGACTGAAGGTGTCTTCCTTGTTGTCCAAATTGTTATAGGAATTTTACCAGTAGGTGCAGTAGTTGGAAGATGATTTTGAATAAAAACAGCTGTTAGAAGTGCTTCAGTTCAAAACTTTTGAGACAAACCAGAGTGTATAAGCATGCAACGTATAGCATTAAGAATCGTGCGATTTTTGCACTCAGCAACACCATTTTGCTGAGGAGAATAAGGAATTGTAAACTCATGATGAATACCTTGATCCTTACAGAAGTCATCAAATAGATTGGATACATATTCACCGCCATTATCACTGCGAAGCGTCTTTATAGAGAATCCAGTTTGAAGCTCCACACTTATCTTGTATTGTTTAAATATAGGTAAAGCCTCAGACTTATGTCAAAGAAGATAGACATGTGTGTAGCGTGAGAAATCATCAATCAAAGTTATAAAATATCGATATTGAGACTTTGAGGCAGAAAAAGGACCGCAAATATCGGTATGAACCAAATCCAAGAGAGCACAGGAATGTGATGAAGTAGAAGTGTGGAAAGGCGAACGATGGTGTTTTCCAAGTGCACAGTACTCACATATTCCCATACGTGGATGAGATTTAAGATCCATACCTTGCACAAGACCATGACGATGAAGATCAAGAATTTCGGCAAAATCGAAATGTGCAAATAGTTTATGCCATAATTTGCAATCTGCATCTCCAGGGGCAGTAACAACATTTGCAACTGTATCGTTCAATGATAGCTCAAATAGATTACCATGTCGAGGAGCCACTGCTATAGTATGCCTATCTTTCTCTATACGACATTGATTATGATCAAAGCCAACAAACAAACCAAGATCAACTAGACGAGCAACAGAAAGAAGATTTCTTTGCAAATCTAGAACATGAAGAACTCCTCTTAATATGCTAGTGGATGAAATAGCCCCTAGATATAAATCACCCACTCCTTTGACTTGACAAGTCGTATCATCCGCAAGGTAAACAAACTTCTTGATAGGAAGAGAATGATAATTGTGAAGCCACTGCGATTGGTATGTCATGTTTCCAGTGGCACCTGAATCAATGATGAATAGAGAACCATCATGAACATGAAGTACCTTTTCTGGAGAGATATCATAATGGAAAAAATTGAGCTCCTGATGAGTATGATCATCATCAGTTGTAGTTTGCTAAACAATATAAGCTCGAGAACATTCTTCATCATATCTGCGTTTATAACAACGACGAGATGGATGATCTGTATGTGCATAATAATCACAAGGAGGAAAACTTTTGGATGAGCGAGGTTGCTTTGTAGTAACTCCATACTCCTCATCATATTGACGTGCCCAGCAATCAGAAGCCACATGACCTTTCTTATCACAATAAGAATAATGTTTGTTAAGATAAGCAAGACAAGAAGATTTACTACCTGGATTAGGGTGTCCACCCCTGCTGAAAACGTGAAGCAGGATACTTGCGAGCAACAAAAGCAGCATCAAAATCCCTTTTTTTGCGAGTGACCAAAACAACATTAGATTTTTCCAAATGATGCTCATGACGTTGAGAATATTTAATAAGAGATATACATGCTTTGTCAAAGTGGATATCATCCTTGTTAGACAAAATAGTGATGATATTGTCATATAAAGGATCTTTGATGGTATGAAGAAGTTGAGTAACAATCTGATTTTTAGCAACAGGAGCGCCGGCAGCACCAAGCTGATTGATAATGTCTTTAAAAGCCTCAATATGAGAGTGCATAGAAGTACCAACCTTATATTGAAGATTCTTCAAATAAGTTTGGAGATACAAAATTTCGGTGACCGATTTCTTCTCAAACGTTGAGATAAGATACTCCCAAATAGCGTGAGAGGTTTCCAGATGAAAGACATCCAACATAAGTGAGTCAGAAAGTGCAAACAATATATAACGACGAGCCGCATTGTCACGATGAATCCAATCAGTATGATCAATTTTCCATTGTTCAAATAATGGACCATCAGTAATCATAGAATTGTTATTCATCACATCAATAGGTTGAACTGGGCAAGACAGGTCGCCCAAAACAATATCAAATAATTCGTCACCTTCAAGAATTAGCATCATCTTTGCTTTCCACCTAGGAAAGCCTTGTCCTTGGAAGAAGGGAACCGAACGTTGGCCAGACGGATATCCGTTAACAATTACGCAATTGGCCATGCCTGTATGTCGAGAGAAAACAAATAAGATGAGATCGTAGAATCTGCAAACCATGATCAAGACGAGCGTAGTTGAGGCGCATGACAATCAAAATAGGGATATGCACATAAGAACGACGAAAAGTATTGAGTGACTAAAAAGAAAGCCCGAAATAGAGAGGCGTAATGTGCAAGACGAGATGACGCATATAAGAAAAGTGCTATTTCGGTCGAGCAAAGAACGTGAACGATAATAAAACATCGCTAAAAATAGCAAGATGTTTGCTTGTTGTAATCAACATCATTAACGAAGACGAGCAATTAATAAACTGTAATTGGGGATTAACGAACTATAATTAGAAATACAGTTTTAAATAAAGAATCGCAGATTCGAGCAGAATTGCTGTCTTGAATCGTGAACTGTCATAACTTTTGATCCAGAACAAGTTCATGTATCAAATCATCACTTGTGCAAAGAATTCAATCAAGTATAAACAATGAAACAACTTATCTTCCTTGTTGTTGCTACGCATCCATAGCTCTGATACCATGTTGAGAGAGAGAGAGAGAGTACGAGAGAGATACACAAGACATGCTCCCAAAGAATGATTCATATTGATGTAGAGTTAGTATATATAGGTGAGACCCAAGTCAAGTGAGAGATGATATATATAGTTGTAACACAGGGAATATTCTAGGGAATATTCTTTACCATCGGGCCGGGGGCGCTGCCCCTGGACCCCCGCCAGGGGAGCCGCTGGTCCCCTTGGGACCCCCCAGCCAGGGGCCGCTTCCGTGGCCCCCGGACCCCACAATAGGGGCCCCTTTTAACTCCCTTACACCGCAACTCGATGCAATGCGCCTCGAGTTGCTACCAGCTTAACCACTCTGTCTAACCCAAAGATTAGACCCATAATGGTTACCTTTTTGCCATCCGGTCACATAGACCTGATCTGATATACAAGCTAGGACTCAACCAATGTCCGGGCTCACATTTGACTTCTCCTCATAATGGGGGCCTTACAACTTTGAGCACCATGGATCATTGGTAGCACCTAATGAGGGTGGGGCATTGATCATATCTAACATCATAATCAAGGCTTTATACTCTACCATGTTGTTAGTGAATCCTACCCTGAGATAAACAACTAATTTCATTGTAACTCTACGTCGGGGATCTCGGATAACTAATATAACACTCCCTTTTTTATTAGGGCCCCAGGATGCTCCATCAAAGTATAACGTGTATGTTCACAATGGGTTTACATAGCCAGCCATCAAGAATTCCCCTATTCATAATTCTGATAGTCAAAATTCAACATATTTAGAGGATGAACTGACGACTCCATACCACCTTCTTCATTAAACTCAACAAGGATGCTTGTCAAAATTTGTAAACAGTGATGGCAGAAAACTTTGATCTCCCACACAAAGGTATCGTCTTCGTGCTCAATCACTTTTATCCTTTTCTCCACTAGATAAGCTTCCCTTGATGATATCTTTGCTCTAGATATGGGTGCTCCAAATAAGGGATTAACTGCCCCATCAACCAATTTAAGCTCTTCTGCATGTCTCAAATCAACTCGAGCATGGGCCTACAATTTAAGCTCTTCTGCATGTCTCAAATCAACCCCAGCATGGACCTACAATGCATTCAGCGTGTTAGCATATTCAGAAATAATAAGGTTTAATATTATTAATATTAACCTTATTTTTAAATTTCACTCCCTATAGATCAAATAGTGAAGTTGTGGACTTATTTTTACCTATCCTAACTACCTTGTATGAGCCATCCCATCTAGGTTCTAGCTTTCCTGGAAATAACTCCCTACGCGCATTATAGTATAGAACTAATTGTCCTTTTTGAAAGGTATATTTATTCACTTTTAAATCGTGCAATTGCTTCATTTGATGCTTAGCCACTTCCTGATGCAACAAACTCTGCAATTTAAGCTCATCTAAGTGGGCTATAGTCATAAACCACTTGAATAAGGCATCTTCATCACCCAAAGAATGATTGATTGCGAATCTTACGGTCGGCAACTTAATTTCTAAGGGCAAGACACACTCCTCCCCATAAACTAATTTAAATGGGGTGTGGCCAGTGGCTCATTTAAACATTATGTTATATGCCCAAACAGCCACATATAATTTGTATCCCATTCCCGTTTCTTTTCGAATACTATTTTGGATAGGATACCAACAAGCTGCCTATTGGTACTTTCAACTTTTCCATTGGCTTTCGGATTATAGGGGGTTGTCTTATTATGCTTGATCTTCCATGCTTCAGTCAAGCTTTTAACTACCTTGTTCAAAAAATAGGTTCCACAGTCAGATACTGTTTTCTTTGGGGGACCGAAACGATAGATAATTTGCTCAAGTAGGAAACTTGCAGTCTCTTTTGCATTATCATACCTCGTCGCCCGTGCTTCTAATCACTTCGTAAAGTAATCAATGGCTACTATAATGTATCTCTTTTGAGTAGTAGACAATGGGGTAATAAGACCCACAAAGTTGATGCCCCACTTCTCAAATGGAAGCATAACCATAATAGGCGTAAGTGGTCACTTCCTATTCTCTCGATTGTTATGTCTTTGACATGTATCACATCTCTTGACATTTTCAAATGAATCTTGGAATATGGACGACTGCCAATATCTAGCTCTTAAAGCCTTTTGTGCCGTCGACCACCCAACAAAGTGCCCTCCACAAGCGGAGTCATGGCACTCCTCCAAGATAAATGGAACCTCATCAGGCATCACACGTCGGCGATAGATATAATCAACACCCTGCTAATATAGTGTTCCTCCGATCAAGGAAAATTTCAATGTATAATGTTTAATTTTTCTCTTCTCGGATTTCGATAAAGTAGCTCCACTCTCCCATAGATAAATAGTGCGTTGTAGCAATATACTAGGAGGGAATAGATGCCGTGTCAATCTTAAACAATGCTTCCATATCACTTCCTTCAACCAAGACCTCTTTTGTCTCTTCGATAGTGACTGGCGAGGACTGGATAGATGGGGATGAGAGAAGGGAGGGCAATAGAAATTAAGTAGGGCTATTGATGAGTGGAGATTGGAGGGCTTGAATGAGTGCTATGACGAGATAGACAGAAGTTGAAAGGGATATATAGGTGCATTGCTAGTCTACCCACCACTGATTGAGGGCAAAGATGAATGGAGGAAAATCGACTGCATATGTCATGAAGTGAGATGGCGAGAATGTCATGGAGGGTAGGTACAAATGGCCTTCATTGACCAAAGAACTCCTTCCAAAGAACCACAAGATGTCTAAAACTTTGTCTTCTTTATCTTCTCATGGTGCGCAGATCGGACGCAGGTAGCTCACGTAGTGAATTCCCAAAGGTCCCCAAGAACAAAGCACTCTACTTTTTAGCACAAAAACCAATGTGAAAGCAAGCACGACATGAGACAAGAGACAAATTGGGTTGAATCTCCCCCATGCCTTGTGTGAGCGCTTCACAAAGCATGTATTTAATATATATTTTCAATCTTTTTGCTCAAAAATAGCCCAATTACAAAAATATGACAAGCTTTTAGCTTTTGAGTTTGCTTTCTACCAAAAATAGGAAAATAAAGCTAATGGACGGTGCCCAAAGAGTCTGGCACGCCCAATCTCAATGTCCAAATAAAAATAACATATCCAAGCGCATAAGCGCATACAAAATAATAATAAATAGTCGATGTCTCTATAGACATAATCAAAATATAGGCGTGGCGCCTATCAAAATATATCCAAAGGTCGGAAACCCGCTAGACTCCAATGCTTTCCTCCGCCACTGCTGCTATCTCTACACATCAACTGAAGCATTCACAATCGTTAGTAAAATAACACAATTAAACCGACAAAAGTGAATACCTAGCAGTCTTCAGCTACATAAATAAATCAGCTGGTTAGAAATAAATCCTAACCTTAATTTATTACGAGTGCGCACTCTAAACTCATAAACGTTTATTAATTTAATATGCATTTTGCGGAATCACCCGCTATGGAATCACCCATGTACACACTAAATTAATGAAACGCCCGAAAAGGACAGGCGTCCCCATCAACTTCTCGCACAAAGAATCCTCTTTGCGTATGAGCCCCGGTCATCTAAGTTTACGGAATCCACCGTAAAACCTCACGGAATCCACCGTGGAATATGCCTCCTGGCATCATACCCCCGTATTTGTGGCTTCTGTTTGTCCATTTGTTTCTGGATGAAATGCAGATGAAAAATCAATCTTTGTGCCTAGATTTGCAAACAGTGTAATCCAGAAATTATTACAAAATCTAGAATCTCTATCTGAAATAATCACTTTCGGCAATCCATGGTTAGTAAAAATAGTTTTCAAAAATAACTATGCTGCTTGTGATGCTGTTAAAGTTTTCTTACATGCAATGAAATATGCTTGCTTACTAAATCTATCTACAATTGTCCAAATCATGTCATGGTTAGATTTAGTATTTGGTAAGCCAGTAATGAAATCCATAGATATATGTTCCCAAGGTTTAGATGGAATAGATAAAGGCATTAATAACCCATACTGTTTACCATGATGTCTTTTTATTCTTTGACAAATCAAACATTCAGAAACAAAATTAGACACATCTGCATCCATATGCGGCCAATAAAAATCTTCAGTTAACATGCGTAATGTAGAAATGATACCTCTATGACCTTGATATGGGGGACAATGAATTTCATTTAAAATAAAAGATCGGAATGGAATAGTAACACACAATCTCTTTTCAAAGAACATGAATCCATCATTATATGACAATGAATCAACAGGAATGAAATTATTTTGAACTAATTTTTGCCAATCAGAATGAAAAGTAATATCCTGGTGATATGTGTCTTTCATAGCAATCAAAGAATCAAAAGATATGATAGAAATGTTATGAATTGCAGGTCTTCTACTTAATGCATCGGCAACTACATTTTCTTTTCCAGGTTGGTATTGAATGATAGGATGGAAACTTTGAATGAATGAAGCCCATTTGATATGGCGGTCAGAAATTTGGGGTTGGCTAAGTAGATGTCTAATGCTTTGCTGGTCAGTCTTTATCATGAATTCTGAACCCATTAAATAATGCTTTCATTGTTTCAATGCTTGGACAACTGCTAAGAGTTCCTTGTCATAAGTGGAATATTTGAGCTCAGAGGGTTTCAGCTTAGAACTAGAATATGCTATTGGATGGTTATCTTGCATTAACACGGCTCCTATTCCTGATCCGCTAGCATCGGTCACAACTAGAAAGAATGGTCTATTAAAGTCAGGCAATTGTAGGACAGGGGCATTGGTCAATGCACGTTTAAGTAAATCAAAGGATTTCTGCTGGTTTTCAGTCCATTGATAAACAATGCCTTTCTTAAGAAGTTTGGTCAGTGGTAAAGCAAGTAATGAGAAATTACGTACAAACTTCCTATAGAAACTAGCAAGACCAAGGAATGAACGTAATTCATGTACATTTTTAGGAATAGGCCAATGCAATATTGCGTCAATTTTCTTAGGATCAACTTTTATTCCTTCTTCTGATACAATATGACCTAGATATTCTATTTCTGTCTTAAAGAATTCACTCTTGTCAGGATTTGCAAACAATTGATTTTCTTTCAGTAATTGAAAAACTAATGATAAATGCTCATAATGCTCTTTTTCACTTTGACTGAATACTAAAATATCATCAAAGAAAACAATCACACAATATTGATATTTTAGAAAAATACGGTTCATCATTCTACTGAAAGTAGCAGGTGCATTAGTTAATCCGAATGGCATAACTAAGAATTCGTAATGGCCAAACTGTGTTCTGAATGCAGTCTTAAATATGTCGGATCTATCTAACCTCACCTGATGATATCCAGATTTAAGGTCAATTTTACTAAATATAGAAGATCCTTGCAGTTTGTCCATAAGGTCATCAACTCTAGGTATAGGATACCTATTCTTTACAGTGATCTTGTTTAATGCTCGGTAGTCAATACACATCCGATAAGTATTATTCTTTTTCTTGACTAAGAGCACAGGTGCACCGAATGGGGAACTGCTAGGTCGAATTAAACCTCTATTTAGTAATTCTTCTACTTGACTCTGGATTTCTTTTTGCTCTATTTGATTGTGCCTATATGGGGCTTTGCAAGGTGGTTGTGTGCCAGGTATTAGGTCAATCTTATGGTCTTCTGGTCGTGATGGAGGTAAACCTGGTGGTAGGTCTTCTGCAAAACAATCCTTAAAATATGCAAGAAATTCCTTATGTCTAGGGTGCATATGAGTTTCTTTTGCGTGCAATTCATTCACCCAAATGAGATATGATTTAGTATTCTTGCGTAGTGCACGTTTTGCTTGAGTATGCGAAAGCAGTGGAAACATATGAGATGCATGCATACCAAATAATGTAATAGATTTTCCTTGAAAATTTATATTCATTGTGTGTGTGGAATAATCTATATTGGGATTATGTTGGTGTCTCCATGGCATTCCTAGAATAATGTCGCTAGACTATAATGGGACAACTAAGAAATTTCTTCTTTCAATATATGGACCAATTTGAATTTCTAAATCTTGAACTTCTTGTGTGCCATTGTACCTAGTACCTAAAAATGCAGCTTTTATGCGATAATGCGTAGGTACAGTATGCAATTTTAATTCCTTTACCAATTTTGCTGAAATAAAGTCATGCGTACTACCGTCATCATGCAATACAGTTCTTTCTTTTCCATGCACCATACATTTCATAGTCAACAATGAATGTAAAGTAGGCATACCTGGTAAAGTGTCGGAAGTAGTAGTAGGATCATCTTCTTCTTCAGTGAAATCCGGCATATCCTCATGCTCGTCTTCGTCCATAGCTCCAAGGTAGTTGATATGTGCTGATGGCTTCTTTGAATGACAATTTGCTGCGAGATGGCCTGGCTGGTGACACTTGTAGCATACGATGGGCTTGGCTTTGGTCACATTATTTGCAATGGCTGGGAGTCTGGGTATATTTGGATTTGCTTGTTGGATAGGCTTAGGATTTGGATTGACAGTGGTTGGTAATGCGGGTGGTTTAGGCCAATTCTTACGGAAAGGTGGTGATGAGAAACGACCTGGATTAAACCTTCTGAAATTGGAATTGAATTGTTTAGATCCATAATTACCGTTTGCTTGGAATGGCTGTGGTCGTCGATCTCTTCCACGTAACTTATCTTCAGTGTCGTGAGCTAAGGAGATAGCGTCTTCAAGGGTAGCAGGCTTGAACATGTTCACCTCAGCGTAGTAATGTCCAAGAAGTCCAGACATATACTTCCGCTTATGGGTCGTCTCTGGTACATCTTCAAGCATGCGTAGCTGTAGAAGTGCATTCCAAAAACGCTCTGTATACTGTGGTATAGGCTCACGGTCGCGTTGTTGAAGTAGATCCCATTGCTTAATAGCCTTCTCATGAAATTGCGGTGGAAGGAAATTTTGCATGAACTTCTTCTTGAAATCTTCCCATGTAGCAGGACATTCTATGCTCTTGCAGACGACAGTCCACCAAAGTGAAGCTCTATCTATCAGATGATTAGTAACACACTTGATTTTATCTTTCTCAGGATAAGTTTCCTCATGGAAATAGTCATCAAACTGGCTAATGAATGATAAAACAGTCTTTCCCTCTCTTATGCCATTGAAAGTGCGAAACTTGAAACTTCGTTTACTTATCTTGGATTCCTTGCGAATGGTTTGTGCTTCCAGAGTGGCGTCGATGGTACGGCGTATCAAATCTTCAGCTTGAGGTTCTTCTTTGTCAGTGGACGCTCCTTGTAGCTTTGTCAATTGCGCTTGCAAGGCTTGCCTAGCTCTTCGCTCTTCGTCTAATTGCAACATAATAAGATCCAGCTTTTGTTCCATGGTAGGCTCGGGTAGGTTGTCTTCAGCCATAGGATCATCCATGTGTGGGGTAGTCATCCTGTAAAACTCAACAAACCTTTCTCACTCAAAATCAGTTAGCGGGATGAGCGTAGCTCAAATTTGGGGTTACAAGGCTATGTATTTTTGGGTATTTTCTTCTTCAATTTTCAGAAATTCTGAAATATTTCTGTCTCTGTTTGCTGAAAGTACTTCAACGAAGTTGCAGATAGGTAAACCAGCTTGTTGCGAACAACTTTCCAGTTCAGAGTTTTTACAAACGAACAAGTCTTCTAGGAGTTTTAAGCAATAGTCAGTTCTGATTTAGTCTGACTTGCAGAGTTGCAGACTTAACAGACTTGCAGGGTTGTGAACTTGCTGGACTTAGCCGATTTGCAGAACTTGCAGGACTTGATTAGTGTCGACTTGCGAAACTTGACTTCTGATGCGCAGGACCCGGAGTTTGGTGACTTCTCTGCCTTGTCTGACTTGAGAGTAGCTTAATGACTTAAGCTTAATAAATTAAGCTTAAGCTAATAAGCTTAAGAAGAAGATCAGTCCGCCGTTTTTCAATCGTTGGGGGCGGGGGGGCCGTTTTTGATTCCGCCGAAAATTTCGGAGCTTCTCTTGTTGATCACGATTTGAAGATTATGAAGCTAATAAACTTCTTAAGCTTAAAACTAAGCTTTTTGATGAAATAGATAAGAAATTTCTCACTGGTTGATCACGACTTGTTCATGGAGTTGAGGGAGTGGTCCTCCGCCAACAGAGAGTGGTCCTTCGCGATCTGAGAGTGGAAACAGGGGTTCTTGATCGCCAGAAGTCTGCCTGTATCGACGGTTCGCGACGAGATTGACTGTAGAGGCCGTTTGTTCCTGGAGCTCCGCCTTCGCCCGAGATTGGTAGCGATTGGAAGCCCTTGATCTCTGCTCCGCTCTGATACCACTGGTGCGCAGATCGGACGCAGGTAGCTCACGTAGTGAATTCCCAAAGGTCCCCAAGAACAAAGCACTCTACTTTTTAGCACAAAAACCAATGTGAAAGCAAGCACGACATGAGACAAGAGACAAATTGGGTTGAATCTCCCCCATGCCTTGTGTGAGCGCTTCACAAAGCATGTATTTAATATATATTTTCAATCTTTTTGCTCAAAAATAGCCCAATTACAAAAATATGACAAGCTTTTAGCTTTTGAGTTTGCTTTCTACCAAAAATAGGAAAATAAAGCTAATGGACGGTGCCCAAAGAGTCTGGCACGCCCAATCTCAATGTCCAAATAAAAATAACATATCCAAGCGCATAAGCGCATACAAAATAATAATAAATAGTCGATGTCTCTATAGACATAATCAAAATATAGGCGTGGCGCCTATCAAAATATATCCAAAGGTCGGAAACCCGCTAGACTCCAATGCTTTCCTCCGCCACTGCTGCTATCTCTACACATCAACTGAAGCATTCACAATCGTTAGTAAAATAACACAATTAAACCGACAAAAGTGAATACCTAGCAGTCTTCAGCTACATAAATAAATCAGCTGGTTAGAAATAAATCCTAACCTTAATTTATTACGAGTGCGCACTCTAAACTCATAAACGTTTATTAATTTAATATGCATTTTGCGGAATCACCCGCTATGGAATCACCCATGTACACACTAAATTAATGAAACGCCCGAAAAGGACAGGCGTCCCCATCAACTTCTCGCACAAAGAATCCTCTTTGCGTATGAGCCCCGGTCATCTAAGTTTACGGAATCCACCGTAAAACCTCACGGAATCCACCGTGGAATATGCCTCCTGGCATCATCTCATCAGACCTTCTTTGACTTGTACTCTTGAGATAGTCATTGATTCTCTATCATTAAAATGATAAAGCATGACCTTGAAACCCTCAAACCTTGTCATGGCCATGGCTTCAAAACCCCTCTTCTTGGCAAGCTCCATAGCCACCCCTTTCCCGGCCAGTGCACCAAATGAAAAGCACCCTGTCCCACTGCACAAAATAAATCACGAATCGGCTAGGTAGAGGCTGCAAGCATACTTGCTGGCCACAAAAACCTGCAAGAAAACTCTCCTTTTCACCAAGAATCATGCTCTCCAAACACACAACTGAATAGCACACAAGAAATTAAGAAATTCTTCCATCCTCACCCTCTTTCTCTTCCTCACTCTCCATTAAAAATGAGCATGAAGCATAAGAGAAAGAGACAAGAACAAGAAGGCAAGTGTTGTGCCAAATGAGGGAGAGGAAGAAATGAAGCGTGAGAGGAGAAGATAAAGGAAGAGAGAGGTTGTAACCACCTCAACCTCCCACCTCCCCAAATCACCCGACAAGCCTCCTCATTTTTCTTTCTTGATATTATAAAATTGGACTGCATACATTTTGGCTAAGGTCTAAAAGACCTTTCAATTTTTGGAATGAGACAAAAGGTGTTTGACCTTCCCTTTTCCTTTCAACATTTTTAATGTGAGCTTTTTGGAACACACATTTTACATTGGTTCATATTTGAATTTTTTTGACAAGAGGTACATTTGCAATTAGTCATTTTTCAAAAATTTATTTCCATGTGAGCACATTTTGGTGCCTTTATTTGCACATATTTCTTGGTTATCCCTCCCACAGATACCAAGAACAGCAAGAAGACCAGAGAACACTCCCACAAAGTCTATGCGGAAAGCTTGGCTTTCAATCTCAAACCTCTCTCTCTTCTCTTCCACAAACAAGGCACACAAAAGATAAGCACTCTACTCATCCTCACACTCTCTCTCTTCCCTAGATACAACAAGAAATACACAGAGCGAAAGAAGGAAGAGTTGTGCCCCAAAAAGAGAGAGGAAAAGATACGTGAGAATGGGATGATAAAGAGAGAGCAATTTAGCTGCAACTCCCCAACCACCTCTCACTCGACTCTTCCCATATTCATATTTCTTGATAAAAAATATTTTGAGTACATCAAAAGTTGATACTTTAGAACCTTAGCATTATTGTCCTCCTTGTCCACATGATAGACATACAATATTGTGCATTTGATATTTGGGAATACATAAAAGGTTAGTTCACATGACATTTTGATACAAAAATTTCACTTTACATGACATATCTTTTCTGCATATTTGAGCCTCATCACCTCCCACACTATGAAGTGAAGCGTCCCCGCGAACGACTGAAGAAGAATCAAAACCAAGGAATATGTTGAAAACGGAAAACCAAAAGGGGGAATTGCTATGAAGCTTGTAGGGAAGGGACCCGTGCAAACTCCCACACTATGAACTTCACAAAGCCTTCAAGAAGAATAGTCTTTCACAGCAATCTAGGAAGATGCCCACCAATTTCCATGAGAGCATGATAGCATGCCGCTTGTTTGTGTGCACAACATAGCATGTGAACAAGGGAATCTCTAATTGGTTTTCTCAAACTATTTATTTTTATGGTTTAATGAAGAAAGGGATATGAAGGTTAATAGGTAAAAAGAAGATAGGGTTCGTGGAAAAAGAAGAATATGGAAACGTCGCCGCCCGTGACGAATACCAATCTGCCATATCTGCAGAGAAAGGTCGACGAATCTGCATGAGGAAGAGGGTAAATGCTAGAACTTCTCCATCAGATCCTTTGCCAGGCGGCCTGACGCGTTTTCTGTGGTGAGATCAGTGTTGAATAATGAGCAAGGTGCAAGATGCTGGATGCCCAGATAGACCAACAACAATATTTTTACACTAAAGAAAATGCCAAGATTTGGTTGGTAAGGACACACAAGTGCCATGAGCCAAAACCAAAAGAAAAATCCTTCCTCATCTTCTCTATCCGCACATTCGATTCTGCTCCTAGCCTTTGCTTCACCTTCTCTCCTTTTTGACTTGAGATTGGAGTTTCCCCGGCTATGCACCACATGATTAGCTCTCCCACAAACACCAAGAACAAGAAGAAGACTAGAGAACACTCCCACAAAGTCTATGCGGAATGCTTGGCTTTCAATCTCAAACCTCTCTCTCTTTTCTTCCACAAACAAGGCACACAAAAGATAAGCACTCTGCTTATCCTCACACACTCTCTCTTCCATAGATACAGCAAGAAATACACAGAGAGAAAGAACTAAGAGTTGTGCCCCAAAAAGATAGAGGAAAAGATACGTGAGAATGCAATGATAAAGAGAGAGCAATTCAGTTGCAACTCCCCAACCACCTCTCAACCTGACTCTTCCCATATTCATATTTCTTGATTAAAAATATTTTGAGTACAATTAAAGTTGATACTTTAGAACCTTAGCATTATTGTCCTCCTTTTCCACATGATAGACATACAATATTCTGCATTGGATATTCGGGAATACATAAAAGGATAGTTCACATGACATTTTGATATAAAAATTTCACTTTACATGACATATCTTTTCTGCATATTTGAGCTCCATCATGGCTACCTTATTATCTTGGGGCAGCCCTACATTATGGAAAAAAGAATGGAGAATAAAGTGTTAGATGATGGTTCTCATATGCTCATGTGCAAAGTAGAGCTAGCTCAAGTGCAATTCAATTCTTAATTGTGTTTGTAAATCATCCCCGTAATAGAGATACTCTAAAACATTATCCGACTTCATCTAATACTAGAGAATTTATTGGGATTAGAAACGAGCCTAACACTTGCTCTAAGACTCTAGCTAGGCTTCTAAACTCTCCAAACAACCCCCATGGCCTTGGTGTAGTGCCACTATATGGACATAGTGTAAAAAACCCTAAAGTGCATAATCATCTGGGTTTCTTATTGATCTAGAGAGTCAATGCCATATTAGTCATTAGTGTCAATGTCCATGGTATGGATGGTTCAAACATATGAGATTTTTGGAAATTTTTTTATTATTTCTTGTAAATATCCAAAAAGATGTAGAAATCTTAGAGAATATCATGACATGCAAAAAGAAAATTGCTTTTCAATTTGTTTTAGGAAAATCACATGTAGAAAGAAGGGCTTCCGAAATTCATACACTACATGCGATCACAATTTTTAGACTCCGGACAGGAAGAAGTGAAAAGAGCAATCTAGGATAATTGTGACTAGGTGTCTTGGAGTTTTACCCCCCTTTTGGAGCCAATGAAATCATATTTAGTGTGTGTTTTGGTCTACTAGGGAACTCCAAGAGATTTAATGCTTGGAGATTGCTTCTGAGTAGTGTTTATCTTTTGAGGTTCTATAATGCATAGTGCTTTGAATCACTGAGCTTTGTCTTTATATTGTGTATCTCCTGCCTATTCTTTTCCTTCTCTTCTATATCGCATTCTCTACTTCTCTCTCTATGATCCCTAGTGGATAGGACCTTTTTGTTGAGATTCAAGCTCGTAGACTTATGTTAGTGTTCTACCTTAGTTGAATAATGTTAAGTCATACTGACGTAACCATGGTCAGTACTAGGTTACTTGCTTTGTGTATACAATTGACATTTACACTGTGTTGAAGAAATGGAATGAATTGAGAAGGGAGAACATCTGTCACCCTTCCTGCCTGTGCCTTTGTCCATCTCTTTCTCTTTGAATACTAATATGGTATCAGAGCTGATACTATCAAGTTGGACTGAGGATTGAAGTTGACACAAAACACAAAATTCGTATGGCTCCTTAAGGTCATCACATTCTCTCCTATCACAACGTTCCAAATAAGCAAGGTCTCATCATCAAAAGACATGTGAATGTACCATGAATCAGATGAATAGGAAAAGTTTGAAATGCCTTTGTTGTGGCCCTCGAGTTGTTTTAGATTGGCGTAGTCTGCAGTGCTCCGTATCCAAACTGTCTTATCGGCAGATGAGCTTCCAAGCAGCTCGTCTGGAGAGAATTTCACACTAGAGACAACCTTCCTGTGCCCTGTTAATGTATGCTTCAGCTTCTAAGGTTTGTAAGCATTCCATTCCATGGTCTTGAATATGATATTTCCAGAAATGCGATTCGAATATCTCCTCTCGTGCTATGGACATTTACTTTCCCAGCTCGAATTGCGGTAAATGTTTTTGTGAGGGGCTTATGGGAGCTTGTTCCTCACTTGGCTACATTCAAGGTATCTTAACCTATCAAGCTACTTTTAGATGTGTTGTTAGTGAACAGTATCTGCATTTACGCCCCTTATCCAATGAATAAGCTCAACATTGGTAGGCCCGCTTACATCAAATCGTATCAGCAACCATGAAATTTCAGCCTCATGTAATCGTGGCTATTGATTTGAAAGGCTTTCGTTTTCGAATTTTCAAGTATTTGAAGGTCTTTTGTTGGTGCAGGAAAATGTATACAGAGTCAAAAAACATGTCCCTTGAGAATGTACTTTACGTGGCTCCTTCAACATGGGCATGGAAGCGACCAAAAGAGAAGCTAAAAAAGTGGGTTGGTGTTGTTGACCTCATTTTGTGTATTCTACCATTTGAGAAGCCGCTTTGCAAAGCAAATGGCTTTACCTTGTCTCCATGTATAAGCTTTCTCTGTTGTACATTCATATTGTGATGTTGGATTGGAGAGAGCAAAAATAAGAGGTTTCTCATTGAGGGATGTTGGAGCATCTGAATTACTAGCTGCATTTCAAGGTTGAGCTTGTCTAGTGCGCAATAGTCTACTGATCAGCAAGAGTTGCATGCTTTACAACTATCTGAGCATGTATAATTGTGTACTTTGGAGAATAACCATCAGTATTCAATATGAACAACAAAAAAGAAATGCACCAGTTTTTTCTGAGGACTATGAAAACAATTCAACAAGTCACGTTTACCTTGTACAATAGGTCCTAAGCAGTAAATTCAAGGGTATGGTATCATGACCACTATTTAAAGCTTGTATTTGGATCATGGTTGCAACAGCAGTGAATGTATCAAGTAGACTTAAAGCTCACTTAGTCTAGCTTGAAATGTACTTGATTCTCTCTTATGCACTAGCAGTGATTAATGGCAGCCCATTGCTGATGAATGGCATACTTGCGGAGAGTATGATGACTGAGTAAAGCTCTCATGGATAGGCTAGAAATTCTATGACAAATATGAATGCATCTAAGCAATCAATTGAAGAAATATCGAGTATCTATTTCCTGCATGTATTGGATCTTATGCAATCATCATATCAGATTGGAATGCAAAGTTGTTGATGCATTGTAACTGCAGTTTAATTGTAGTTGAATGGGAATAGAAGCACATGTATTGTCTGAAAATGCAATAGTGGTTATTGTTGAAGTTTTATAGTAAAAACTGGTTGCACTACAGGTCATTGAAGTATATTGCCTACTAGCATTTTAAAAAATTGACTGGTTTTGCAAAGCTTAAGGCTTTTCAAATGGCAGACACAGGAGAGGACACTATCACTCAGATAGTTGGTGAGAAGCTAGACTACAACAATTTTGTTCTATGGAAATTCAAGATGTCTATTTTCTTAATTGGAAGAAGCTATTGGGACCTAGTCACATGTCTTGAAGCTGAGCCCAAGCTAACGGAGGATAGACCTCCAACATTGGATCACTTAATGGCACACATGACTTGGTTGGAAAATGCCAACAAGGTCTTGATTGGTTGTCATTATGTGTGTCAGACACAAAATCTATGTAAATTGCAAATTGTACTCCCCAAAAGCTGCTTGGGACTTATTGATGAAGAATTATGGGCATTTTACTCATGCGAGAAAGACACAAGTGAAGCAAACATTCAACCACATATCCAGGAAGTGAAGGTCTATTAAAGACTATGTCAGTGAGATTAGAACCATTATAGAACAACTAGGCTCAATTGAAGCTGAAGTTGAGGATGATGATTTGGTGGCCACTACCCGCCATGAACTTGGACAGGAATATAAGGAGTTTGACACTTCCATTTCAGTGCATTAGGATCATCCTGACTTTCATGAACTTGTAGCACTTCTATTGCATGAAGAAGTGAAACTTGGACTCAATACAAGTTCCAGTGGGTCTAAAAACAATAGGGACAGTGTCTTCTACTCCAATTAACGAGGTAGAGGTGGAAGAGGAAGATAAAAATTTAGAGGAAGAGGTGTTGGAAATGCATATGCAGCCCATGGACAGCAAGCTAATGGATGGAAAAATAGGCAGCCTCAAGCAAATAGAGATGTCTCAAATGCTCGTGGAAGAGGGGGTTATTCAGCTAGAGGAAGAGGCACCTGGCAATAGCCTCAAATGAGTCATGGATAGCAATCAAATGCAAATAAGGATTGCCATTATTGTGGCAAATAAGAGTATGTAGCTAAGGATTGCTACAAAAAGCAGAATGATCAAAGAGCAAGAGGGAAGAAACATGGTAATTATGCTTCTTCTAGTGGTATGTAGGAGGATGACAAGTTGTTTGCTATGCAACATGTGACAAAAGGGTTGCCTACACAAGGCAAAGTAGATGATATATGGTATATAGATTCAGGGGCATCTAACCACATAACTCCTCTTGGAGAGTGGTTTGACACATTGGTACAATGTGCTCATGGATATGTTTCCACAGGGGATGATACATAGCATGACATTATGCATACAGGTATTGTTCCCTCGATGATGCATGGTGACAAGAAAAAGAGTCTCTATGATGTGTTACATGTACCCTCCATAGCCAAAAACTTTCTTTCTGTGGGACAAATTGCTGAACAGAATCTACGAGTTAGATTCAATAGAGATGGATGCTACATTGAAGAGTATGGTCAAGGATGCAAACTCATTGCTAAAGAAAAAAAAATGGTAGAATGTTTACCTTGGATACAAAAGTTCCAGCATTGAATGCTACTATGTACTCACATGACAATGCTGCAATAAGGGACATTGAGATATGGCATAAAAGGTTTGGTCCTGTAAATGTTCAAAAGCTTAAGAATATGCAGCATAAGAAAGTTGTACTTGGAGTCCCTAAGTTCAAGCATGCGGAATTGGGACATGTATGTCAGTCTTGTCAATTTGGGAAGAAATCAAGGCTTCCATTTATGAGGCATGTAAGCACTACTACTAGACCATTACAACTTGTACATTCTAATGTATGGGGACCTTCATAGAATGCATCTCTTGGGGGATCACGTTACTATGTGTCATTCATGGATGACTATAGTAGGTACACATGGTTGTATGCGCTGAAGCACAAGAGTGATGTCATGGATGCTTTTCAAGACTTCAAGAGACATGAGGAGAAATAATTGGCTTGCTGCATCTTATCCTTGAGATCTAATAGTGGTGGAGAATATGTTTCTAAGACTTTGATCACTTCTTGGCAGCTCATGGGATTAAAAGGCAATTGACATGCAGGTACACACCACAACAAAATGGTGTGGCAAAAAGGAAAAATAGGGTGATCATGGAATCGGCAAGAGCCATGTTGAATGAGAAGAGTTTACCAAATGCATATTGGATAGAGGTTGTAATGATTGCAGTGTATGTCATGAATCTTACACCAATAGCAGGTATACATGAGGTGACTCCTCATAAGAGGGTTTAAGATATTAGCCATCTTAATGTCTTTGGATGCTTGGCATGTGTACATGTTCTAGAGATGAAAAGAGGAAGAAGCTTGATCCAAAGGTAGAAAAGGCCATCTTTATTGGGTATGCACAAGATAGGAAAGCGTACAAATGCTATAATCCTTCTACTCATGAGACATTGGTCTCAAGAGATGTTGTATTTAATGAGCTGAAATCATGGCATGAGAAGAAGATCACCTTGCTGAATGATGATGATGTTTGTTAGGAGACTTATGTACATGCAGGTAAAAATGAAAGTGCAAAAAACTTATGGCCCTTCTAAAGATGCTATTACATCAGTTAATCCTTGGACAGGCAAATTGAGGACTTCGACATCTTTCTCCACTGACACGATATGTCAATTAGGGGGAGAAATGTGGATAAAGGCAAAGGCAAGCTTGATGATGTTACAAGGCCAATTACTTGTGGTTATGATTCACATGGCACTAACAACTTGGATAGTGAGTTTGGTATTCCATCAATTGTAACTCCTAGTGTGAGACATAGATACATACCACCTCATGAGAGAGGAGAGTCTCATACTGCACCTCAATTGAGGAGAACAGAAAGAGTCAGGAAGCCTGTGGATAGGCTTACTTGCAATGGCTACACAGTGAGGCACTATGCATATATGGAAAAAGTCAATAGCTTCAAGGAACCCACAAAGTTTTCTGAAGCTATTTTCTGAAGCTTATTTTGGATGAGGAATATTTAACATTGGCTGAAAATGACACTTGGGATTTGGTTTATTTTCTTGAATAAAAAATGGTTATTGGTTGCAAATGGGTATACAAAGTGAAGTGCAAATCAGATGGCACATTGGAAAGATACAAGGCAAGACTTGTGGCAATAGGGTATGCACAACAATATGGTCTTAATTATAAGGAGACATTCAACTCTTTTGCTAAAATGGCAACTGTGAGGACAGTTATTGCTTTGGTAGCATCAAAAGGATGGACTATGTATCAGATGGATGTGAAGAATGCTTCTCTCAATGGTGATTTGATTGAGAAAGTATACATGGATCAGCCCGAGGTCTATGTACATCTAGATTTTCCTACATATGTGTGTAGATTGAAGAAAGCATTATATGGGCTGAAGCAAGTACCTAGAGCTTGGAATGCTAAGATAAGTGCATGCCTATAGAAACTTGGTTTCAATATGGGCAAGGCTGATCATAGCCAATTAAAAAAGAAGACAAGGGCTGGTTATGTGATATTAGTCATCTATGTGGATGACTTGATCATTATAGATGATGATGTCACAAGAATTGAAGAGATCAAGGAAATGTTACATGCTAAATTTCAAGTCCAAGGTTTGGGAGAACTGAAGTATTTCCTTGGGATTGAGGTTGTCTCTACACCTCATGGTACGTGGTTCTTGCAGAAGCAATATGCACAAGACATGTTAATCAAGTATGGTATGTTGGATCGCAAGGCTTTGAGCACTCCATTGGAACAAAATGTTAAGCTACTTGCAGACGTTGGACATGAGATTAAGAATATCACTATGTATAGACAAATGGTGGGTAGCCTGATTTACATTACCATTACTAGACCATATCTTAGCTATTCAGTTGGACAGATTAGCCAATTCATAAAGAAGCCTATGAAGCCGCACTTGGATGCAGTGAGGAGGATATTGAGATATGTGAAGGCTACATCAGATTACAGTCTACTCTATGAGCATGGTAAGCCTTTGGAGCTTACAGGATATACAGATGCTGACTAGGCAAGAAGTATGTATGACAGGCTATCTACTAGTGGGTATGAATTTTCCCTTGGTAATAGTATTATCAGTTGGAGCAGTAAGAAGAAACCTATAGTTGCACTCTCTAGTATTGAGGCAGAGTATAGAGGTGTTGCACTAGCTGCATGTGAGGTAGCATGGCTCATGAAGCTTCTTGATGATTTGGGTATGCAGGAAGTCAGGCCTGTCACACTCTTTTGTGACAACATGAGTAGTGTTCTCCTAGCCAATTATCATGTCTATCATGCTAAGACTAAGCACATTGAGGTACACTATCACTTTATAAGAGAAAAAGTGATTGCACTGACATTGATTTGGTCCATGTGAGGATAGAAGACCAAGTTGCAGATATCTTTACCAAGTGATTGGGTAAAGATAAGTTTGTGCATTTCAGAGAGCTACTTGGAGTGAAGTACCCTTCTTGATCTTGAGGGGGAGTGTTGAGATTCAAGCTCGTAGTCTTCTGTTAGTATTCTACCTTAGTTAAATAAGGTTAATTCATACTGACTTAACCATGGTCAGTACTAGGTTACTTGCTTTGTGTATGTGTGTTGTACATACAATTGACTTTTACACTACGTGTTGAAGAAATGGAATGAACTGAGAAGGAAGCATGTCTGTTACCCTTCCTGCCTGTGCCTTTGCCCATCTGTTTCTCTCTGAATTCTAATAGTTTTGACTAAAACCCCTCCCACATTGGTAAACCCAACATGAAAGGTCATCAAAAGGAAAGACAAGATGGGAGAACCTTCAAGCACAATTTCTAGTGATGTTTTGCAATAGTTAGTGTAGAATATAAACATCCTTTTGTAGATACAACAAGAACAATAGGTGATGTGGGCTTTTTCTCAAATAGAAGCTATTGTGATGAATGCTCTCCAAGCAGTAGGAGAGCGTGAGATGAAGTTTTTTAATGGCAAGAACATATTTGTATATTTACATACCTATGCTCAAAAGATTGAGTTCTTTGGGGTGGCTTGACTTGCATGGAGCCAATATTGTTACAAGCTGCAAATCTAGGGCATGACACAAGCTATGGTGGATGAAAGATGAAGACCAAACTCATAATGACATGAATAAGTAGAGACAAACTATTACACAAGTGAATTAGGTTCCAAGATAGATTAGCTTGGACTCATAAACACAATCTTGTGTAAGATCGACAATGACACTACACTTAACTGAAAGTACAAAACATCATGACATTGTATTAATTTCATATTCAAGTACAATGCTTTATAGAGTTTGGGTTGTTTCACTTCTCTCACTGTGCATTTGGGATTCAGGATAGCTCTTCCTAGAGCATACATCATTTTTCTATTTTTCAACACCCCCCTCAAATGATGAGTCCCTACACTTGCTGGCTTTTGCTCCCCCTTCATGATAACATGGCTCGGAAGACTAGCTCATAGGCAGTCTAATCAAGTTAAAGCTTGAGACTTTACATCTTTGGCAAGGGTTTTACAAATCAAATCCACTAAGGGAAACATAGAGATCCACTATGGGAACAAATTCCTTAGAACAACCTGTCAGAGTTATTGATGGTAGTGGAAGTATCTTTTTTTTCTTCTTCATTCATAAATTGACTTTGGTGATGGTCATTTTGGATCTGCTGTGCTCTTTTCCTTTGGAAGCATTCACTGACAATATGGCCAGTTTTACCACAATAATGACATGTCATCTGACTTCTGTTGTCAGTGTTGAATCCTCGACCTCTTCCTTTGGGTCAAGTAGCTCCTCTATGTCAAGAATCGCGTGGTGGAGGGGATTGCTCAAGATGCTGCACCGAACACACACAAATTGCACAAGGAGAAGCTCACTCAAGAGACAAGAAGAGAGATGGAGGCCAAAACGTTTTCTTGCTGATTTCTTCTTCTTCTTCCACAAACTTTTTTAATGTACACAAAGTATAGATAAGATACAACATAAAAGGAAAGTGGCCTACTAATTCAAACAATGCATAACCGACTACACGAGTCGACTGGCGCTATAACTATGCCAGCTGTAAATAGGTGTAACAACCTGAATATAATAAGTAATGAGTCAGTGGCCATGTGAGAGTGATAATGACCACTGACGTGCTAAGTGTAGACGTGTGGACCCATCTAACCAGGCGGTCCATCATCAATGTCCACATGTGTTGAGCTTGTTATCTCAACACTCCCCCTCAAGCTCAACTGCATCTCTGCAACTCCAAGTAAGCTTCGAAACTTTTGAAGCTTCTCTGTACCCAATGCCTTCGTGAAGATGTAAGCTATCTGATCCTGTGTGCTGACATACACCAAGTCAATCTCACCTGCAAGTACCTTCTCTCTCACAAAGTGGTAGTGTACCTCAATATGTTTTGTCCTGGCATGGAACACAGGGTTCCTAGCCAACTGTATACTGCTCATGTTGTCACAATAAATGACAACTGGACCTTCCACCTGCACATCCAAATCAGCCAATAACTTTTGCAGCCATACTACCTCACATGCTGCAACAACAGCACCTCTATACTCAGCCTCTGTACTCGACAAAGCAACTGTAGATTGCTTTTTGCTGCTCCATGCAACTGCTGCACTACCAAGAGAGAACATGTATCCGCTGGTAGATCTTCTATCAGACATACTACCAGCCCAATCTGCATCTGTATATCCAAACACCTGTACATCTGTACCTGCCTCATAGAAAAGCCCATAATGTAATGTGGACTTCACATATCTCAATATGCGTCTCACTGCATCCAAATGTGGCTTTCTAGGTACTTGCATAAACTGACTCACAAGACCAACAGCATAGCTCAAGTCTGGCCTTGTAATGGTCATGTAGATCAAACTCCCCACTATCCTCTTGAACATAGTAGGGTCTTCTATCTCATCCCCAACATCAGCACTCAGCTTTACATTCTGCTCCAACGGGACTGAAAGTGGTTTGCATGCAGTCATACCATACTTGGATAACATATCCAAGCCATACTGTCTTTGGGACAGCCATATACCATCATCACATCTGACCACCTCAATGCCAAGGAAGTACCTTAGCTCACCTAGATCCTTCATCTCAAACTTCATCTTCAAACAACCCTTGACTTCAGCAATCCCACTATCACTATCACCTGTAATAATCAAGTCGTCCACATAGATGACTATGATGACCAAACCTGCATCTCCTTTTCTCACATAAAGTGAGTGATCAGCATTAGAAACATAAAAACCAATATTGACAAGATACTCTCTAATCTTGTCAGACCATGCTCTAGGTGCTTGCTTGAGTCCATAGAGTGCCTTCTTCAACTTGCACACATACGTGGGAAGCTCTAAATCTTCATAACCTGCTGGCTGATCCATATACACTTCTTCCTGCAAATCACCATGCAAGAAGGCATTCTTTACATCCATTTGCTGCAACCTCCAACCTTTGGCTGCTGCCAAAGCAATCACACATCTGACAGTTGCCATCCTAGCAACTGGACTGAAGGTTTCATCATAATCTATGCCATATGTCTGGGCATAGCCTTTTGCAACCAGCCTAGCTTTTTACCTGCTAATAGAACCATCTGCATTGTGCTTAATCTTATAAACCCACTTACATCCAATAGCTTTCTTTCCCTTTGGCAATGATACTAGATCCCAAGTCTTATTGGCCTCTAGTGCAGCCATCTCCTCATCCATTGCTGCATCCCAATGAGCATGACCAACAGCCTCCTCAAAACATGTAGGCTCAACATCCTCAACTAGTTTCACAATATAAGCATAATGGTGAGCTGCATAACCTTCAAAACCAAATCTTTTAACAGGGTATCTCACCCTGCTAGACCTGCGTACCACTGGATCACTCAATGGAGTCTTTGCATCAGCACGTGCTCTCTGCACACCTGGAGTCCTCACTGAAGGAATGCCAAGCTCATCATCTAAGCTCTCTGAGCCACTGGAGTCTCCATCAAGAACTGCATCAATGCCTTCTGACACTTTATTCTTTCCTTTGTCTTTACCTGTAGTGCTACTAGATGCACCCGAAGATGTAGAGGTACTCCTTAGTCTCCCAGACCAAGGACTACCAGATGATGTCTCTGGTCCACTAAGAGTCTATGATTCTTGCTTTTCAGCCTGCACATGAGTATCATGATCATCATCAACATCCAATGCATCACCACTAGATGCATACCAACTGCTCATTTCATCAAAGATGACATCCCTGCTCACTCTGAACTTACATGTGACAGGGTTGTAACAACGATATCCTTTCTGCTCTAAAGAGTATCCAATAAAGATACACTTTTCAGCCTTTGGATCCAGTTTCTTCCGCAACTCATCTGGCACATGAACATACGCAATGCAGCCAAATACTTTCAAGTGTGAAACATCAGGCTTCTTACCTGTAAAACATTCTTCGGGGGTCATACCATGAATTGCAGCTGTGGGAGTTCTATTCATAATATAAACAGCAGTATGAACAGCCTCAGACCAAAAATGCTTAGGCATATTCTTTTCAGCCATCAAGGCGCGTGCAACTTCTGCAATATGCCTGTTTTTCCTTTCTGCAACCCCATTTTGCTGTGGGGTATACCTGCATGTGAACTGTCTCTTTATCCCATGAGACCTCAGAAAATCACTGAACTCATTTGAGAGGTACTCTCCCCCTCCATCTGACCTCAGGCACTTTACTTTCAAGCCTGTTTCTCTTTCAACTGCAGCCTTGAAAGTTCTAAAGTGCTCAAAAGCTTCACTCTTTTCCTTCATAAAATATACCCACAGCTTTCTAGAGCAATCATCAATGAATGTGACAAAGTATGAACTGCCTCCAAGAGATACATTTTGTGTAGGCCCCCAAATGTCTGTATGCACAACATCAAGGATATTTCTGCTTACATCTCTGTCATGTGAAAAGGGTTGTCTTGCCTGCTTACCAAACTGACATGCTTCACATACCTTCTGAAATTCTGCAACTTTAAATGTAGGCAAACCTGTAACCAACCCTTTGGACTGCATTAATTTCAGCCTTTGTACATTTGCATGTCCAATGCGTTTGTGCCAAATTTCAATGTCTGCAACAACACCTTTTCCTTTGGCATACATAGCAGCATCCATAGTAGGAATTCCAGCATCTAGAGTGAACATACGTCCAACTCTACTTCCCTTTGCTACCAACCTGCACTTGTCATTGAAATCTTCTACAAAGCAGCCCTTTGCATTAAATCTGACTTGCAGCCCTTGCTCTACCATTTGACCGACTGACACCAAATTCTTTGTAATAGATGGCACATGTAATACATCTGAAAGACTCTTTGTCTTACCATCATGCAAGGACAAGGGAACTTTTCCAATGTGTGAAATTGGGTGGCATGAGTCATCACCCGTCTGCACATAACCTGCATTCTGTAAATCCTGCATCTCTCCAAACCATTCTGCATGGCTGGTCATATGATTGGATGCACCTGAATCAACATACAAAACATCTTCATGTGTTCCCTTTCTTGTAACAGCATTCAGCATATGCTGCATAACAAACAAACGTTCATTTTTGTCTTCATTCTGTCGTGAAGACGATGCATAGTTTCCTTGCTGCAACTTACCACTGCGGATATCATCTCTCTTAGCATAACATTGGGCTGCAATATGACCTGTTTTGCCACAGTAGTGGCACACAATACCAGAGTTGTTAGAACCTCTGTTCTGCCATCCACCTCTTCCTCTAAAGCTCCCCCTGCCTGTAAAGTTACCACGACCTCCTGAAACCTGCATATCGCCAAATTGCTGATTTAATCTGTTTTGCTGGTTATCACTACCACATCCTGTACCACGGCCTCTTGAAGAGAACCTACCACGTCCCCTTCCAGAACTGGAGTAGAAAGCTTGGACCTGTTCACCACTTCTTTCAGATGTCTCACTCTGCATGTTGATCTCTTCAGTGATCATAAGAGAGACCAATTCATCGAAATCTGGAAATGGCTTTCTAACATATACGGAAGTTACAAAAGACTTCCAAGCCTTTTCATTGTTAAGTCCACCCAAGGTAGACGACACCAAATCATCATCATCGGGCATTGCATCAATCGCTGCCAATGCATCTGCAATGCTTCTTACCTTCAGTGCATACTCATTGATAGACATCTTCCCTTTCTTTAATGTATTCAACTCTTGCTTGAGTTGAATCTTTCGTGCCTTTGTATTTACAGAAAACATACTTTCAAGTATGGTCCAAGCTGCATATGCATTCTCTGCATTGTTAGATATGATCAATGCCCCACCCTCATTAGGTGCTACCAATGATCCATGGTGCTCAAAGTTGTAAGGCCCCCATTATGAGGAGAAGCCAAATGTGAGCCCGGACATTGGTTGAGTCCTGACTTGTATATCAGATGAGGTCTATGTGACCGGATGGCAAAAAGGTGACTGTTGTGGGTCTAATCTTTGGGTTAGACGGAGTGGTTAAGCTGGTAGCAACTCGAGGCACATTGCATTGAGTTGCGTGGTAAGGGAGTTAAAAGGGGCCCCTATTGTGGGGTCCGGGGGCCGCGGAAGCGGCCCCTGGCTGGGGGGTCCCAGGGGGGCCAGCGGCCCCCCTGGCGGGGGTCCGGGGGCAGCGCCCCCGGCCCGATGGTAAAGGGAATATTCCCTGGAATATTCCCTGGCCGACTAGTGGAGGCTCATATGGTAGGTCGGTCAGCAGGCCGACCTAACGACCTTCGCGAGCTATAAAAGCTAAACCCCTTCGCAGCCATCTTACACTCATCTTTCACCCAGTCAGAGTTGTTGTTCCAGCTAGCCTTAAGCTCTTCACCTATCTTCTGTCTAGATCGCCATCTAAGCTTCATTCATTGGAAGCGCACGGGTGGACAGAGCCATCTTTGTATCAGTTGTTTGGAGTTAAAGAATTTTACTGATTCTCCTCTTATCTGTTGTGTACTCTCTATCTCTTTCTCAGATTCTGTTCGCTGCGCCGTGTAATATTTTACATGGTATCAGAGCCCAGGGGGCTCTAGAGATCGGAGAGCGTGCAAGAGGCAAAGGCTTCAACAGCAAAGAGAAACGATGTCGACTCCGGGAAGCAGTTCTGGCGCATCAGGAAGCGGTGCAGGAGGTGGTGCTGCTGTACCGGCTATTCAAACACTGAGGATTCGTCCACCAACCTTCAGCGAAGGCAAGTTAGATGGTACAAACTACACCTTGTGGAAGTTCAAAATTACTACTATCCTTGATTCTTATGAGCTTTTGGAGACTGTGCTGGGGACTGACGCAGAACCACAGCCTACCCCCGACCCATCAAATCCTAGTGTGATGATTCCTCCGAATGCAGATCTTCTACGAGCTTGGAAACGAAGGAATGCAGATGCATTGTGTGCCTTAGTTACAAGCTGTTCTGACAGTGTTTTGACTCTGATTCAGCATACAACCAAAGCGTCAGAGGCTTGGAATGTACTAAGGAGTCAGTATGAAACACGAAACCAAACAAGGATTCAAAACTTGGAGAATCAACTAGCAGCGGAGAAGTTTGCTGAAGGAGAGACGGTTGAAGCATTCATCACTCGGATTAAGAATCTGCGCGACCAGATGGCTGGCGCTGGGATACAAAAGACTAGCGAAGAGCTAGCTCGGAGGTGTCTTCGGATTTGTCCACAAAAGTTTGATGGACTAGTAACTGCCCTTAATACTCAGGTGAGACCTCAAGCTTTGACTTTTGAGGAGTTTTGTGCATTATTAATGGAGGAGGAGTTGAGGCTGAAAGCCCGAGAAGGAAGCAACAATGGAGATGCTGCATTCTCTGCCAATGCAAAAGGCAAAGGTGTTTCCTCCACCAAAAATGATGGTGACAAAAAGAAAAAGGGCGGCAAGAAGAAGTTTCAAGGAGAGTGCTTCTACTGTAAGAAGAAAGGACATGCAATTGCAGATTGTCGTGTCAAGAAGGCAGATGAAAAGAATGGTACCCTTAAAACTAAAGGGAAAGAGACAGCCAATACGGCTGAAGCAGAGTTGGAATTATTCATGGCGACCATTGAGGAAGTGTGCTCCTCGGCGCAAGAAGAATCTACCACTGACTCTTGGGTGTTGGATAGTGGGGCCTCCCGTCACATGACCAACAAGAAAGGTCTATACAGTTCTATGCAGCCTCTACAAGAATCCATCACTGTGACGGTTGGAAATGATGCTAAATGCCCTGCTGCGGGCACAGGTACTATTTCTTTTGTTGCTGCAAATGGTGAAGTCAAAAAGCTTTCAAATGTGTTGTATGTTCCTGAAATCAGGAGAAATCTCTTATCAGTTGCTGCC
This sequence comes from Lygodium microphyllum, assembly GCF_053477565.2. Taxonomy (NCBI): domain Eukaryota; kingdom Viridiplantae; phylum Streptophyta; class Polypodiopsida; order Schizaeales; family Lygodiaceae; genus Lygodium; species Lygodium microphyllum. The sequence continues at coordinate 126,327,502 of NC_141153.1, read as the reverse complement.
ATAACTGATCTTGGTCATGAAGTGAGGTTCAAGAAGACAGGTGCAGAAATTATTGATAGTGCTGGCACAATTGTTGGCAAAGGAGAAAGAAGGAACAACCTGTATGAGCTAAGTGCTCTTACAGCCACCGCTGGAGTGGGCACAAGTAAGCTTTGGCATGAAAGGTTTGGACACATCGGATTTGCAGTATTGAAGGAGATGCAAAAGCAAGGTATGGTTGCTCACCTACCTACAATAACTGAATTGAAGGAACCATGTGAAGCTTGTATGATGGGCAAGCAACAGAGAAAGGCATTTCCACAAGAAAGCAAGAATAGAGCACATGCTCCTCTAGAGTTGGTGCATGCTGACTTGTGTGGTAAGATGCCTACACAGGCCTTGGGGGGATCTTCTTATTTTATGTTGATTGTTGACGACTACAGTAGGAAGATGTGGGTGTACTTCCTTCGTGATAAGGCTCAAGCTTTTGGTAAGTTTAAAGAATGGCTAATACTTGTTGAGAATGAAACAGGGAAAAGTGTGAAGAAATTTAGAACAGATGGTGGTGGTGAGTTCAACTCAAAGGAGTTTGAAGGCTTTTGCAAGAGCAAAGGGATCAAGCGTCAATTGACGACGCCTCACACACCTCAGCAGAATGGTGTTGTGGAACGCAGGAATCGTACCATTGTGGAGATGGCAAGATGCATGCTAAAGGGCAAGGGATTGCCTAACCATTTTTGGGCTGAAGCTGTTAATACTGCAGTCTACATTCTAAATCGGAGCTACACAAAGGCTCTCAAGGGAAAAACACCTCATGAGGCTTACACTGGTAAGAAACCATCTGTTTCACATTTCAGAATTTTTGGATGTGAATGTTATGCACATGTTCCAGATGAGAAGAGAAATAAGTTACAACCAAAAAGCAGAAAATGTATCTTCTTGGGTTATAGTGATGAGCAGAAGGCTTACAAGTTATATGACCAAGAGGCAAAGAAGATCATCGCGAGCCGTGATGTGGTGTTCAAGGAGGAGCCGCATACAGTGGAGGAGGAGAAGGCAAGGTCTTCCACTTTATCATCAAGCGAAGAAGTAGTCCACTATGAACCTGTCCCGAGAGCTATCCCTATCCTTAAGGAGGAGGAAGCATCATCTTCAGATGATGAGGAAAAAGTTCACCAACCTGACATCACCCCACCGGAAAAGCCATTGCCGCGCTGGGTGAAGCAGCTCTATGACCACAATAATCCTATGCCTGCATCTGTTGAGGAGAAGGCAGACGGACCAAGGAGGTCTCAGAGAATAGAGGAGCAAAGGAGGGCTTCTGCTCACATAGTCAACATGGCCTTGATGGTTGAGATTATGAGAGAAGTAAAGGAGCCAACTGACTTAGAAGAAGCACTTGCAGATCCATCATGGAAGGCTGCTATGCAGGCGGAGTATGACAGCATAATGAAGAATGACACTTGGGAGCTAGTGGATCGGCCAGCAAAGCGGAAGATTATTGGCACCAAGTGGATCTGGAAGGTAAAGTACAAGGCTGATGGTACCTTAGAAAAGTACAAAGCTAGACTGGTTGCCCAAGGATTTTCACAAGTTGAAGGGTTTGATTTTCAAGAGTCATTTGCCCCAACTGCCAGAATGACCACTATTCGCACGGTACTTGCAGTGGCTGCCCACAAGAAGTGGCCAGTGTACCAAATGGATGTTAAGTCAGCGTTCTTAAATGGTGACCTCAAGGAGGAGGTGTACGTGGCTCAGCCACCAGGGTTTGAGGCCTCCCATTCTGAGAACAAAGTGTGTAAACTAAAGAAGGCATTGTATGGGCTGAAACAAGCCCCCAGAGCATGGTACCAGCGGATAGATAGGTTCCTTTTAAACCTAAACTTCAAAAGATGTGCCTCAGATGCTAACTTGTATGTTTACAGGGATGGTAAAAAGTCTGTAGTGATTGTCCTATATATGGACGACCTTCTTATTACAGGCGACTATGAAGATATGATCAACCAAACTCGAAAGGCTTTGAGTTTTGAGTTTGAAATGACAGACTTGGGCTTGCTGCACTATTGTTTGGGGATTGAAGTCTGGCAAGAGCCAGGAAAGATCTTCATCTCTCAGAAGAAGTATGCATGGGAGATCTTGAAGGCATTTGGCATGACCGAGTGCAAGGAGATAGCTACACCTATGGAGGTGAATGTAAAGTTATCCGTTGAGGATACATCAGCACTAGCAGACATTGGGAGGTATAGGAGGTTGGTCGGCAGTCTAATCTACTTGTGTAACACCAGACCAGATATCAGTTTTGCTGTTGGTGTTTTGAGCAGGTTCTCAAACAAACCTCATGAGAGTCATTGGAAGGCTGGGATGCGGGTGCTCAGATACTTGAAGAAAACTCTTGACTATGGTATCACATACAGTTTCGGAACTTCTCTTGTGGGGAACTGTGACTCAGATTGGGCAGGAGACATTGATTCCAGGAAGTCAGCTTCTAGTTATTGTTTCTCTTTGGGTTCAGGAATTTTCTCTTGGATTAGTAAGAAGCAACCAACAGTGGCATTGTCTTCTACCGAAGCAGAGTACAAGGCAGCTTTTTTTGCTGCATGTGAGGCCGTATGGTTGAGAAGGATTCTATGGCATATGGGAGTGCAGGATGAAGAACCAACTGTGCTGAGATGTGACAATCAGAGTTGCATCGCCATTGCCAAAAATCCAGTGTTTCATGCACGCACCAAACATATAGAGATCCAGTATCACTATGTGCGTGATTTGATGGAGGATGGGATAGTGGAATTGGTCTACTGTCCAACAGAGGAGAATGGAGCAGATATCTTCACCAAAGCACTTACGAAGGATCTGCTTCAAGTTCATCTTCAGAGACTCGGCATTGGGCCGAGGAGATAGTTCACCTATGGGTGGACATTGAGGGGGGGTGTTAGATATGATCAATGCCCCACCCTCATTAGGTGCTACCAATGATCCATGGTGCTCAAAGTTGTAAGGCCCCCATTATGAGGAGAAGCCAAATGTGAGCCCGGACATTGGTTGAGTCCTGACTTGTATATCAGATGAGGTCTATGTGACCGGATGGCAAAAAGGTGACTGTTGTGGGTCTAATCTTTGGGTTAGACGGAGTGGTTAAGCTGGTAGCAACTCGAGGCACACTGCATTGAGTTGCGTGGTAAGGGAGTTAAAAGGGGCCCCTATTGTGGGGTCCGGGGGCCGCGGAAGCGGCCCCTGGCTGGGGGGTCCCAGGGGGGCCAGCGGCCCCCCTGGCGGGGGTCCGGGGGCAGCGCCCCCGGCCCGATGGTAAAGGGAATATTCCCTGGAATATTCCCTGGCCGACTAGTGGAGGCTCATATGGTAGGTCGGTCAGCAGGCCGACCTAACGACCTTCGCGAGCTATAAAAGCTAAACCCCTTCGCAGCCATCTTACACTCATCTTTCACCCAGTCAGAGTTGTTGTTCCAGCTAGCCTTAAGCTCTTCACCTATCTTCTGTCTAGATCGCCATCTAAGCTTCATTCATTGGAAGCGCACGGGTGGACAGAGCCATCTTTGTATCAGTTGTTTGGAGTTAAAGAATTTTACTGATTCTCCTCTTATCTGTTGTGTACTCTCTATCTCTTTCTCAGATTCTGTTCGCTGCGCCGTGTAATATTTTACATGCATTTCTAATGTGTCCCAGCATGTTATTGTCAATTACTGCAGACAACCAATACATGACCTTCTTGTCTTTTGCATTCCATTCCTTTCGTGCCTTTGTCTCTTCTGCAGTTGGAGGATCACTCACCTCCGGCTCCTTTTCTTCACCTGAAACGAACTCGTAGAGGCCTTTTCCAATAAGAAAGTTCGTGACACGAAGGGCTTATCTGCAGAATATACAGCGCTCTTCGCGCACACCAAATCTCACTGCAATCTGAGATTTTTGCTCTGCCCTGCTTCCGGTGCCTCCACAGGCACTATCCAAGAGAAGCAGTGGAAGAATGGGAGAGATTCTTACCCGTAGCTTGCTTGCTCGAACCTTGCTTCTTCTCCTTCACTTCAACCTTCGAAATCAGCCTCTCTCAATGGCGCGGCTCTGATACCATGTCAAGAATCGCGTGGTGGAGGGGATTGCTCAAGATGCTGCGCCGAACACACACAAATTGCACAAGGAGAAGCTCACTCAAGAGACAAGAAGAGAGATGGAGGCCAAAACGTTTTCTTGCTGATTTCTTCTTCTTCTTCCACACACTTTTTTAATGTACACAAAGTATAGATAAGATACAACATAAAAGGAAAGTGGCCTACTAATTCAAACAATGCATAACCGACTACACTAGTCGACTAGCGCTATAACTATGCCAGCTGTAAATAGGTGTAACAACCTGAATATAATAAGTAATGAGTCAGTGGCCATGTGAGAGTGATAATGACCACCGACGTGCTAAGTGTAGACGTGTGGACCCATCTAACCAGGCGGTCCATCATCAATGTCCACATGTGTTGAGCTTGTCATCTCAACACTCTAGTGTATAAGAGGTTCCCCCTTGAGCTGGTCTCTTTTACATCTTTACTTTTAAATTTGCTTTCTCCATCGAGCAGTGAGTGCTCAATATCTTTGAGTAAGAGACTCGGAACATTACTTAGAGTGGACACAAGGTTCTCATATGGATCCTTGTCTACACTTGCAAGCAGTACGGCTATTGCTTCATCTTCATCAATATTCTTCTTAAGAGTTGCAAGCTGGGTTTTTAGGCTCTTGAACTTGTTAATGTGCATGGTCATAGAAGCACTGTCTTTGATATCTAGTTTATAAAACTGCATGAGGAGTTTTACCTTTGAGTTCTTTGCTTGGGTACCAAACATTCTGTCAAGTTCCTCCCAAGTGGTACTAGCATTTGTAATGCCAGATATATGATTTAGCACATCATCACTTAGTCCCCAAGCAATGATGCCTAGTGCCTTGTTATTCATCTTCTTCCAATCTTTGGTTTTGAACTGGTCTTCTTCAACAAACATGTCTTCGTCATCTTCCTTCTTGTTATCTACATCATCTTCAAATAGGTCCCACAAGTCCTTTCGCATGAGGTGATACATGGTCTTTTCCTTCTAGGCATGAAATCCTTCACCGTTGAATTTAGATATTTGCTTAATCTCTGCCATGTTGCTAAATTTCAGTTAACCAGTAAAAGATTGTATTTTAATGTGTCAAGAAACACAAGAGAATCAATGTCAAACTGACACTAGTTGAGTGTTAATGGATACTACTCGGTACTTGATCTACTTTCTCTCAAGAACTTTGTGGATGGCTTCAGAGCTTCCTTGAGCACTTCCAAAATAGTAATGATATTTAGAGAGTATTACTTAGTAATTAAAAACACTGTTGATGATGGTAGTGAGAAAAGGAATAAGATTGCTAAGCTTTTCCAATTTTTGGATATGGCTTTCTCTAGGATTTCAGACAACCGACTGTTCTTTCAATTCGTGTAGCTCAATGATTTGGCCATTGCCCAAGATATTGCATGGGGAGTAGGCTTGCATAGTGAGCTTCAAAATCCCTATGCTCATAGGGTTGAGTTAGGACCGTGGACAGGCCGTAGATAGGACAACGTGTTTTGATTTCTACAATCTTGGAGTTGGGAAGCAGTAATTTCATCGATTGAGGCACCAAGATGAAGCTTCTTGAGTAGAGGAAGATATCTCTAGAAGGAATTACTTGAAGATATGGCCTATAGAGAGATCCAAAAGCTCCAAGGTGTACCATGGATACACAAAACCACCACTAACTCCATCAATGGTTTGGGTCTGTTAGAATATCAAGCTCGTACATGTGTGTTTGACCAACATGAGCTGGACACAGCTAGTCTGGCTAGATTAGTTAGGTGTATTAAATAAGTTGGTGTTACTTCTAGTGTGAATGGTCTTTATGACCTTAGGTTGTATATGCACTATGTGTGTGTGCTAAATGAATAAGAATAAGAATAGAGAGTGTAAGCATGTTGCTTCACTCCCCGTTGCTCTCCTTCCTGCTTCCATGAAATCTAACATGGTACCAGAGCCATGAAGGGGCTCACTGGTGGAATGCACTCAAGAAGAAGACTTGAAGAGTGAACTGAAGAGCTGGAAAAAGAAGAGGACTGACTATCATTTCCATCAATGGTCACACAGAGGTATGTACTGTGAAGCATTGGAGTCTCATGGCTTGAAGCAGGGTTGTGGCTTGCTGAGGAGTCTTCCAAGGACTGATTGAATACCAGTGAGTGCATCATTATCATAGTAATGAGCAAGATGTGCAGCAGCACAGATCTGCCCAGCCAGCGTGTTTGGGCCTGTTTTCAGGCTGAACTCCATGGCTGAGATTCAGCACATGGACTGCTTACCAAGGCTCTATTGAGCATCACCAGGAGTGTGGCTTGTCTGGAGATTCACCAAAGCTTCATTGAGAATCAACAAGTGGGAAAATCTGATCTAAATGTACTCTGAACAGTCTGTGTGGACTGTGCCTATGAACAGGCTGCTCTCATTGGCTGAGATTCAAGAAGTATAGCACTTGTCAGGTGGCATAGAGCTTGGATGCATACCAAGGAAGATTCTTGAAGGGTATACCTTACTATTGCTCTTGTGGGAGCTCATGTGGGAGCTGTAATAGAGGTGTACATATTTGAATACACAGGGCTGAACTATCATTGATGCTCTTTGGCATGTACATTGAACTTGGATGTAGCACTTGATGCTTGGTAGAAGACATGTCATATTTCTTAGGTATTTTGACATAAACTTGGAGCTTGAAATGGCCTGATCTGAGAGCCTATGATAGGCTGAAAACTGAAAAAAAAAGATTTTGCAGACATAAAGCACAAATTGGGTATTTCTGAAGAACTAGTTGGCTGGGTTTGTCCCATAGGTACTTGAAGACTTGGTCTATGACTGTTGAATGCTTGAGCATTGGAAACGGAAGTGATGCAGGTTTATGGTTTTTTGGGACTGAAATTAATCCTTGTTGCCAGTGCATTGGCTGTTTGAAATCTGGGAATTTATTTACAATGTTCATATATGCTGGTTATATACTGTTTTGAGGTTCTATGCCTATGCATGGCTTGACACATGTACTAGCAGCAATCTATGGAAGTTTGGGACATGTATGACATGTATACTACTCAATTTTGGGTTTGAAATCACTGCTGGTCACTCACAGAAGTATAGTTTTCAGACTGCATATATGTACCCTTGCAGTGAGGTTGCAGGAGTTCAAACCGAAGTGAATACATAGTATTTGCATTGACTGCTTTACTCACAGGTTAAGCCACTTGTTGTGAGCTGTTTTGGACTGTCAGCGGGCTGAAATACCCTGGTTTTTACTACAATTAATTGCAGAAAACTGTCATAAACAGTTCCGGGCTGAAGTTGAACCGTTAAGAAGATCTTGGTTTGCAGGTAGTCATGCAAGCTCTGCAACATGGCAAATGCTGATAGAACTGATAATGTAACCCAAATTGTGGGAGAAAAGCTTGATAGCAACAATTATGCAATATGGAAGTTCCGCATGGAGAACATTCTGATAGGCAAAGGATACTGGGACTTAGTGATAGGTGTGGAGGCTGAACCTGAAGTTCCAGATAGGAGTCCTACAGTTCATCAAAGACGAGTGCATCGAGCTTGGACGGAAAGAGCTCGCAGAGTTTTACATTGGTTGTCATTATGTATCTCGGATGCTATGGTGATGCAGATCATGAATTGTAAATCCCCACCAGATGCATGGAATATATTGGTCAAATACTATGGCACAACTACAAGTGCAAGGAAGATACAACTAAAGTAGAAATTCAATAACATGGAGAGGAAGAACAAATCCATACAAGATTATGTCACAGAGGTTAAGACCATAGCAGATCAGCTGGCATCTGTTGGCTCACAGGTAGAAGATGAGGATATGGTTGCAGTGACCTTAAATGGCTTGGGTCCGGAGTACAAGTCTTTTAACACTTCAGTATCTGTGCGGGCTGAGATGCCTGATTTTAATGAGCTGGTTGCATTATTGATTCATGAAGAGGTGAAGCTTGGCTTAGCTACAGGGTCAAGCAGCTCTAAGAATAAGGATGCAGTTTTTTATTCGAATAAGCGTGGTCGTGGTAGCCGTGGTAGAGGCTATGGATCTGGCAAAGGAGGCTAGCAGAATGCATCCTATAGTAATAGCAATCAACATGGTCATCAAATGCAAGAGGTGGTGGAACCTTTCGTGGCAAGGGGAGATCTAACTCCCGTGGCAGAGGCTCATGGCGGCAACAGCGTTAGTCAGACAATCCAAATAAAGATAAGGATTGTCACTACTGCGGAAAGTATGGGCATATTGCAAAGGATTGCTGGAAGAAGTAGGGAAATCAGAAGGGCAAGCAGCATGGACATTATGCTACGTCCAGTCAGGCAGATGACTCTGGTGATAGACTGTTTGCCATGCAGTATGTCAAAGATAAGGCTGCTGAAAAATCATCTGATGATGCAATGTGGTACATTGATTCAGGGGCGTCGAATCACATGACCCCTCACGGTGATTGGTTCACGGATATGGTGACTGAAAAGCATGGCTATTTATGCACAGGTGATGACACGCAGCATAGCATTGTGCATAAAGGCAAAGTGCCTCTTGTGGTCCATAATGGCAGAAAGAAAAATTTGCATGATGTATTGCATGTCCCTTCAATTACGAAGAACTTGTTATCTGTTGGTCAGATGATGGAGCAGAACTTGTAGGTTAGATTCAATAAGCATGGCTGCTTTATTGAAGAATTTGGAAATGGCTGCAAGTTGATAGCTCGTGGTCACAGGAATGGCAGAATGTTTACTCTTGATGCTTCTTTTCCAGAGCTGAATTCAGCTATGTTTGCCCATGGTTCTGGCACTGTTAGGGATTTGGAAATATGGCACAAGAGAGTGAGGCATGTAAATTTGCAAAGGCTGCAAATTATGCAAAAGAAACAGCTAGTTACAGGGTTACCGAAGTTCCAATATTCAGATATTGGTCATGTATGCGAGGCTTGCCAGTTTGGTAAGCAGTCACGATTGCCATTTATCAGGAATGTACGACAGAGTACACGTCCATTGCAGTTAGTGCATTCTGATGTTTCGGGGCCAGCTCATAATGTATCTATGGGAGGTTCTAGATATTATGTATCCTTCATTGACGACTACAGTCGATATACCTGGCTTTACATATTGAAAACAAAAGATGAGGTCTTTGCTGTTTTTCAGCAATTTAAAGCACAGGTTGAGAAAGAGTTTGAATGCTACATCTCTTGCTTGAGATCTGATAGTGGTGGGGAGTATGTATCAAATGAATTTGATGATTTCTTGGCTGAAAATGGCATTCATAGGCAGCTCACCTGCTGCTACACTCCGCAACAAAACGGAGTAGCTGAAAGAAAGAATAGAATTCTGATGGAAGCTGCTAGGGCTATGATGAATGAAAAGCATATGCCACTTTACTATTGGGCAGAGGCTGTTATGACAGCCGTATACATTTTGAACAGGACTCCCACTGCAGGTATTCATGAGATGACACCGTTTGAGAAGTTGTATGGCTATAAGCCAGATGTAAGTCACATGAAAGTCTTTGGCTGTCTTGCTTATGTGCTATTCCAGATGAGAAAAGGAAGAAGTTGGATCCCAAAGCACATAAGTGTGTTTTCATTGGATATTTGCAGGAGAAGAAAGCATACAAATGCTATGATCCCTCTACCAGGGAGACTTTGGTAAGCAGGGATGTTATCTTTGATGAGATGGGTTCTTGGTATGTATCACCATTTGTAGTGCCATCCGATATGCCTTCCACTCATGTCTCTAAATTGATTTGCAGCAGAGCACTGCTATGACAGGACCTATAAGTTAGACAGTATCCCCATGGACAGGGAGATTGAGGAGCTCACCGTCCACTGACACGGGTATGTCAGTGAGGGGGAGACATGATGTTTTGAACAGCAAAGGAAAAGAGAAAGTTATTGAGGATGCATCTAGTATGATGACACCTGGCAGAATGACTTCGGGCTATGAGTCTAGTGATACTTTAGACAGCGAACTTGGTATTCCGACTGTCTATACGCCTGGCACAAGGCAGAATATGTACATTCCGCCTCATGAGAGAGGTGAATCGAGTAGTGCACCACAGCTTAGACGCTCACAGAGGGTCAGATACCCTGTTGACAGGTTGACATACAATGGCTATTCTGCAAAGCATTATGTGTACATGACAAAAGTGATGGAGGTCAAAGAACCAAGTACATATGCTGAAGCAGTGAAAGATGTGAATTGGTGTGTAGCCATGGATGAAGAAATGAATGCCTTGGCTGAAAATAAAACATTGGATTTAGTACCATTGCCTGAAGGGAAAAAGACCATTGGCTGTAAATGGGTCTACAAAATCAAATGCAAGTCAGATGGCAGTGTGGAGAGATACAAAGCTAGGCTGGTTGCAAAGGGGTATGCCCAACAGTATGGACTTGATTATGAGGAAACATTCAGCCCTGTTGCCAAGATGGCAACTATACGCACTGTGATTGCCTTGGCTGCTGCTAAAGGCTGGAAATTGTAGCAGATGGATGTTAAGAATGCATTTCTTAACGGTGACCTAGCAGAGGATGTCTATATGGTTCAGCCGGAAGGGTATGAGCACCCTGATTTTCAGCATTATGTATGCAGGCTGAAAAAGGCATTATACGGGCTGAAACAGGCTCCGAGAGCTTGGCATGCTAGGATCAATAACTACTTGCAGAGATTGGGTTTTGCTGTTGGTAGGGCTGATCATAGCCTATTTACAAAGAAGACTGACAGTGATTTAGTAGTGCTGGTCATATATGTTGATGATTTGATAATCACTGGTGATGATGACTTGTGCATACAGCATGCAATGAAGATGCTGAAATCTGAATTTGACATGAAAGACCTGGGAGAACTGAAGTATTTCTTAGGCATTGAGGTAATTCCAGCTGACAATGGGTTATGGCTGATGTAGAAGCACTATGCCATAGAGATGCTGAAGAAGTATGGCATGGTTGAATGCAAACTGCTGGATACACCTCTTGATCACAATGTCAAGCTAGACATGAACACTGGGGCTGAAGTAGAGGATGTGACTATGTACAGGCAGATGGTTGGCAACTTGATTTACTTGACCATCACTAGGCCTGACTTGAGCTATGCTGTAGGGCTCATAAGCCAGTTTATGCAGAAGCCTAGAAAGCCGCACTTGGATGCAGTTAGACACATTATGAGATATGTTAAGTCCACTATAGAGTATGGGCTGTTCTATGTCAGAGATAAGCCCTTGATATTGACTGGATACACGGATGCAGATTGGGCAGGTTGCTCATATGATCGTAGATCTACGAGTGGATATGCATTTGGATTTGGTAGCGGCATGATTAGCTGGAGCAGCAAGAAGCAGCCTACGGTTGCTTTGTCAAGTACTGAGGCAGAGTACAGGGGTTCTGCATTGGCAGCATGCGAGATTTCATGGCTGCTCAAGCTTATGGCTGATTTGGACATACAGATAGATGCTCCAGTGAAGTTACTATGTGACAATCTGAGTAGTGTACTCCTGGCTATGAATCCACTCTATCATGCTAGGACGAAACACATTGAGGTACACTACCATTTCATCAGAGAGATGGTTCTTGCAGGACGAGTTGATCTTATGCATGTGAAGACTGATGAACAGGTAGCGGATATCTTTACCAAGTCCTTGGGTAAAGATAAGTTTTGTGGTTTTAGATAGCTGCTTGGAGTACATATGCTGTCTTGAGCTTGAGGGGGAGTGTTAGAATATCAAGCTCGTACATGTGTGTTTGACCGACATGAGCTGGACATAGCTAGTCTTGCTAGATTAGTTAGGTGTATTAAATAAGTCGGTGTTACTTCTAGTGTGAATGGTCTTTATGACCTTAGGTTGTATATGCACTATGTGTGTGTGCTAAATGAATAAGAAGAAGAATAGAGAGTGTAAGCATGTTGCTTCACTCCCCGTTGCTCTCCTTCCTGCTTCCATGAAATCTAACAGGGTCTCCTTTTTGGATGTGCTATCTTTCTTTGCCATTGAATAGTTCTACAAAGAGAAAAAGTTGTTAGACAAAAGTGGATTTAAAAATATTCAAAATTCACAAAACCCAAATAAATGTATAAGATTTCTAAGTTGAAAATTGAAAACACAACAACACAAGATTTTATGAAATACAAGACAAATGTACTCTAAAGGGACTCTTCCATAAAATGGAATATTGAAATTTGAGATTAAGTGTGGTATGAGATCCAACCATAAATATGTGTGCTTATGTATCAAATCTCATGGATTATCCTGGCCCTAAGTTAGCATTAATTATGTTTCTCTTACAAGAATCATATAGTAAAAACTTTGCAATGGACTTCGGTGAGAAGATCAAATTCTATTAATAGTGAGACTTGACCATGGGCTTAACCAAATGGTCAAGTGATAATGAAATGTTGAGTGTGCGTGTGGTATGAGATATAGTGAAAAATCATTGTGGTTATGTAGAAAATGTCATGGATGATTTTGTCCCTAAGTTAATATTGGATTTCTTCTCCATGTAAGTTTCCTATGCAAGGATCATACTCTACGAACTTTGCTAAGATTTTTGGCCATGTGGTCAAATACTATTTAATCAAAGAATGAGATTTAGTCCAATATGAGATCCACCTATATATCAATGTGGTTATGTAGCAATCTCACAATTCCATTTGGCCCAAAGTTAACATTTTAATTACTGCACATGTAAGTTTCCCTTGAAATGAGCTATATTGAAGAAACATTGTCATTGGTTTTAGCCATGTGGTCAAATCCTATTTAGTCATAAGACTTATCTATCAAATTAGAAACTTTGCCATGGTTTTTTACCATAGGGTTCTTAAAGGCTAGTTAAAGGGAGGATGCAGTTTATTGTGATATGAGATCCACATATAAACAAATATAGCTATGTAGCAAATCCCATAGATATCAATATAAGATAAAGCGAAAAACACTTGAAAGGTGGAGATTTGACCTCATGGAAAAACCTACAAGACATGACGATTTCTATAAACTAGTTTTAACCATATGGCCAAATCTAGTTTCATAACCATATGAAGAAAGTGATTCATTTGTTGTAACATGCTGTGAAATTGGATTTGACTATATAGCCAAATATTGTTTTATAATGGAATGAAAAAGTAGTCTCATGGTTTGTAAGATTTATGAGATAGATTAGATTTGATCATATGGCTGAACAAAACAAGAATGGGGGATTCTTGGATGCTAGCATTGATATTAACAAAATGAAAGATTTGACCATATGGCCAATTTTTATTTTGTAGTGGAATGGAAAAAGTGGCTAATTTGTGAAAAAATGATATGATATTTATAGAAAGTAATGAAAAATTTAAATGAAAGAAATGGTTAATGGAAACAAAGTGGTTTTTTTGTTGCACAACAAGTTTTGACCACATGGCGAGACTTCCTATAAATATAGTAGGTAATCAAGGAGTTCCAAGTAGAACATGGTCTTTCTTTTTTGGAGATAATATAGAAGATGTTTTTCTTAGAACATTTTTCCATAAAACCAAATCTAGCATACCCAAAATTTGTGTGATTGAACCCACCATAGATTTAGTCTTAATTTTTTAGGATCAAATTCCAAAAAAGTGGTTCGTTTGTTGCAAGACAAGATTTTACCACATGGCCAAATTATAGAAAGTAAGGAATTCTAAGTAGAAAGTAGCCTTTTCCTTTGGAAGTAAGCAAGGGTTGATAATATAAGAAAGCATTTGACCAAATGGCAAAATGTCATTCTTGTAGTAAAATGAACGAAGTGCTTGATTGGTTGCAAGATATTGTGATACTACAGGAGTCCTTATTTTGGCCAAGAGATAGCTTAAGGAGAAGATTTGGCCACATGGCAGAATCTCATAGTATATTGGAAGAACGAACATAAATTACTTCTTATATTATAAGAAAAGATTTGACCTCATGGCCAAATCCCAGATTGTATTGAATAAAATAACAAAAAGTACTTCTTATATTGCAAGAAATTTTTTGACCATATGGTCTAATCTATAAATTGATGAAAGATCATGATATGTGTTGTTAGAAAATCAAATTACATCCTATGGAAAAATCATATTGAGTATTTGTAAGTATTGTATAGCCATATGCTTATTGCAAAATTATAAACAGTGTAACCATAAAATCTGATGGTAATGCTTTTACTATGAAAATAGAGTATAATGGAAAGTTCTATATCATAAAGTATAATACAATGTATAAGAACTTGATAAAATGCTCTAATATTACAGAATGATACAATAAATATAAGGCTAGGTTTAGCCTTGAGGCAAAATCTTGAGGTATATAGCATCACAGAATAGAAAGAAAGGCTAGTATTTTGAAAGCACTCATCATTGATAAAAGCATTGCACAAACCATTTATTCCATATTCACATCTAAGAGACTTTTTTCAACATTACACAAATCATATACTTCATATTCACAACAAAAAGAGTATTTTCAACAGTGCAAGAAGTCATGTTTTCAATATTGACGTAGAGTGAAGCTATCACTTGCAAGGTAGTGGTTGGAGAACAAAAAACACAAGCACTCCAGGAGATCAATCAAGCAATCAAGAAGAAGAAGAAGACATTGAATTCTCAAGAGTGAGTGCCTAATCTCATTGCTACAGAAATACATATTGCATTTAGTTTTCATACATGATTCTTATTTAGAAAATGCTTTTGGTGTTTGATCTTAATATTATTCAATACTAATCATACAAAAGAGTAGTAGTGTGATTTGTAGTAATTGTATGGATTGAAATGGTCATAATCAATGTAGTTTAGCTCAAAATCAGAAATGAAGTAGGGAAAAGTTGAAAACCTATTGTAATTAGTAGGTCAGTAATGTGTACCAACGTAACAGAAATCACCCGTGAAGTAGGAGCAGGCACGGTGTGGACTAGTGATCATTCACTAGCTTGTTGAATTGCTGAAGCCTTGGAGCAAGTTTTTTTATTTGAAGACGCACGTACTTTTGGTCATAATACCTTGATTCAAACCAGAAATTGCATTGCACAATTTGTTTTAGTTTGAGAAAATGAAACGGTGAAGAGTAGTCAAAGAAATATCCTGATTCAAACTAGAAGTTGAACTGCACAATCTGTTTGAGTTTGAGAAAATGAAATAGTGGAGAGTAGTCACAGAAACACCCTGATTCAAACCAGAAATTGCACTACACAATCTGTTTCAGTTTGAGAAAATGAAATAGTGGAGAGTAGTCAAAGAAGAGGAGGGGGATAGAACCGCCAAAGATTAGGGCTGCAACACTTGTAGTAAGAGAGGGGCGACAGAAGCAGAGATAAAAACGCAGAGGATCAAAGATGCGAAACCTGCAACTGTAAAAACGCAACAGAGAAAACGCCCAGGTTAGAGAGTTACGTGCAAGAAAGAGGGAGGGGAAGAGAAACTCATTTTGAAAAACGTCATGATTAGTTGTAAAGACCGACTCATGAAACGAATCATTTAATGTATCATGCTATTCGAATAACCATAACTTGTTACGAAATATGAGTAGATTTAGATCTTATTTTTGTGTCTATTTTTTAATTTTATTAAAGATTTCAAGTCGCGACTTTTTCAAAAATCACGTAATGGCTATCCTGTAGGCCGTCGGGGTCTATCGGCAGCCCCCGGACCCCGTCGTTGGGGGCGTTGCCCCCAAACCCCCACCGGGGGCGCTGCTCCCGAATCCCCGCTGGGAGCGTTGCCCCCAAACCCCCACCGAGGGCGCTACCCCCTAGACCCCCCATTGGGGACATTGCCCCCAAACCCCCACACCAGGGGCACTACCCTCGGACCCCCGCTAGGGGTGTTGCCCCCAAACCCCCATCAAGGACACTATCCCCAACCCCCTACTAGGGGTGTTGCCCGCATACCTCCACCAAGGGCCCTACTGCTTAAATCCCCCATTGGGAGCTTTTCCCCCAAATCCCTACAACGAGTGCTATCTTGAAACCCCAACTAGGGGCATTGCTCCCAAACCTCCACTGAGGAAGACATTGCTATCAAACTCTTACTAGGGGCATTTCTCCTAGACCAGCTCTTTCCCCCTCGCCCCTTCTTAAGAACCCAGCATTGTGATATTGTCCCTATTTCAACAGCTAGAGATTTCTCCTACATACTCTCTATCCTACCCTACTAGAGATTCTACTCTCGAACTATCACTAAGGTGGGTTCAAAATCCTCAATGATATTACACATTAGATACATTTAATATACATAATCTTACAAAATATGATTTAATATATTTAAATTATATTTATTAATTATTAATAAATTAATTTAATATATATATTTTTAAATTATATTTTGATAATATATTCCATAATATGCATAACATGATTTAGACTAATAGTATAACTTAAAAATAAAATGTAATATGATACATTTTACTATTATCAACAAGTAGGTAGTATAAGATTTATAAATATTTAACTATGATAAAAATTATCTTTCCTTCTGAAATAGCTTCTAATTGATGCTAAAATTTTCTCAATATTTATAACTTTGTGTCATAGTGAATGAAATCTCCTATTCTTTAGAGGTCATTGTGGTTTCAACATTTAAGCACAAGGTCAAAGTTTCTCAAAAATATCTTTTTCGTTGTTGTCATGTGGAATACATGAAATAAAGGTTTTGATCATTTGTTCAAATATTTTCCAATGGAGATCACATAAATTATTTATTCTTGTTGACATACAATAAAGGCTTTGAACATTTGGCTAAATCTTGTTCTATGGACATCACAAAAAATTATTATTCTTGCTATCATCTAGGTTAAATACATGTTTTGACCATATGGCTAAATCTTTTCTTGTGGATATCACAAAGAATTTTAATCCTAAGTCTTGTCTAAAATAGTTGCAATAGAGGTTTTGACCATCTGGCTAAATCCTTTTCCATAAAGATCACAATGAACTTTTATCCTTGTTATATGTATTTGGCTTGAGTTTTGACCATTTGGCTAAATATTTTTCTATGGAGACCACAATGAGCTTTTATCCTTTTTGTCATGTGAAATAAATACAACAAAGGTTTCAATCATTTGACTATGTTTTCCCCTATGGGGATCACAAATAATTTTTATATTTTCTATAGTATGGAATACATACAATAGATTTTTGACCACGTGGCTAAATCTTTTCCTATACACATTATAAATAATTTTAATCATTGTTCTCGTGTTGAATAGATATAGTACAAGTTTTGAACATCTGCTATATCTTTTCCCAATGAAAACACACAATGAAGTTTTTGCTTACTCAAAGAGTAGCTACTAAAATAAAGTAAAGTCAAGGCAACTAAAAATAATAGAAGAAACTTTTCTTATTTACTTTAGGGCGGCACAGTTCATGAGAATGTTTGTTTTTGGCCATATGGTCAAATCTATCCCCTTCTTTCTGTACGATGTTTCCATTAATACTTTCTATTATGGAAGTTGGACTCATTCTATCTAATGTTTAAGTACTTTTTTTGTTTCAAAGAAATTTGATACTTCATTGTATTTAGCAATTTCATCACTATTTTCTTCTTTCTGAGAGGTGACAACATACAAATGATAAAATCTCCATTTTCTCACTTGTACAAGTATCATGAATAACGAATTTTATTTTGGAGAAACTGTGAATTTGCTAGTTGATCATGAGATTGTTGCACTTGGTAGAGTGCATGCAATATGTCCAAATGAGACATGCCATGGAGAAACACTTGAAGATGGATATATTTCAGTGGCTATTGATAAATGTTTAAATGTAGCAGCATATTTGCCATTCCCAACAATTGATGCAACGAAGATTCATGAAGCTATAGGTGGTTTTGCAAAATTGGGAAAGAAAGATGTGGTGGTTGTTTCAAACTCAATAACAATTCATGACAGAGGAGATGATTACGAATCATACCATGTCCTACCTTCTGAGGATATTGATGTGCTTAGCATTCGTGAAAGTTGGAGAGAACGTAGAGTGATGCTATGGACAGAAGGCAACACTGTGTGTGTTGGGACAGGGGTTATATTATTGGCTTTTCCATATGATGTGATAAACTTTGAATTGCTAGGAGAAGAGGATGTTGGTGTTGTCAAGATCGTGGGAGAGAAGGAAGGAGTCTCGCTTGAAGCTTTCTTGCTTGCACAATGGGGGAAGACACACAAGGGTGGAGGCTGAAAACAGTTTTTTCCTCTTCTTAGTTGTGTAAGCCAAAAGAACTCCAGTACAAAAGAAATAGAAGAACCCTAGATATGGGTCTCAAACCAAACTCAACTAACTAAGGTGGCATACTAACTGAGCCACGAACTAGAGTAGATAAGGATAGCTATCATGTAGCTATTATTCATGGGCGGTGTACCAACCGCGTCTGCAACTAACAAGTCCGTGACATAAATACACAACGGTCACCCTGGCGTATCACGAGTGGAGCTCGATATCTCAACACTCCCCCTCGAGCTCAATCCCAATTCCTGCACACCAAGCAGGTCTCTGAACTTGCGCAGCTTCTCTGCGCCCAATGCCTTCGTGAATATGTCAGCTACCTGATCCTCTGTGCTAACATAAACTAGATCAATAAGACCTAGTAAAACCCTCTCTCGCACATAGTGATAATGAACCTCAATGTGCTTTGTTCTAGCATGATAGACTGGGTTATTTGCCAAGTGTATACTACTCATGTTGTCACAATAAATGACAACTGGCCCATCTGTAGACTGATGCATATCATAAAGTAGCTTATGCAGCCAAGCTACCTCACATGCAGCCATTGTTGCACCCCTGTACTCAGCCTCTGTGCTCGACAAGGCAACTGTAGGCTGTTTCTTGCTGCTCCAAGTGACTGCAGCACTCCCAAAAGAGAACACATATCCACTAGTAGATCGTCTATCAGAAATACTACCAGCCCAATCAGCATCAGTGTATCCATGTAACTGTATCTGAACCCCAGTCTCATAAAATAGTCCATACTGCAATATGGACTTCACATACCTGAGTATGCGTCTAGCCGCATCCAAATGTGGTTTCCTTGGAGCCTGCATAAACTGACTTACCAATCCAACAGCATAGCTCAAATCTGGCCTGGAAATAGTCATATAAATCAAACTTCCTACTATGCGTCTGTACATAGTAGGGTCTTCTAGAAGCTCACCTGCATCTGTGCTCAGCTTCACATTCTGCTCCAAAGGAACTGAAATAGGCTTACAGCCTGTCATCCCATATTTGGACAGCATGTCCAATCCATACTGCCTCTGCAAGAGCTGTATCCCACTTGGTGATCTAATCACCTCAATGCCCAAGAAATAACGCAGATCTCCCAAATCCTTCATCTCAAACTTCTGCTTCAATAGCATTTTCACATGAAGGATATCTTCATCACTGTCACCTGTCATAATCAAATCATCAACATAAATGACAAGTAGCATAATACCTTTCTCTGTTTTTCTTACATAAAGTGAGAAATCTGCCTTGGAAATCTGAAAGCCAATAGTGACAAGATACTGTCCTATCTTGTCAGACCATGCTCTAGGTGCTTGCTTCAAGCCATACAAGGCTTTCTTCAACCTGCAAACAAACTCAGGATGAACAACATGCACATAACCTGATGGCTGCTCCATATAGACCTCTTCTTGCAAATCACCATGCAAGAAGGCATTCTTTACATCCATCTGATGTAAAGACCATCCCTTTGATGCAGCCATAGCAATGACTGCTCTTACGGTTTCCATCCTTGCAACCGGACTGAATGTTTTCTTCATAGTCAATGCCATATGTTTGTGCATACCCCTTGACTACTAATCTTGCCTTGTATCTGTTCACAGAACCATCTGCATTGTGCTTCACCTTATAAACCCACTTACAGCCAATTGCATTTTTACCTTTAGGCAAAGGTACCAATTCCCATGTAGCATTTGCTTCCAAGGCATCCATTTCTTCATCCATGGCTTTCTCCCATTTTTCTTTTCCCATGGCCTACTCAAAAGAAGTGGGTTCTGGCTCCTGTATCACTTTGACCATATATGCATAGTGAATGGCTGTAAATCCATCATATTTCAGCCTATCCACAGGATACCTAACTCTGGTAGACCTGTGCAAAGTGGGTTCACTCCCAGGTACTCTCAAAATATCCCTGGTCTTCCTTACTCCAGGTGTAACAATAGAAGGAATACCCAACTCATCATCAATGCTCTGTTCTGAGCCACTGGATTCACCATCCACATAAGAGTGACCTGCATTCACATCAAACATGGGCTGATCAACCTTCTCTTTTCCTTTTCGTAATACCTGCATACCACTATTTGCGCTGCCTTCAGAAGATTCTCCTGATCTCAATCTGCCTGTCCATGGCGAAGAATGTGAACCACTGCTAGAGGACGCTCCAGGTCCACTAATATCTTGTGACTGCTGCTGAGAATTCTGTGCAACATTACCATTTTGTGCATCTACATTATCAATCACATTTACTGGTTTATACCAGCTACTCATCTCATCAAAAACAACATCTCTGCTCACTGTAAACTTACGAGTAGAAGGGTTATAGCATCTATACCCTTTTTGCTGCAGAGAGTAACCAATAAAGATGCACTTCTCAGCTTTTGGATCCAACTTGGATCTCAACTCATCTGGCACATGTACATAGGCAATGCAACCAAAAATTTTCAAATGAGAAATATCTGGTTTCCTACCAGTATACCTCTCCTTTGGAGTCATCCCATGTATTGCTGCAGTGGGAGTCCTGTTCATTATATAGACTGCTGTAGCAACTGCTTCAGCCCAATAAAAATCTGGCAAGTCTTTTTCATTGAGCATGGCACGAGACACCTCTCCAATATGTCTGTTTTTTCTTTCTGCAATTCCATTTTGCTGTGGGGTATGAATGCATGAATATTGCTGCTTTATGCCATGCTCCTGCAGGAACCTTGCAAACTCATTTGAGAGATACTCTCCCCCTCCATCTGACCTTAGGCATTTTACTTGCAGGCCTGTTTCTTTTTCAACCATAGCTTTAAGAGTTTTGAAATGCCCAAAAACTTCACTTTTCTTTTTCATAAAATACACCCAAACTTTTCTGCTATAGTCATCAATAAAACTGACAAAATAATGACAGCCTCCAAGAGATTCAGCTTTAGTAGTCCACACATCAGAGTGGATTAATTCCAATGGATTTTTACTCTCTTGAACATGTCTAGGAAATGGTTTCCTTGCCTGTTTTCCAAACTGACAGGCTTCACATATCTTATGCATTTCTGCAACCTTGAATTTTGGCAATCCTGCAACAATATTTTGGGCCTGCATTGATTTAAGTCGCTGTACATTAACATGACCAATGCGTTTATGCCATATATCAATATTTGCAACTACACCGGTCCCATGTGCAAACATTGCTGCACTCAATTCAGACATGTCTGCATCCAACGTAAACATTCTGCCCTTCTTCTTTCCTTTTGCTATCAAGCGACCTTTATTTTTCATATATTCAACAAAGCATCCATGAGGATTAAATCTGACCTGCAAGCCCTGCTCAACCATTTGACCGACAGAAACCAGATTCTTGGTGATATTCGGGACATGAAATACATCAGACAGGTATTTTTTTTTCCCATCCTGCATAGACAAGGGAATTTTTCCAATCTGCACAATAGGATGTGCAGTATCATCACCAGTCTCCACAAATCCTGGTTTTTCCATTTTCCTTGCATCCTCCATCCATTCTGCATGACCTGTCATGTGGTTTGATGCACCTGAGTCAACATACCATACATCATTGCTTTCTTCTGCACTTGTCACAGAATTGTTCATGTGCTGCACCATGAACAAATGCTCATTTCTGTCATCACCCTGTCTGCTAGAAGATGCATAATTCCCTTGTTGCAGTTTTCCATTCATGATGTCATTCTGCTTTTTATAGCAGTCTTTAGCCATATGACCCATTTTACCACAATAGTAGCATTCAACATTACTGTTTGCATTTTGACCTCTTTGCCATCCACCACGACCTCTTTGGCTCCCCCTGCCTCTAGAGTTACCACGTCCTCCTCCATAGGACTGGTTTTCTTGAGTTTGCTGCATATTTTGATTTTTGCCACGGCCTCCAAATCGGCCTCCTCTACCTCTGCCTCTACCTCTTCCAGCATTTGAGTAGAAGACAGCTTCTTTTGAAGTTCCTCTTGAAGAAGATGCACCACCATTTTTTGCTCCTCAGAAATTAGAAGAGCAATCAGCTCCTCAAAATCAGGAAATCTTTCACGAACTGAAATGGATGTCCGAAACTATGCATAATCCTTTCCTAGACCATTCAAGGTCACAGAAACTAAATCATCATCTTCCACTGGTGACCCAATGGAAGCAAGTGCATCTGCAATCTTCTTCACCTTCATGTGGTAGTCGTTGATGCTCATATTTTCTCTTTGCACATTGTGCAACTCTTGCTTGAGCTGCATTTTCCTGGCTTGCGTATTTGTGCTATACATTTTTTACAGAGTATCCCATGCCTCCTTTGGCGTACTTGCATCCTGAATATGCACAATCATAGAGTCTGAAATACTGATAGACAGCCAATACATAACTTTCCTGGCTCTCTCATGCCATGCTTTGAATGCCTGCATTTGCTGTTGATTGGGAACATCAGGAAGAACTGGTTCTTCTTCATTTCCTGCAACAAATTCCCAATATCCTTTTCCCATAAGGAAATTCGTCATTCTAAACTTCCAAGCTTGGAAGTTGTTCTTGTCAAGCTTTTCAGTGACAATCTGTGAAAGAGAATCAGACGCCATTACAGAATACTGCAAAAAATTCTTTCACTGCAAAAAACACAGCTTCACCCTCACAAGGGCAAATCTGCAAAACTGGCGAAAGTGGTATTTGACCACACAGTCACTTCCTAGTGACGATTTTGCATCAACAGGCAACAGGGATGATTTTGTAACTCCCAATGTCTCTGCGCACAAGCATACGATGCAATTTCTACAGAAACTTTTCACCGACCTGTAGAACAGTGGCTGCACAGCATAAAACTGGGCCTTTTCCTGAGTGCGTGCAGAAAACTTCCGCTTCCAAAACAGGCCCCGAAATGGCCTCAAATAAAAAAAACACTGCCCTTTTGCTTCACCGCGAAGGGCGTCTCAACCTGAGACAATGCACTCCTGCAATTTTCGACTGTGCTACCTGCAGAGATTTGCTCCCAAAACAAAAAATGAAAGCAACACTGCTCCTCTTACCAGACCACCGCGAGCTTGGCTTGCTTTCTTGAGCTCCTTACCACGAACAAGGCTCTGATACCATGTCAAGATCGTGGGAGAGAAGGAAGGAGTCTCGCTTGAAGCTTTCTTGCTTGCACAATGGGGGAAGACACACAAGGGTGGAGGCTGAAAACAGTTTTTTCCTCTTCTTAGTTATGTAAGCCAAAAGAACTCCAGTACAAAAGAAATAGAAGAACCCTAGATATGGGTCTCAAACCAAACTCAACTAACTAAGGTGGCATACTAACTGAGCCACGAACTAGAGTAGATAAGGATAGCTATCATGTAGCTATTATTCATGGGCGGTGTACCAATCGCGTCTGCAACTAACAAGTCGGCAGTTTTTTCCTCTTCTTAGTTGTGTAAGCCAAAAGAACTCCAGTACAAAAGAAATAGAAGAACCCTAGATATGGGTCTCAAACCAAACTCAACTAACTAAGGTGGCATACTAACTGAGCCACGAACTAGAGTAGATAAGGATAGCTATCATGTAGCTATTATTCATGGGCGGCGTACCAATCGCGTCTGCAACTAACAAGTCGGCAGTTTTTTCCTCTTCTTAGTTGTGTAAGCCAAAAGAACTCCAGTACAAAAGAAATAGAAGAACCCTAGATATGGGTCTCAAACCAAACTCAACTAACTAAGGTGGCATACTAACTGAGCCACGAACTAGAGTAGATAAGGATAGCTATCATGTAGCTATTATTCATGGGCGGTGTACCAACCGCGTCTGCAACTAACAAGTCGGTGACATAAATACACAACGGTCACCCTGGCGTATCACGAGTGGAGCTCGATATCTCAACAGGTGTGGTGGTAGATAAAGCCCTTGATCAAACCACAGGAACATACATAGATGACAACCTCCACTGTGTCACTTTGGAAAGATGGCCTATTAAACAAGTCACCTTTGATGATGGAACATCACTACTACAACAACAATCATACATGCAATTTGTCTCTACAAATGCTTGTGCCAAAAACATGGAAGATACCAATGAAGATTATGTTTATGCAAAAAACTCAATTTTTGTTCAGAAGAGATCATATTGTATGGTCAATAGAAAGCCTCGAATTATTGCCCCTAAAGGTGCAAACTTGAGGACTTCTATGGACTCCATTTCACACGTTTCCATGATTGATGGTTGCCAAGAAAAGTGTTGTCAGTTTACTGATAGAGAAGCAATGCAACAATTACGTAAATACTTTTGGGGATTGCAATTTGAAGACCGCACAAACTATGTTTATGACAAGTTTGAATCATCATGCAGGATTGATTACTTGGGAACAAGGAAGTACAGCTTTATCTTCAATGGACAAGTGATATGTAGAAGGGCATGGTATGAGATTCATGGAATCCCAAAGACATCTTTTTACAAATACAAAACACAATTTGAGCATGGCGTGAGGAGGACAATGCATGGAAACAAGGGGGTAATAAGAGCAGCTTGGGATCACAGAGAGATGGGAAGAGCCATCCTTAGAGACTTTGTTAAGAAGAATGCAGAGCAAATGCCACACAAGAGTAGAACAATGCAAGATGGATCAAGGGAGACACAATTGGTCATCCCAGATGTTTATAAGCAGGTGGATATATGGGCACACTACAAGATATAGACCTTATAGCGACGTTTAAAGCGACGAAAATACAAACATCAAAATTTGCCCCCGTCATCGCAAAAAGCGTTGTTATTGACGACGCCATAGAATCGCCGCTATATGCGTCACAAATGCGATGCATATAGCGACGGTGCGATGCATATAGCGACGCATATAGCGACGGTTACAGAGAATTTGCGATGCTCATAGCGACGCCAATAGCGACGCGAGCAGTAAATTTGCGACGCAAATAGCGACGGTAACAGAGAAAAAAAAAATTTGTGGCAGGGCAGTAAGCTGCCCTGCCACATATAGACTGTGTGCTATATGAGAGCCATACAAAATAGTATCTGCACTGCTGCATACAAATCGTTTGCAAACAAAAAGAATGTATACTGAAATCATAAAACTGATACATGAAATAAATACATGATCGCATAAAATGCGATTGATACAATCATGAAACGATATCACTAATACATAGAAAATGTCTACATAGATTAGGCGACTAAAAACTAAAGGTGTGTGAGCTCTAAGGATCCAAGGGCGAGCTACAAATCCTCATCCCTCGAAAGCTCGTCCCGTTGCAAAGGAGCATCAAACGGATTCTGCAGAAAAAGAAACAACATATCAATCGACCATACAATAATGCATTCAAATATCTCATGGTAACTACGGACAAGAAAGATGAGTGACTTACAGGGCTGTCGCGTCTATACAATCGGTCAATCAATGCCCTAAGACCGTATCTCTCTGCATATCGAGTCTCAAGGCCTTGCGGATCGCGATTTGTAACGGAGTGCTGCAAAGAAAACAAAATGCTAACTGTTAGAAACATGATTGTCAGTACAAAGAATATCTCAAAAACACAAATAGGTAAAACAAAAGAGAAACTTACAAAGTCCTTCAAATATGTCCTGTGGCCACCACTCCCAAGATGATGCACCGATCCGGCCTCGATTCGTGCCCTCGCCGCTACTGACTCTAACGTCCTGGCGAATTTGTAGCCTCCTCCCTCAGTCGGCGCGCCAGTCGTCTGCATCTAACCACTCGGGCTTTGGAGCCCCACTCTTGATTGCCTTGCGTGTGTCGGATCGTCTATGTGACATGTATGCACGCATGCAATCCATCATCCAGCCCGTAGAGAATCTATCTACTGCAGCTAGCACCGGGAACTCCTCGTGCAAGGATGCTACTATGTAGTCCTTGCTCCCCTCCGGTATGTTCCTCCAATGATCCAGGACGTTGTGCCAAAAAACTTGTTGGCACAAATCCCTCATGCGAGCCATCACCCTCCTCCCCTCATCATTCATGATGATGGCTCCTGACCTACTATCCACTAGGTATCCATAACCCCTAGGAGTCTGCCTAAGATGGGCCCTCTCCCATCTCTGTCCACGCTCCTGGGCATATCCAGGAGACCCCTATACATCCGGTGTACCGACGGGGATACCCTCTCCCGGAGTGCCACTCAAAGGGGTGCCACCAAAGGGGGTGCCACCAAAAGGCGTGCCATCTGCCGACGGCTACGCAAAAGCCGGAGTAACTGGAGTGGACATCCCCACAGGTGTGACAAATCCTGGAGGTGACGCAGGTCCAGCTGAACGACGAGATGGAGACACCATGTCCGTGTCTCCACAGCAGCACCCTTCTGATCCTCCTGCAGTCGCAGTCCCTCCCTTTGGCCCAAGTCGCGAGCGTCGAGATCGTCTGCTCGAAGCTGAAGCATCTGATCGCGCTGAAGCTGATCTAGCAGAGCGCCCTGACAAAGAACGAGACAGCTCCTGGTCTGCCATCTCTCTGAATCTTGCGAGCTGATCTGGAGACATGCGTGCCATCATGTCCTGAAACTCCTCATCGCTCATCCCTCGACTCATCTTGAAAATGTCGATACCCGCACATATAAAAAATGATGTTAG
Organism: Lygodium microphyllum; assembly: GCF_053477565.2. Classification (NCBI taxonomy): domain Eukaryota; kingdom Viridiplantae; phylum Streptophyta; class Polypodiopsida; order Schizaeales; family Lygodiaceae; genus Lygodium; species Lygodium microphyllum. The sequence continues at coordinate 126,300,722 of NC_141153.1, read as the reverse complement.
AATAATCAATTTAAACTATACAAAGCACATTAATATAAATCATTTTTGAAAAATCTCTCTTAAAATGCATATCTTGTCTACCTTTATGGAAGATCTAAACAACGAATTGAGTAATACAATTCTCCAAGAATGAAGTATTCTATGGTCCCATGTTAATCTCCTGACACAACTCTGCATACACTGGAAGGTCGATAGACATGTCACCACAAAAGAATGAGTCTGCCTCGTTCTCAAAAAATTCTACGACTTCTGTATTTCCATCATTGTTAGCCGATGCGGGCTCCAAGCTTGCGGTGGCCTCCACCCCTTGTAATATCGATCCCCCTATTTGCATATTTTCTTCATCTATGCCTGGAACATCACTTTGATCATATACTCTCGCACCTCGAGGAGTTGAAGGTATAACATATCACCATTGAGGTTGTCGGGGGTTTGGATGGAAGATTACCTGTTCACAAACACTTACAAAGCGAGTTCAAACCATTGTGACATAAACCATGTCGTATTACAACTAGCAAGCAAATGACTATTTGCACCTGTTCACAATGGACCGGAAACACAAAGGTGTCGCGCAAATCTGTCCATTTTTTTTCGGAATCTATTTCGAGAAATCCAGATGGACCTCGTCGAATTGTTGCTCCAGCTCCTCCAAGTACCACTTTGAACCACTGGACATCGAATAGTATCATGGAGAAGCTACGGTAATCCACCGTAATAATACTTTGTAAGTTCCCAAAATACTCCATCTCATCCACAACCGTGTTCGGATCCGTTTCTCGTTGCCGGCTCTCTTGCTCAAACCTTGCCATGACACCACAGTCCATTGTGGAGCGCATTTTGTCAATACGCTCCATCCGAAAATGCCGTCCGCGCGACCACGCTGCACTATATATTTTGTACTGCACATTGAAACACTCAAATTAGATGTAGCAAGCAAATTTAGATAGAACACATTCTAAACCCCTCGTTACATTTGGACTACATCCCCTCGAGAACTCCCACTCCTCCATTGAGACCTCTGTCCCTTCGCTGGATGTTGCGGTCAAGGCTCCATGCAACAATCGTGTTGACATAAACCGTGGCATCTCCTCCATGCCTTCGGGATATCGAATCGGTCGGTGATGCGTACTGCGTCGGAATTCAGCTCGCGCTTCCTCTTGATCTTGCCTTGCAATCTGGTACTTGGCGAGCCACGTCTCCATGGAGGCATGGTGCAACATACAAAAGTGATTCACCTTCTCTTCCATTGAGGCAGCCATTCTTTTTTCTACCCCATTTCCAACCACCACATCTCCAGTTAGCCTATCATTGTTCTTCAGCGTCCATAGCATTTCATTGTCTAATTCCACCGTTGGTAGCCATTGTGAGATATGCACTAACGCCTCTGACACCAACCAACCTTCTGCCATGCTACGTTCTGGACGAGCTCATTGTCGCACAAAGCCTTTCAGGGTTTTCATGAAGCGCTCCAGGAAGAACATCCATCGCGTATGGACAGGTCCAGCAATCTCCACTTCGTCCACAAGATGCACAAGAAGGTGAACTTGTATCATGAGGATGCTAGTGGGCAGGTATTTCTCAAAGAGACAGACCGTCTCAACTGCTCCCCGCCTTGCGGATTCAATAGAGGATGTCTTAATCTCTTTCTGTGAGATCCATTTCACCAAAGTCGACAACTTGTAAATGGCCCCGCGAATTTCTGGAGTAAGGCATCCCGCGATCGCGATCGGTAGAACAAACTGCCACAAATGAGAAAGCATTAAGAATAATGGTCACTTTTCAAATTTCAAAATGTCCACGCTAATTAAAATCCACTCTGTTCACAAACCTGACATATCTTATGCCAATCATGGGATTTTAGCCCAGACATTTGGTCATCTTTAGAAAATGCGGACCTGAGAGAACGCATCATACCCCTCGGAGTGCGGATAGACTTGATTACTTGCTTCACAATGCGCTCTTCTTTGGTAGACAAAACCCAGGGAACGCGAGGAAGCTGCACTCCCCCTTCAACACTCGACTGCGGCCAAAGCGCCTCCATCTTACCTACCTCCTTTAAATCCATTCGTGACCCTATAGTGTCTCTCTTTCTTGTGATGTGGTCCCATAGCAAGCTGCCCACATTTTTGAAAATATGCATGGGATCCAACAAGTGGTTGACCTATAAGTGGATCCAATATGGCAACTCATAGAAAACTGAGAACCGTCGCATTCCATTTGGATGTGATTCCGAGTTTACCATTTTCAGCTCGTACCAGCTTGCAGCATTCATACGTGCTGGAGGTCGTCCAAGAAAACCTTCCTTGAGTTCATGATCCTCCGGCAAGAAAGTGGCGTGTCCTTGATATACCATCTTCTTCATGGTTCGTGACCTTCAGGAGTCTAACTGTGGCCCACACAATGGACATGCATGATAACCTGAGGTAACCAAACCTGCAAGGCGATCCACGACCTAGTGAATACTTGATTGAATGAAATAAAATATAGATATTACTAGCGAGAACAAAGGCCTGCTCACCTGAGCACTCTCCCAATCCCGGAAAGTCATGCATCGTCCACATGAGAATGGCTCGAATGTTGGCTGACCGCCGACCATCGCGGCTGCTCATATCTTGCACCTGACCCCCGCCTCCCACAAAATCTTAAGCTCATCGACTAATGGACGAAGATACACGTCCATATTTTTTACTTTGTAGCGGCCTGGGATGAGCAAGCTAAGGATGAGATGTCCTTTCTTCGTAGAAAGCCATGGAGGGATGTTGTAGTTGACAAGTACTATAGGCCACACACTGTAAGAAGTCGAGCGCAGACCGAATGGGTTCACACCATCCATGGCAAGACCGAGCCGAAGATTCCTTGGCTCTCGCACAAAGCCTGGGAAGGTAGAGTCAATGTGGCTCCATGCGCGCGAATTTGCTGATATTCGTTGAACTCCATCTGTGGACCTATTATGCACATGCCACGTTGTCAAGCTTGCCATGGCAGACGTGCGAAACATGTGGTTTATGCAGGGGATGAGCGGAAAGTGTCTGAGAACTTTTTGAGGGATGGTTTGCCCTTGCAAGTCCTGTCGATACCTGTGAGCACCACACTTTGGACATGTCTCCATAGTCTCGTATTCATCTCGAAACAGTATGCAGTCGTTGATACATGCATGGATGTTATTGTAGTCCATGCCAAGCTTCCGTCATGTCGTGCATCATCACGAGACTCAGGCATGGTATTTGCAGGTGGCAATATATGATATTTCAATAACCTGAAAAAAATCATAAAACACCTTGAAAAAACCCAAATGTTTGCAATAATACTGTTAAAAAAAAAATCAATGAAGCCTGTGTGCAAGGTACCTGAATAACTCAGTCACACTCGTATCGCTCCAACCGTATTTTGCTTGCACACTTAAGAGTGAAAGCAATGCCTTCAACCGAGATACTCAGCACCTATCATATAATGGTATGGATGCTTCCTCTCTAAGTGGGTCAGATGTCTCAACATCCATGGGAATCAATGCATCAATCATTGCCTCCATCTCAGGCTCCAAGATTGTAGGCAGGTCGGGAAGGTTGTCTGTCTCCTCTGGCATTGACGGTATAGATGGGCCTTGCGAGTGGTCGATTGGCTCCTGCAATCCATCTATCGCACATCCACGAACTCTTCTAATTGGCCGCAAAGGGTGCACTCCCCCTTGGGTCGAGACATCACCCCCCTGGATAGAAAATTTGCCAACAATACCTAATCTTATTGTGTATGGTTTTCAATTAGCTTGAGAGTACAATGCATGAAAAATGCTAACTTCAAATTACCGTTTGCTGAAAATCCGCAATCGCCTGATCAATGATCTCAGATTAAAACTCGCCAAATCGTCGTACATGTTCTATAGACAATCGATGTTTTCGTCTAATTGCCAACTTGCATTGAGAGCAAGGACATGGGACACGCTGATTAAGATACGTCTCGCGGTCTTGAACAATAAGACCTTCTTCGTTTTCCATCTTATCTACATTACAACAAACGAGGCTTAAATGGATAGCTTTATGGAGATGTACGTCAAGTTGCAAGTTGACCATAAATCTTGCATTGTATATAGTAGTTGAGAGATTTTTCGATGTTATATCTCAGCCTTGTATCATGCTCAAGGATTTGTTTGTCCCGGTAGATAATTATTTGTTATATTTCGGCTTTGAGTATAAGTAATCCATTTTAAAATTAATGCGCGCCATCTACGAAATTTTATAACTATAGTAATAAAATTTATTTCAATCAATTCTACTCATAGTCATATGACCTGAGAGAGATTATCCTATACTCAATTTAAGGGTTTCTTCTTCTATAACAATACTTTTGGGTTCATTTTGATGAAGTACCTTAATGACCATTAGCTAGGGTATCATTTTCTTTTAGTCCTTCCGTTGACTAGTTGGCATGATTTCTAATTTGGCATGCCTATAAAGTTAATACAAAAACAATAAATTATGCATATCACAATTAGATCCCCTACTTGGACATTATGAAGGAATTGACCATTTTTAAGTCATCTTAAAGAGTCACCAATGTACGTGGCCCATGGCAAAGCACATTGCATACCATTATCAATAAGTCTATTATCTTAAATTTCCTTCCCCTCCCTCTCCCTCTCTTTCTCTCCCTCTCTCTCCCTCTCTCTCCCTCTCCCTCTCTTTCTCTCATTCTCTCACCCTCTCCCTCTCCCTCTCCCTCTCATTCTCTTTCTCTCCCTCTCTCATTTCCTTCCCCTCTCCCTCTCCCTCTCTTTCTCTTTTTCTCCCTCTCCCTCTTTATCTCTCTTTCTCTCTCATTTCCTAAACAAGCAAAAAATAAAGTGATTTAAACATCCTCCAAGCAAAAGGGAGAGGGAGAGATACAATGCACTCTCCCTCTCTTTCTCTTTCTATCCCTCTCTCATTTCCTTCCCCTCCCTCTCCCTCTCGCTCTCTTTCTCTCTCATTTTCTCTCCTAAACAAGCAAAAAATAAAGTGATTTAAACATTAAACAAGCAAAAGGGAGAGGGAGAGAGAGAATGCACTCTCCCTCCTTCTCCCTCTCTTTCTCTTTCTCTCCCTCTCCCTCTCCCTCTCTTTCTCTCTTACTCTCTCATTTCCTTCCCCTCCCTTCCCTCTCTCCTAAACAAGCAAAAAAGAAAGTGATTCAAACAACAAACAACCAAACCCATCGTGAGAGAGAGAATGCACACACTCTCTCTCACCCTCTCCCTCTCCCTCTCGTTCTCTTTCTCTCCCTCTCTCATTTCCTTCCCCTCCCTCTCCCTCTCCCTCTCTTTCTCTTTTTCTCCCTCTCCCTCTCTATCTCTCTTTCTCTCTCATTTCCTAAACAAGCAAAAAATAAAGTGATTTAAACATCCTCCAACAAAAGGGAGAGGGAGAGATACAATGCACTCTCCCTCGTTTCTCTTTCTATCCCTCTCTCATTTCCTTCCCCTCCCTCTCCCTCTCGCTCTCTTTCTCTCTCATTTCCTCTCCTAAACAAGCAAAAAATAAAGTGATTTAAACATTAAACAAGCAAAAGGGAGAGGGAGAGAGAGAATGCACTCTCCCTCCTTCTCCCTCTCTTTCTCTTTCTCTCCCTCTCTCATTTCCTCCCCCTCCCTCTCCCTCTCTCTCTATTTCTCTTTCTCTTTATCTTTCTCTTTCTCTCCCTCTCCCTCTCCCTCTCCCTCTCCCTCTCCCTCTCCCTCTCCCTCTCTTTCTCTCTTACTCTCTCGTTTCCTCTCCTAAACAAGCAAAAAAAAAAGTAATTTAAACATTAAACAAGCAAAAGGGAGAGAGAGAGAGAGAATGCACTCTCCCTCTCTTTCTCTTTATCTCCCTCTCCCTCTCCCTCTCTTTCTCTCCCTCTCTCTCCCTCTCCCTCTCCTTCTCTTTCATTTCCTCTCCTAAACAAGCAAAAGAGAACGATTTAAACCTTCAACAAGCAAAAAAAAGAGAGAGGGAGACTCACCAATGAGATATGGCGAGCGTGGGTGGCTTCTCTTTGCAATGAGGGCTCCTCCTCTCCTTCGCAAACAACGGCGATGGCGGCGGCGGCAGCAAGTCTCTTCCTCTTCTTCTCTCACAAAGCCTTCGCTCTCTCCCTTACTCTCGCTCTCAAAAGTCGAAGCAAAAGAAATGAAAACGGCGCTCGGGTTTCGGCCGCATTTTTTTTCCTGTGGCGTCGCTAGCGATGCCCATAGCAACGCCAATAGCGACGCCGATATCCGCTGTCGCTAATCGGCGTCGCTAATTGCCCAATTCCTTATAGTGGCAGAAGTAAATACAACATTGAGTGGTATTGGATGTAAGCAAATGTCCTTGTCCACCTTCAATCGTATTTGGAACACAGAGTTCAAGCATGTAACCTTAACAAAGACAAGTGAGTTCTCCAAATGTAGTATTTGCTCAGAGATCAAAGAGCAACTTGCAGCAACAAAGTGTCTTCAAGAGCGAAATGTGCTTCTAAAGAAGCGTCAATGTCACATGCTACAACAACAAAGTTGTCGGAAAATATACTACAGTTGGCGCTTGGCCTCAGCATTAGATCCAGATAAAAACTTGTGCATCATACATGAAAAAATGGACCAGCAAAAGACAGCTATCCCTAGGTTAAGGCTTTGATCAAAAGAGACTGAAAGATCTACTCAACTACCAGTTTCTTTAACAGGCATGATTACACATGGATATGGAGAAGGTAGATATGGACATTTCTCACTTGATCTATGGCCTCATGATCCTAACTTCACAATTGCCTCATTGTCATTGTGCTTTAGGAACTTGGAGCGACTACATAGGCATGCAAATGGTGATCTACAAGTAGACGGAATGCCAAGATCAACCTTTGTGCTACTAAATGCCCTCAATTCGAAAAAAGCACTAGACCACCATCAAGGTGTTGCACAAAATAAATCATGCATGGAAGATAATACACCACAAGATGACCATCATCATTTCAAACGATTGCCAGAGAACTTACTTCTACAACTTGATAATTGTGGGTTAGAAAACAAAAATCGCTATCTCTTTGCATATCTATCATTGCTTGTTGCACGAGGAACATTCAAGATGATCCAGCTTGGGTTTCTCATGGTGGTTCATACACATGAAGACATCGATGCAATGTTCAGCAAATTTTTAGAGAAGCTAAGGACGAGCATGACCTTCACTTTTCCTCATCTTATGCAACATTTTCAATCATGCCAAATGACTAGTTCTACACCTTTCTTATTGACACATGTGCCTGACTTTAAGAGATACATTGAGGGATACTTGTATGATTCGAAAGATACACTTGTTGGTCACTCAAAACCTCTTCAATTTCGGTTTTATATGCAAGGAGATACACCTATCATGCAATACAAGATGCATCCAAAGTCCCCAGACTGGTTACCAAGAGAAGGTGGCATTGAATTATGGAAGAGAGACCTTGTAGGAAACCCTACTCTTCCAAAGGGTGTTCCAATGTTTCTACCCATGTTTGAGTACGTTAAGGATCATCAAGAAGTAGTAAGTGGAGTTAAAGATTATCTGAAGTATTGGGAAAGATGGTCAAATGTACAAGGACCTGAAGTAGAGTTCACAAAGTTTATAACACCAGTGATTGATTATAGGAAACATATGATCTACGCTCTTCAAACTCCAAATGTCCAAGAAGATTTATTTTTCATAGATTTTTGGCCAAGAACACAAAGTGATGTAGCCAATATAGATGTAGATAATGCAGATGACTTCATTGGATTGGAAGAGTTGAATGATCACTATTGTGGTCCTCTGAGCAAACGACCCAAACATGCATTTGAACCAATGCTTGATGTTAAGAAAGATGACTTTGTGCTTGTTAGACCTTCAGATCCAATATATCCAATATGGCTTGGTGTTGCACAAACTGAGGTCGATACAAATAGACATTCCAAAAACTTCAACAAGGTACGTATACAATATTGGGCACCAGTTTGTAGTCGTCAAAATGCTACAGATGCAGAGGTGTATTTTAATTGTTGGGATAAATATTGGATGTGCAACAAAAAAGATCCTGAACGATGGGAAACAATAGATAGCATTGTCTTCTCTTGGATGAAGAAAGGTACAAAATCTCCCAAAAAAATCAAAATTCCCCCAAAGGTTGTATTGAAGGCTAAAGAAAGTCTACATGAATCCATCGACTGAAGATTTTCCTTGAATATTTCAAGGATATTAAAACTAAGGTGTTTATTAACACCACCTTTTTGAGTTTTTTTCAATCTCTTGGAAACAACCATAAGTAGTAATATGTTTAATTGCACCAAGTTCCAAATTAATGAAATTCCCAAAATTCATGAAATCCATTTTGATTTGGTTTTCCCATATTGATGGAAAATTCCCAAAATCCCAAATATGGAGTTTCTCTTGAACATGTCTAGGAAATGGTTTCCTTGCCTGTTTTCCAAACTAACAAGCTTCACATACCTTATGCATTTCTGCAACCTTGAATTTAGGCAATCCTGCAACAATATTTTGGGCCAGCATTGATTTAAGTCACTGTACATTAACATGACCAATGCGTTTATGCCAGATATCAATATCTGCAACTACACCGGTCCCATATGCAAACATTGTTGCACTCAATTCAGGCATGTTTGCATCCAATGTAAACATTCTGCCTTCTTCTTTCCTTTTGCTATCAAGTGACCTTTATTTTTAATATCCTCAACAAAGCATCCATGAGGATTAAATCTGACCTGCAAGCCCTGCTCAACCATTTGACCAACAGAAACCAGATTCTTGGTGATATTCGGGACATGAAATACATCGGACATGTATTTCTTTTTCCCATCCTGCATAGACAAAGGAATTTTTCCAATCTGCACAATAGGATGTGAAGTATCATCACCAGTCTCCACAAATCCTGGTTTTTTCATTTTCCTTGCATCCTCCATCCATTCTGCATGACCTGTCATGTGGTTTGATGCACCTGAGTCAACATACCACACATCGTTGCTTTCTTTTGCACTTGTCACAGAATTGTTCATGTACTGTACCATAAACAAATGCTCATTTCTGTCATCACCCTGTCTACTAGAAGATGCATAATTCCCTTGTTGCAATTTCCCATTCATGATGTCATTCTGCTTTTTATAGCAGTCTTTAGCCATATGACCCATTTTACCACAGTAATAGCATTCAACATTGCTGTTTGCATTTTGGCCTCTTTGCCATCCACCACGACCTCTTTGGCTCCCCCTGCCTCTAGAGTTACCGCGTCCTCCTCCATAGGACTGGTTTTCTTGAGTTTGGTGCATATTTTGATTTCTACCAGGCCTCCAAATCGGCCTCCTCTACCTCTGCCTCTACCTCTTTCAGCATTTGAGTAGAAGACAGTTTCTTTTGAAGTTCCTCCCGAAGAAGATGCACCACCATTTCTCTGCTCCTCAGAAATTAGAAGAGCAATCAACTCCTCAAAATCAGAAAATCTTTCACGAACTGAAATGGATGTCCGAAACTGTGCATAATCCTTTCCTAGACCATTCAAGGTCACAGAAACTAAATCATCATCTTCCACTGGTGACCCAATGGAAGCAAGTGCATCTGCAATCTTCTTCACCTTCATGTGGTAGTCATTGATGCTCATACTTTCTCTTTGCACATTATGCAACTCTTGCTTGAGCTGCATTTTCCTGGCTTGTGTATTTGTGCTATACATTTTTGACAAAGTATCCCATGCCTCCTTTGGAGTACTTGCATTCTGAATATGCACAATCATAGAGTCTGAAATGCTGATTGACAGTCAGTACATAACTTTCCTTGCTCTCTCATGCCATGCTTTAAATGCATGCATTTGCTGTTGATTGGGAACATCAGGAAGAACTGGTTCTTCTTCATTTCCTGCAACAAATTCCCAATATCCTTTTCCCATAAGAAAATTCGTCATTCTAAACTTCCATGCTTGGAAGTTATTCTTGTCAAGCTTTTCAGTGACAATCTGTGAAAGAGAATCAGACGCCATTACAGAACACTGCAAAAAATTCTGTCATTGCAAAGAACACAGCTTCAGCCTCACAAGAGCAAATCTGCAAAACTGACCACACAGTCACTTCCTAGTGATGATTTTGTATCAACAGGCAACAAGAATGATTCTGTAACTCCCAATGTCTCTGTGCATAGGCATACGATGCAATTTCTACAGTAACTTTTCACTGACTTGTAGAACAGTGGTCGCATAGCATAAAACTGGGCCTTTTCCTGAGTGCGTGCAAAAAACTTCCACCTCCAAAACAAGCCCCGAAATGGCCTCAAATAAAAAAAACAGGGTCGCCCTGCAGCATATATTGCCCTCTTGCTTCACCGCGAAGGGCGTCTCAACCTGAGACAATGCACTCTTGCAATTTCCGGCTGTGCTATCTGCAGAGATCTGCTCCCAAAACAGAAAATAAAAGTAGCACTGCTCCTCTTACCAGAACACCGTGAGCTTGGCTTGCTTTCTTAAGCTCCTTACCACGAACAAGGATCTGATACCATGTCAAGATTATGGGAGAGAAGGAAGGAGTCTCACTTGTAGCTTTCTTGCTTGCACAATGGGGGAATTCACACAAAGGTGGAGGTTGAAAACAATTTTCCTCTTCTTAGTTGTGTAAGCCAAAAAGAAGTCTCATACAAAGAAATAGAAGAACCCTATATATGGGTGTCAAACCAAAGATAACTAACTAAGGTGGCATACTAACTGAGCCACGAACTAGAGTAGATAAGGATAGCTCTCATCTAGCTATTATTCATGGGCGGTGTACCAACCGTATCTACAAACTGACAAGTCGGTGACATAAATGCACAACGGTCACCCTGGCATATCACGAGTGGAGCTCGATATCTCAACACACAGCAATACACCAGACAGCCTTTTTCACTGTCTGCTCAACAATACATGCAATTTTCAACCAATTTGCAAATAAACCTTGTGTTTACTCGCTGGTAAACACCTTTGAACTTACAGATCTGAAATCTGTAACTTATGCACCCACTTTCGATCAATACAATCGAAGTCACAGTGTATCCTGAAACTGTTGTCCGCAACCTTGCGGCTCTAAAACAGGGCTTGAGACAGCCTCGGATGCCCAAAATAACTGCGGAAGCCCTAAAGGCGCTAATCTGCCAAATACACAGTGCTCTTCGCATATACCAAATCTCACTGCAATCTGAGATTTTTGCTCGATCATGCTTCCGGTGCCTCCACAGGCACTATCCAAGAGAGAGAGTGGAAGAATGGGAGAGCTTCTTACCCATGGCTTGCTTGCTCGAACCTTGCTTCTTCTCCTTCGCTTCAGCCTTCGAAATCAGCCTCTCTCAGTGGCGCAGCTCTGATACCATGTCAAGAATCGTGTGGTAGGGGGACTTGCTCAAGATGCTGCGCCGAACACACAGAATGCACAAGGAGAAGCTCACTCAAGAGACAAGAAGAGAGATGAAGGCCAAAACGTTTTCTTTCTGGTTTCTTCTTCTTCTTCCACACACTTTACAATGTACACAAAGTATAGATATGATACAACATAAAGAAAAGTGGCCTACTAAATCAAACAATGCATAACTGACTACACTAGTCGACTGGCGTTATAACTATGCCAGCTGTAAATAGGCGTAACAACCTGAATATAATAAGTAATGAGTTAGTGGCCATGTGAGAGTCATAATGACCAACGACGTGCTAAGTGTAGATGTTTGGACCCATCTAACCAGGCAGTCCATCATCAATACTTGCATGTGTTGAGCTTGTCATCTCAACAATTAACCCAATTTGGTCAAACCCTAAAGTTCATTGGATACTTTAGTTTTTGATTTTTAACCTTCCTTACTTAGAAGGATATCAAAGTATACATCCTCTTGCAAGATAACTTGCGTAAGGATCCGCCATCCTTGTTGCGAGAATTTAACCTTTCTTCTTGTGAATCAATCACAAGACCATACTTGCCGCGCAAGTCCTGCATCGTACTATGTGATAATGGAGTTACGAAACAATCCGTTTTCGTTTCTTTAAGCTGACGTTTGTCAGACCTAGGGTTTCCTAGCTTTATTATTTCCTTTTAAGAGACTCAGGGACAAACCCTAGTTCCTTTTTTCGGTTACAATTTACTGACCCTATATTCAGGAAATGTGGACAAGTATTTAAGGTATAGATGTTTCTTGGAATTTTAATTCATTCCCAACGAATATTTCACAGCATTTTAATTTGGTTAACTCTAGAATGTAATTTCGAGATTACTTCCGTATGATTTGTTATCTATGTGTCAATTGACTTTTCAATCTTATACTTCATCGACTTGAGGTTAGGTTAAATGCAACTAATCTTCCCTTTTCTTTGCGAACAAACTCATGCTAAATAAGCAATCTTTCCCTTGCTAAGTTATGCAGTTAGCAATGATAACTTCCTAGAGTTTAAGCATCACAAGAATCCTTTCATGATTTGCACTTTTCATGATGATTTGTTGTAAAAAGGAATAGGGGTTAATAGTGCAAGATGCAGTTTTATACCTTCTAGGCTTAACTGAAGTATACTACTTTAGTGGGTAAATAATCTTGCTCATAATTCGTTTCAATGCATAATGCTATTTGAAGAAAAACTATGCTTATACTTTATTTATTTTGTATGTTCCATTAAACTAAATTCCTTCGTCGTGAATAACTAGGACAAAATATATATTATCCCTAACAATTCATCTTGCACAATTGAATTAAAACCGATATAAAATTAAGAAGGAAAAACCTAGGTTTGGGGTGAGATATCCACATGGATATCGGGAGATAACCGTCCCGCAGATACTCCTTGGACTTTCTTAGGAGGCATCGCAATTGTAGTCCTTCGAACGTGGAAGCAGCTTTACACTCCTTTTCGGAATTCCACCGTCGATCCCTTGCACGTCAATACTCTTGTTATCTTTTTCGAGTAGGGGAAAAACCAAGTCCCAAGGGTATTTTGGAAAGGCAAGGAATAGTTAAGGGTTTATCCACGAGGAGGGGGTAATAAGACCTTTAAGGTCTTACTTCTTTTGGGAGGGAAAGGCTTACAAAGCCCACGGAAAAGACCCTATAGAGTTTTACACATGGGGGGGGGGAAAGGGTGTGTGTGTGTGGACCACGGGGGTGAAAAGGCCTTAGGGGTTTTAAAAACCGAGGGGGGGAAAGATGAAGGGCAACACAAGGAGGCGAAGGGAACACAAGGGGGATGAAAAGGGGCTTAGGAGGATTTAAAAACCTCGGGGATAAAAAGGACCTTTAAGGTCAAACCTTTTTAGGGGAAAAAAAAAAAAGAAAAGAAAGAAGCTTATGGAGCTCTAATGAGGGAATCTCGTGTAAGGGTATTATATGGGAGCACTTGAAAGAGCTTTGGATTTCCGCGGGGGGGGGGGGAGCGGGGGGGGAGCAGGGGGGGGGGCAGGGGGGTAATTTAACAAACCCACATGAGCCGGGGCTTGGTGGGAGACCACAAGAGAAATGGGTGTGGTGTGGAAGGGGGCTTAGGAAGCCCCTTGGAAGCTTCCAGAAGTTTCCGAAGGCTTCTGCACGTGGAGGCGCTACGTGTAGGAGAGGGATAAGATAATGGCTCGTGGGTGGCAGCGGTCGTGCTTCCAAGTGGTGGCAGCGGTTGTCCCATTCCTCTCCCTCCGTTCAACTCCTCCTCTCCACTCCAATAAACGGCCGGCGACCTCCTCCTCTCCACTCCAACAACGTCGAGTCTGGGCAGCATCGTCATCCCTCACTTCCCCTTGGTTGGGGGTGGGGGGGGGGGGGGGGGGGGGGGGGTTTATAGGGAGAGGGAAGGAATTCCTCCCTCCCCTCGTGTCACCCTGCATGAGCTTGAGGATACGCAAGCTCCAACGAGGAGCTTGCTGTCCTTTCTAAATCCCTCACACCCCTCCAGCACGAACCGCCGCCGAGAGAGAAAATTTTTTTCCATGAAAATATTTGATATATTACACTTCCATGGAAGTGCCAATAATATTGAAGAAAAGGCATTCAATGACAAAGGAGATGTTGTCTTATCAATGTGATTTAAGGGGGTTGAATTTGGGTAGTAAACATAAAGATTGATAGAGTTGTCTTCGAGATTTGGGACGTGCTTTGTGTGCCTACTGACACCACTCCTCTCTATAACCTCCATTATCGCTATTGACTATTGCTACATCTGATACTACTTTGGCTCTTTTCCTACAACATTGCCATAGCTTGTGGCACCTACTGTGTGCCTCAGACCCTTCTCCTCTACCTTGTCAAGGACGGAAAGAACATTTGGAAGAAGAGTCAAAAGTGTCATCCTTATTAATGGCTATAGTGACCATGAATGTGGTAGCATACTTATTCAGAGGAGGTAGCAGCATATACTAAAGACAATATTATCAAGACGAGTACAATAAGGGAATTTTAGCATCACCAAAGCTTTGACTTACCCAGAAAATGTTCCTCTGCATTATGGTGGCTTAAGCAGGCCGAACGACGCTGAGTTTGAACGCGTTGAGGCTTCAACCAAGGAGGTCATTGTCAAGCCTGAAGAGAAGCTCAGAGTGCCATGTAATCGCAGTAGTGTGATGATCGTTGGCATGCCAAATTTGACGTCCGCTATCATTACGACTAGGCTGACACGTATGCAAAAGGATAGGTGACGTAAGCATTGCAAAAGAGGCAGCATGATTGACATAGTCAATGACGTCAGGCCAGTGACGACTGGAAAAATTAACAAAAGCATGCAAAAAAAAAAGCGAATGGCTTCAACCTGAAGTGAGAAAGCCATGGCTTTCTAGTGTTACGGTGTGATATTTTTAAAGGTGGTGCTGATTATAAATGGAGGAGGGGTGTGTAGCAAGGCAGAGGAAGCGGAGAGGAAGCTGAAGCCGAAGCCGAAGTTGACGAAGCTGAAGGCAAAGACAAAGTTGATGAAGTTGAAGGCGAAGCATCAGTCGAGACGAAGATGACAACTAGGAAGATGAAGTCGAAGACGCAGTAACAACGACGAAGAAGAAGCATCATTGAATGGTAGAAGAGGAGCGAGGCCGCAGCGAAACCAAAGAAGCCGAACGAAGAGAAGTCAAACGCAGTCGAAGATGAAGAGACAAATGAAGAAAGGAGGCCACGACGAAGAATCGACGACAGAGAAGGCTGCAACGAAGATGAAGACGAAAAGAAGCTGAAGAAGCAGGTGACAAAGAGAGGGATGAGACGACCAGAAGCCAATCTTCTCGGGGAGTCATGAAAACATGGAAGAAACGAGACTTCTAGTGCTAGCGTTGGTAGCCTCCATTGCGTTAGTGAATCTAAGCTAAAAAGCCAGCACAACAGCTCGGCCTTAGTTAGAATAGCCGTTTGAGACGCAACATTTTTTTGGTCTCGAGGACGATAGAAATATTGTCATCAAGAATGAAGACATTGCAAATAATGTGTATAATCTGTGCCGTCCTGGTATAATCATTCAATATGTGTGCTGATGGACTGCTAAACATCAATGCTGATCAAGACAACCATTTCCCTGTGGGGTAAGCTTGAAACAGTGGCTTACCTGGGAGGAGATCAAGATACCCAATAATGCTTGAAGGTCCATTCATATGATAACGGAGCCAGTTATTTCGGGCTTATTCCTTCGTGCTCGAACAATTGGTTGAATGCTTATAATCACTCAGGGAGAGAAAGACGACAAGATCATTGCAGTTTGTGTAGACGATCCTAAATTTTGTATTATTTCAGACCTTAAGAAGCTACCTCCACATCAACTATAAAGGTGGTATATAAGCTCTTCAAAAAACTTAGCAGCTCGAAAGAAGGGAAGGTGTTGTATAATCTCTCTGCCTTCACTTTGCTCTCCAATCATCATCTAAAACACTCAAAATATATTCTTCATCTATATATGCAACAAGTATACAATATCTTACCTTGAGCAAGCTTGTGGAATATCTTTTGATTATGTTTCTAACATATCCTCATAAACTCCATTGTCATTATTGCCAACTATGCTTTAATTTACCTTTCTTTCATGTATATCCATGACAAATTACTCTCTCTTGAGTCCAAACTTCGAAGATCTCCTGAGAATAGAAACATCAAGCTCATTCTAAACTATTTTTTGAGTACTCTTCAACATCCATCATTCCCATCTCGCAAAGCGTACCTTTGGCGAGCGACTTTCATGAACCCTTGCACATATTATTCCATGTGACAGCATTGTCGCCACGTGTAGGGTTAAAGGTCACCACTGGGGTTTGGCAAGAGAAGAATGTATATGGGTTCAAGAGCTTAGACTCCAAATATGGTAGAGATAAGAGAAGGATTGAAGGTTTCAAGCCAAGTTCTTGAATATAAGAGATAGCAGGGTGAAGGTAGATTCAGGAAGAGGAGTAGACGGAAGAGAAGGGGTTTGAAGAAATTGAAGATGTAGAAGAATACTAAAAATAAAAAAGTAGAAGAATACTAACAAAGATAAAGCCTGTCAGTTTCTTTCAGCATTATGAGAGGATATAACTCTAATAGACAAAAATGTGTATAAAATAATACATTCCTCTATGCTACTTAGATTGCCAATCTGATGCTTCCATTGACTCTGAAAGGGGGGTAAAATACTAGCACACCTAGAGAGAATCCTGCAAGATCAGTCCTTCTTCATCTCCCCCTTCGGAGTATTGTTCACTGCGTGAAAACAACGATTGCACGTCGTGCAATTTCGTCAATCTCTGTTTTTACATTAAATCCTCCCAAATTGGGTGAAAGCTACATGCTTTCTTTTACATGTCGTTCTAATTTAGAAGTTATCTATAGTTTTATGGATTTTTACAAGAGATAATATCTAGAATATCAAAAATTGGCTAAAAACTTGTCTAAAAAAGCTAATATTTTGAACCGTTGACACTAGCACTAATGCCTAAAGTGGCATTGGCTCTCTAAATCTAAAAGGAAGCCATACTCTAGATTTTTTTTACACAGTGTGCGCATAATAGTGGCACGACACCCCCTCCTAACCTGCACATCCTTTGGCATGTGCCAAAGTCTTATGTATTTGTAGTGTCAGAAGAAGTATATTCTGCCATGTCAATGTCTTCATCTTCTGTCTCTTCTTCTTCCTCTATGTCTTCATGCTCTTGAATTATATCCAAGTCTTCTAACTCATATGTTGAACTTTCACTACAATAGAAACGAGGCATAGACGCGCATGTTAGACACGCAAAGTCGGGCGCGTCTATCATTGAGTCTATATGTGCGTGTAAAAGTGAGTGTAAATAGATGCAAATTTTGCGTCTATATATCCGTGCAAATAAACGCCAATATGGATGTGCCAGCAGACGCGCAATTATTTAACCACCTAAAATTGGAATTAATATAACTAAAAAACCAAAGTTAATAATTATTTAACCACCTGAAATTGATTCTTGAGCATGCACATGTGCGCATGATAAAAACCATAGAAATAAGAATACATATTTGTAACGTGTCCACTAGAATCCTCTAGGACACGTCTTAGCAGTCCATCGGAAAGGTTTTCTAGAAAACTCCACCCGGCACTCCCATGGAATGTTACGGGTTTTGCAATCTAGGTCTTCCCGAGTCTGCCCCGTAACGGAAGTGTCCTGGGCGTTTCCCACTTAGGATCGAACGGAATTGTTTGGTCGTTTACTAACAGCGACTAGCGTCAGACCTGATCGAACTACTTTACGCAGAACGCCCGGTCTGAAGCGGATTCATGCTGCACTTGGTTCAAGGAGAATGGGAAACGAGGGGGAATGCAAGGCTCGACCTCTCTGCCAAAAGGCATAGTCCCATTCCGTTCCCCTAAAACAGCTTGAATCGGGTAATTGGTATTTCCAAGTCATCGTTCTCCTTTCTTGTTTCGGTGATGACGATCATCCTCTGTCCGTTGAAGACCTTGAGAAAAGTTCCCGGCTAACCGGGACCACCCATCCATAGGACGGACCCATGGTCCATCCTCCGCACTTTCCTCGGTTTGTTTTAGTTATGTAATTACCTACCACATTAGTTTGACATATACAAACAGCTTCTTTGATTAACCCTGTTATGCACTGGTTCCTTCACGTAATCTTATCACAGGACATAAAGAAAACAGTGCCAAACAACTCCTTTATTATCATCTTATCCTTTTATCTTTGAAATACAAGGAGTTCCCGCCCGTAGGCGTATTCACAATCCACCCGAAGGCTATCCAGTAATCCTTCAGTGATTACTATTCCAAGTTTCCGCCCGTAGACTAGTATGCGGGCCTCGAGATCCAATCCCGAGTCACGTTAGTCTCTTGTGCAGGGCCCGGAAGGTGAGGGATTTACAGCCAGAGCCCCCCCTGGCACCCAAGCGTCCTCCTGCTCCAAGCAGAACTCAACGGAGAGACCTCTCACGGCGGGTTCGGTCCACGTTCTCGGCGCGGTTCACAACCCCCTTGGCTAGGGTTAGGCAGGCAGTCGGGGGTAACTGAAGCTGCCTCTACCTTCAGCTTCAATTTTAGATGTTTTCCTCCTTTAGTTCATTGAGCAAACAATGCAAACAGTGCTTTTCTAACGGTTACAAGCACAAACAAATTCCAATGGTCGTTTTGGCTGGCAAACTGTCAAGGAGTAACTCCTTTTTCCTCCGAATGCAACCCGCATTCGATCCGAAATCAATTGCAACTTGGCAAGATTCCTATCATTCTTGGGTTAGGGTCATACCCTTCCAATACATTAGGTTTGTTGTGGCAGGATCCAGCGACCATGTCGCTTTAGTTTATAGTCTGGTCATTTGCTTCAAGGCAAATACTTAACTTTCCTTTTCCTTGGCAATTATTCCCCAAGAAAAGTGAGTAACAGGATGATTACTCATCCTCTTGTAAATTAACTTCCTTCAATAACTTGCCAACCTCATTTCGAGAGATGACAAAACTCTTTGTGGACAAATCTCAAGTCTATACAATGTTGCAGCTTTTTGCACATGTATTGCATCTATTCCACGGGATCATTCTACCCATTGCTTAGCGTTTTCCCGTCACAGAATTACCTCCATCGAGTAACAGGGTTTTAGGGTATCCTTCACCCATCCCTAATTAGGTTGACCCTGGTTCTAGAATATGCAACTCTGTCGGAGTTCCATCATTAAGACGAATGATCCTTAGGATGAACATCCAATTGCTTCGACATTTTTGTGAAGATGTGTAGGGTCTTTAGATTCACGGTTTTTGTCTAAAACTAGGTCGAATTATTATTGCACTAAACCCTAGTCAACACTTAGGATTCCTATCATATCGACCCAGTCATGACTATACGAATCCTTGTGGTTTGGATTACTTAGTCAATTCAATTATGCTTGTCTTGCGACAAGGCTGATCCTTCTCAAGGGTAATAATCTAAATCTAACGGAGAGCAATAGATACAATTCCACCACTACGCGTAAGCATGCGATTAATTTCATCTACGTGTTACATGGTTCATGATAACTTATCTTTCCTTGGTGCACGATAATCCGGCTATTAACTTTTCCTAAGACCTACTAAGTCTTTCATCAATAGTCGTACCTACAACCTTGTTGTTTACCCTTTGGCATCTTATGCTTTTACTCCTAATTGCGGCTCTTAATGAATGACATTTTTCTTATGACGACTACGCAATTTATAACATTCTCCTAGCTACGAAGTAGTTGATGAAACTCATGCAAAACTAGTGTTAATTTATTCCATCTTACAAGCTATTTTTCAAGTCCATACGTACACTTTAGTACCCTATTAAATTCTCTCCGAATGAATGATACCTTATGGTGCTAACCTTTTCCTATGAAATCATTACGAGAAGCATGTTACCTAAAGTGCAGTATACGCTTGTTTCTACCATGTCTAGGACGAAGATAATGCACTTATAAATTCCATTTCATTGCCTAAGTTTAGACCCATTACTTTGATGATGTACCAAAAATACATGCAACTAGCCTTCTATTCGTTCACATTCACGACATATTTCAATCTTACATAACGCTCGAGAGATGTCCTATCACATGTATTCCTTTCCAATTTCCATATGCTTTTAATTTAAACGTAAACATGAAATTTCCTTTCTAAGCGCGCCTAATCATTTCCTTATGCGGAATTAACACGGAAGAACCTTGACTTGTGGAGTCGGAGAGATGTCCACTTGTACATTCGGAGATGAGCCTCCCGCGGTCGCCTCTTGGGATCTTTTTGGAGCCATTGCACACGTAGGTTCGGTTTCTGAATTCGCTTTCGTCGCCTACGGATTGTTTTGCCTTGACGAGCAACCTTCCGGCCTTTGCCTCTCCTCGTAGGCGGAAGATTCTTTAACGGTAGGTCGCTTGCGGTGAAGGGCCTTTAAAAGACTTATTGCGGGACCTTATCCGATGGTCTAGTGGGATCCTTATGGCCCTCTTCGATTCTCGGGAAGGGTTGTTAATGGACCTTCTTCGAAATTGTGGTGGGAAAGGTATTTCGGGACGGTGGTGGGAAAGGCCTTTGGAAATGGGTGGAAAAGTGCCTTTTGGGGCAGGTGGTGGGAAAAGGGCCGTGTGAAGAGGAGTTAATGAGGCCCCCTTTTTGGAAGCTTCTAAAGAAGCTTCCAAAGAAGCTTTTGAGCTTCTTCAGCTCACGTGGCAAAAAGGGGAGAAATCGTGGACGACGTGGCGGTGGGATGGCGGCAGCGAGAGCAGCCTGGCGGCCTGGCGGCAATAGCTACAGCAGCTGGCGGCGGTTGGAGGCAGTCCGGCGACTGTGGCGGGGTAGGATGGCGGCTGGCGGACCCAGCGGCAGTGAGGCGGCGACCTCCACGAGCTTCCGCCCTCTCTCACAGAGCCTCCCCTTCTCTCCTCTTCCTCTAAGCACACCCCCTTGATGGGGGGTGTTTTTATAGCCTTGGGGGTGGGGAAGGGGGTCTCCACCCACGTGGGGAACTTCCCCATGCAAACCCCCACTTTGCCATCCCCCCCCCCCACACTCCCTTTCCTCCAGCCATGCATCGGCTGGGGGAAGGGATAAATATAAAAAAATTTGCACCAATTTAATTAAATTGCCCCTCCCAAGAGGGTGTTTCGTGCGGCTTACGGTTTTGAACACCCGGTTTGATTTACCATTTGCAGAGGACCCTATTTCCCGCGTGCAGCTCACACATTACGCGGCCAATAACTTCAATGTGAGAGATACCCTTTGCTCAGGGTTTGCACGGCGTGTGGGGAGTAATATTTACGGTACGGTACATGGAAATATTACATTCTCTCCCCCTTAGAAGAATCGAGATGTCCTCATCTCGAGATAAACTGGGGATATTCAAGATTGAGAGAGCTCTCATCCATCCAGGTAGCATCCTCTTCGGGGTAATCTTTCCACTGGACGAGGCATTCTCTCAAGGTTCTAGATCTCAACTGTCTCTCCCTGACATCTAAAATCTTTTCGGGCCTTAGTTCAAGGATTCCTTGACTAGGCATTACAATTTGTTGGTCATCAAGTACATGATTTGGGTTGGGTACATACTTTTTCAAGAGACTAATATGGAATACATTATGAACCTTTAGGTTTTTAGGGAGTTTGCAGTCTATAAACATTAGGTCTTAAGCACTTGAGGATCTTGTATGGTCCACAATACCTTGAACTTAGCTTCTTGCAATCTCCTAAGGATAGAGAACTCATCTTTGGGCATACGTGAATGAAGACCATGTCTCCTTCCTCAAATATTCTATCTTGACACTTCAACTTCGTGTATGCCTTCTGTCTATCCTTCGCAGCTTTGATGTCCCGATAGAGTGAAATCATAAGCTTCGGACAATATCTTCTATTTAAATAACTGGCTTGCTCGTATACATACTCTCATCCTATAGTAGACAAGTCCATTATTGGCAGAGAATTCACGATACTTAGCCTCTAGCTTTTGTTCCTGGTCCTTGATAGAGACTTCCCTTAGCATCCTTTGATAGGCTAGATCATGGCATCCTTCTTCTCTAGCTAACTCAAGTATTAGGTCGTTTGTCATGGACACCCCTGTAGCTAGAGATCTAGCTATTGATAGATTTTGCAAGATTAGTGAATTAAGGAATGCCTTGCGATTGAGTGCATCAACAACTACATTCTCCTTTCCAGGTCGGTACTTGATCTTAAAATCATATTCCTCCAATACTTCAATCCATTCGACGTTGCCTCATGTTGAGCTCGTTCTGGGTAAAAATCCATTTGAGGCTTTTATAATCGGTTACTAGAGTAAACTTGTTGCCCAACAGGTAGTGTCTCCAAAGCTTTAAAGCATGGATGACAGCTAATAACTCCAGATCATGAGTGGCATAATTCTTTTCGTGACTCTTCAATTTCTTTGAAGAGTATGTTACTGGATGATTTTCCTGCATAAGAACACATATCTTAAGGCAAGCATGCTAGTATCAGTTACTACCTCTACTCCTTACTGTGGTCTAGAAGTTTTAGGATCGGTGCTGATACCAAACTTTGCTTCAACCTATCGAAGCTAGTTTGTTCGGTAGTTGACCATGTAATGGGCGTTTGCTTCCTCAATAATTTCAACCTTGAAATGAGGCAATAGTAGTCCTAGGCTTGTCACTTTTGAATATACAAAAAGGAAACTTGCTAATAAGGTCCTACAATTGCATAGACACCTTATGCTCTTTTCATTCATTCCTTTGAATGTACCGATGATCAATTTCCATATCTTAAGCTATTTCTAATAATGTTCAAATAGCCAATTCATGTCCCAATTGCATTTAACTTGACTAGTTGAATTCGAACATGCATAAGTGCTTCCTAATCCGTGAAGTTATCGTGATTAATTCAATACTTCAGTGTTGGTTGACCATGCAATGTTTGCTTCTTCAGTAAGTCTTTCAAAGGTGCTGCAATCAAAGCATAGTTTTTGATAAAGATCCTATACCATCCTGTCAAGCCAAGAAAACTACGTATCTCTTTGACAGATACTGGTATTGGCCATTCAAGCATATCTCTGACTTTGGCTGGATCCACTGAAATTCCTCCTAGATATTTAATCTGACGCTTGAAGAATGCACACTTCTTCATTTTTGCATACAACTTATGGAACCTCATTGTCTCCAACACAATTCGTAGTTGGGCCTCATGATCTTCTTCCTATTTAGAATAGACTAAAATGTCATCGAAGAAGACAAGCACGAAATCATCAAGATATGGCCTAAAAATATCCTGCATTAACCTATTGAAGGTGGCAGGTGCATTTGTAAGTCCGAATGACATAACCAAGAATTCAAAGTGCCCATATCTTGTATTGAAGGCCGTTTTTGGAATATCCTCATCCTTGATCCTGATTTGATAGTAGCCTGACCTGAGATCAATTTTGGAGAAGATCTTTGCACCTTGAAGGCGATCAAGAAGCTCATCTATTCTAGGAATATGATATTTGTTCTTGACTGTTGATTGATTCAACCCACGGTAATTAATACATAGTCGAAGTGTCCCATCTTTCTTTTTCTGGAATAGTACTGGAGCTCTCCATGGTGAATTGCTAGGCCGAATGTAGCCCTTTGAACTAGCACTTGTTGAGTTGTTCCTTCAACTCAATTGCTTCCAATATAGACATTCTATAGGTTCTCTTCGCAATTGGGACAGCTCCTATTACTGGCTTGATCTCATGATCTACTTCTCTTTGAAGTGGGCGTTTTGTTAACTCTTCAGAACTACGTCCTCGTATTCTTTTAGCCAAGACCAAATTACTTTTATCAATATTCATGTCAAGACAATCGTTGATTAAAAAGTTTTATTCCATTCATATCAGCATAGCTCTTTCGTGGTACAATTATTCCTTGGAGCGATGGAACAAGTTAATACATTAATTTGAGGAGAATAAGATATTATTGCATTCAGCTACAGGAACTAAGTAGTAGTACGGATTAGGGTCATCGATTTTCAAGAATCGATAGTTCATTGGAAGATTAGGGTATCTCTTCCTTCGATATCCATTCTTCTCACGACGCCCCAAAACCTTGATTCGGTCGGCAGGGATTCTTTGAATCACTTCCCCGTACACATACTTATTCTGGTTAACCCTTCGACCTCCGACCTGTAGGGTCGCGTTTGCATGAGCCTCAATAAAGACGAACAGCTTTACGATCTTCAAATCCTCCATCCACTTAATTCTCTTCAAGTTAATTTGAAGGTACGCAGGTTGATAGGCAGTTATGTAATAGATCCCTGAAACTCCCATCCATCTCTGTTCCATGTACACAGGCGATGGATTGTAAATGCGGTCTAGGATGTTCATCATCTCAATCCTCTGTCGATAATCCGTGGAATGCATCGCGGTCATAAACATGATTTGGAACACTAAGAACCTGTTCCATGCTTCGTAATTCTGGAAGACAGTATTGAAGATGAGAAAATGTTTGGACAGGAACAATTTCTTTACTTCACTTCTAATGAAATCTTATGAAAACAATTCCATTGTAAGTCGGCTCTGATACCAACTGTAACGTGTCCACTAGAATCCTCTAGGACACGTCTTAGCAGTCCATCGGAAAGGTTTTCTAGAAAACTCCACCCGGCACTCCCATGGAATGTTACGGGTTTTGCAATCTAGGTCTTCCCGAGTCTGCCCCGTAACGGAAGTGTCCTGGGCGTTTCCCACTTAGGATCGAACGGAATTGTTTGGTCGTTTACTAACAGCGACTAGCGTCAGACCTGATCGAACTACTTTACGCAGAACGCCCGGTCTGAAGCGGATTCATGCTGCACTTGGTTCAAGGAGAATGGGAAACGAGGGGGAATGCAAGGCTCGACCTCTCTGCCAAAAGGCATAGTCCCATTCCGTTCCCCTAAAACAGCTTGAATCGGGTAATTGGTATTTCCAAGTCATCGTTCTCCTTTCTTGTTTCGGTGATGACGATCATCCTCTGTCCGTTGAAGACCTTGAGAAAAGTTCCCGGCTAACCGGGACCACCCATCCATAGGACGGACCCATGGTCCATCCTCCGCACTTTCCTCGGTTTGTTTTAGTTATGTAATTACCTACCACATTAGTTTGACATATACAAACAGCTTCTTTGATTAACCCTGTTATGCACTGGTTCCTTCACGTAATCTTATCACAGGACATAAAGAAAACAGTGCCAAACAACTCCTTTATTATCATCTTATCCTTTTATCTTTGAAATACAAGGAGTTCCCACCCGTAGGCGTATTCACAATCCACCCGAAGGCTATCCAGTAATCCTTCAGTGATTACTATTCCAAGTTTCCGCCCGTCGACTAGTATGCGGGCCTCGAGATCCAATCCCGAGTCACGTTAGTCTCTTGTGCAGGGCCCGGAAGGCGAGGGATTTACAGCCAGAGCCCCCCCTGGCACCCAAGCGTCCTCCTGCTCCAAGCAGAACTCAACGGAGAGACCTCTCACGGCGGGTTCGGTCCACGTTCCCGGCGCGGTTCACAACCCCCTTGGCTAGGGTTAGGCAGGCAGTCGGGGGTAACTGAAGCTGCCTCTACCTTCAGGCTTCAATTTTAGATGTTTTCCTCCTTTAGTTCATTGAGCAAACAATGCAAACAGTGCTTTTCTAACGGTTACAAGCACAAACAAATTCCAATGGTCGTTTTGGCTGGCAAACTGTCAAGGAGTAACTCCTTTTTCCTCCGAATGCAACCCGCATTCGATCCGGAATCAATTGCAACTTGGCAAGATTCCTATCATTCTTGGGTTAGGGTCATACCCTTCCAATACATTAGGTTTGTTGTGGCAGGATCCAGCGACCATGTCGCTTTAGTTTATAGTCTGGTCATTTGCTTCAAGGCAAATACTTAACTTTCCTTTTCCTTGGCAATTATTCCCCAAGAAAAGTGAGTAACAGGATGATTACTCATCCTCTTGTAAATTAACTTCCTTCAATAACTTGCCAACCTCATTTCGAGAGATGACAAAACTCTTTGTGGACAAATCTCAAGTCTATACAATGTTGCAGCTTTTTGCACATGTATTGCATCTATTCCACGGGATCATTCTACCCATTGCTTAGCGTTTTCCCATCACGGAATTACCTCCATCGAGTAACAGGGTTTTAGGGTATCCTTCACCCATCCCTAATTAGGTTGACCCTGGTTCTAGAATATGCAACTCTGTCGGAGTTCCATCATTAAGACGAATGATCCTTAGGATGAACATCCAATTGCTTCGACATTTTTGTGAAGATGTGTAGGGTCTTTAGATTCACAGTTTTTGTCTAAAACTAGGTCGAATTATTATTGCACTAAACCCTAGTCAACACTTAGGATTCCTATCATATCGACCCAGTCATGACTATACGAATCCTTGTGGTTTGGATTACTTAGTCAATTCAATTATGCTTGTCTTGCGACAAGGCTGATCCTTCTCAAGGGTAATAATCTAAATCTAACGGAGAGCAATAGATACAATTCCACCACTACGCGTAAGCATGCGATTAATTTCATCTACGTGTTACATGGTTCATGATAACTTATCTTTCCTTGGTGCACGATAATCCGGCTATTAACTTTTCCTAAGACCTACTAAGTCTTTCATCAATAGTCGTACCTACAACCTTGTTGTTTACCCTTTGGCATCTTATGCTTTTACTCCTAATTGCGGCTCTTAATGAATGACATTTTTCTTATGACGACTACGCAATTTATAACATTCTCCTAGCTACGAAGTAGTTGATGAAACTCATGCAAAACTAGTGTTAATTTATTCCATCTTACAAGCTATTTTTCAAGTCCATACGTACACTTTAGTACCCTATTAAATTCTCTCCGAATGAATGATACCTTATGGTGCTAACCTTTTCCTATGAAATCATTACGAGAAGCATGTTACCTAAAGTGCAGTATACGCTTGTTTCTACCATGTCTAGGACGAAGATAATGCACTTATAAATTCCATTTCATTGCCTAAGTTTAGACCCATTACTTTGATGATGTACCAAAAATACATGCAACTAGCCTTCTATTCGTTCACATTCACGACATATTTCAATCTTACATAACGCTCGAGAGATGTCCTATCACATGTATTCCTTTCCAATTTCCATATGCTTTTAATTTAAACGTAAACATGAAATTTCCTTTCTAAGCGCGCCTAATCATTTCCTTATGCGGAATTAACACGGAAGAACCTAGACTTGTGGAGTCGGAGAGATGTCCACTTGTACATTCGGAGATGAGCCTCCCGCGGTCGCCTCTTGGGATCTTTTTGGAGCCATTGCACACGAAGGTTCGGTTTCTGAATTCGCTTTCGTCGCCTACGGATTGTTTTGCCTTGACGAGCAACCTTCCGGCCTTTGCCTCTCCTCGTAGGCGGAAGATTCTTTAACGGTA
This sequence comes from Lygodium microphyllum, assembly GCF_053477565.2. NCBI lineage: Eukaryota > Viridiplantae > Streptophyta > Polypodiopsida > Schizaeales > Lygodiaceae > Lygodium > Lygodium microphyllum. The sequence goes on along the minus strand of NC_141153.1, from coordinate 126,273,449 downwards.
GGTCGCTTGCGGTGAAGGGCCTTTAAAAGACTTATTGTGGGACCTTTTCCGATGGTCTAGTGGGATCCTTATGGCCCTCTTCGATTCCCGGGAAGGGTTGTTAATGGACCTTCTTCGAAATTGTGGTGGGAAAGGTATTTCGGGACGGTGGTGGGAAAGGCCTTTGGAAATGGGTGGAAAAGGGTGGAAAAGTGCCTTTTGGGGCAGGTGGTGGGAAAAGGGCCGTGTGAAGAGGAGTTAATGAGGCCCCCTTTTTGGAAGCTTCTAAAGAAGCTTCCAAAGAAGCTTTTGAGCTTCTTCAGCTCACGTGGCAAAAAGGGGGGAAATCGTGGACAACGTGGCGGTGGGATGGCGGCAGCGAGAGCAGCCTGGCGGCCTCGCGGCAACAGCTACAGCAGCTGGCGGCGGTTGGAGGCAGTCCGGGGACTGTGGTGGGGTAGGATGGCGGCTGGCGGACCCAGCAGCAGCGAGGCGGCGACCTCCACGAGCTTCCGCCCTCTCTCACAGAGCCTCCCCTTCTCTCCTCTTCCTCTAAGCACACCCCCTTGATGGGGGGTGTTTTTATAGCCTTGGGGGTGGGGAAGGGGGTCTCCACCCACGTGGGGAACTTCCCCATGCAAACCCCCACTTTGCCATCCCCCCCCCCCACACTCCCTTTCCTCCAGCCATGCATCGGCTGGGGGAAGGGATAAATATAAAAAAATTTGCACCAATTTAATTAAATTGCCCCTCCCAAGAGGGTGTTTTCGTGCGGCTTGCGGTTTTGAACACCCGGTTTGATTTACCATTTGCAGAGGACCCTATTTCCCGCGTGCGGCTCACACATTACGCGGCCAATAACTTCAATGCGAGAGATACCCTTTGCTCAGGGTTTGCACGGCGTGTGGGGAGTAATATTTACGGTATGGTACATGGAAATATTACAATATTGAATCATTGAATTAAAAAAATAGAGTTAATAATTACTTTTTCATTGCTCTCTAATGAATGGCAGTTCCTCCAGTTGACAAGCCTGATATAAGTAATTAGCGGCAAGTGACAGAAACCTTACAATTAGTAGCAAGCATTGCAATATGTATCTCGTAATTTCTCTACTTGAAGATGATAAAAAATACTTCCTTTTTATTATGGAAAATTCAATTTAGCTTTAAACTTGACTATTGATTCTTGAGTATGCACGTGTGCGCATGATAAAAACCATAGAATTAAGATTACACATTGAATCATTAAGCAAATTAAGTATGTTACAGTGAATGATCCATCTCATCTTCAATGAGATCAGCCTTTGCTAAACTATCTACTTCTAGGTCTATGTTACCAAGAGGTAACGAAACAAATAAGTCTATCTCACTATCAGATGTGTTGCTATATTGCTCAATAACTTCACCAATATCATCGACAATCACATTATTGTCTTCTTCTACGTTTCCTTGAACATCCTCGTGAGGTTTATCTTGTACTATATCACGCATATCATCCATTATGGTGTCATCATGCACATCATCATTAATTGTTGGATTGTCATCTGCTATCTCCATGTCGGTAATATTCTATCATATATTGGTTTTGAACGATTAGATATAGGGATGATATACCACCATCGGTTATTGTTTACCATTGGATGATACACAACCTGTATTTGAAAAACAAAAGCAAGAAACTTAAATACTTATTATATTGTGTATATGTATCACATGTATACATATTTAAAAATTAGCCTTTGCATATGTACCTGCTCGCATTGTTGAGGTAGTACTAATGTGTCATTCTTGTTTTGGTGAAATTTTGTAGAGTCAATGATTACAAAACCACTTGGATGACGTCTGATTGTGCAATGCTCACCATTTGTTACCACTTGTTTAAACCACTTCACATCCAGTACATATATAAAGAATCATCTAAAGTTAAGCTTCAGAATATCTTGGATCAAACCATAATAACCTTCCATGGTACCATTGGCATCCTCGAAGTGAGCAAGGACACCACAATCTTGGGTATTTCTCTTTTCATCTATACGTTGAGTTCGAAGATGTTTACCCTCACACCAAAGTGCATTGAATAATTGCACTAGTAGTAAAAGATAAAAGATCAAATATGTCAATTATTTATATAAAATAAAACTTATAGAAACAAATTAATTGATAGTATGTCTCACCTTTGATAAGCAACCTCGTACGTATTCCCACTCTTCTTGAGATATATTAATTTCCTCCTCTTTTTCCATTCTCTCTATTTTTTCATGTAACCAATCTATATCAATATGACGTGGGAGCGCATTTAGATAATCTGGACATGAGACATTACGTCCATATCTAGTGCAAAATTCTTGTCTTTTGCTTTTTCTTCTTGCCCTTGCTTCATTATATAGTGTCACCCATTTGCTCATTACATCACTATTGAGCACACAAAAACTATTTAACTTACGAAGCTCTTCTTTTGTTAGCACTTTACTCATTCCTTTTCCTTGAGGTACTATAGAGGTCATCCTCAAGTCTTCATCATCTTTTCATAGTCGTGGTTGAGAGGGATTCACTTCAGCAAGATATTCAGAGATATAAACAAGGGATGATTGCACTAACCAACCCTCAGTCATGCTTCCCTCATGCCGTGCTTTTTGCCTCACAAAATATTTCAAGGTTTTCATGAAGCGCTCAAGAAAAAACATCCACCTTACATGAATTGCCCCACAAAGTGCGATCTCATCAATCAAATGTACGAGTAAATGTAATTGAGTAGTCAAAATGGATCGAGGAAAAATTTCCTCCACCAAACAAACCACCTCAACAGATAATACTCGAACATCTTGCAATGTGTTTGGATCAATTTCCTTCGAGCTCACGTATCTGTCAGGATATATATTTGAGAATTGTTTATTTTTGTGTAGAAATTCAAAGATATATAATGAAAAAATACAATGTATACACACCTCACAAGCTCTCCCATCTTGTAAATGATATCACGTACATCTTTGGATACACAATGGGATATGCTAGTAGGAAGTACGAACTGAATGTAAACAATATTCATAGATCAAATGATTAGTTGAGGAAAAAGTCATCATATCCCAAAGTTTACACATAGTTACTCCACTAATTACTATATTCATGGTTAGAGATATCCTTACTTGAATCGTTTTGTGCCAATCGTGGGACTTCAAACCAGATAGTTGCTCCACATCTCTTTTCTTTTTCTTTATGAAGGCTCCCTTGAGACATCTCATACATCCTGTGGGTGTTCGAAAGCTATATGTTTGTTCCTTCACTATTTTTTCCTCCTTCTTTGACAACATCCAAGGTGCATGGGGTAGCTCAATCTTTCCTCTGGGTCCAATGTGTGGCTAGGCTCATCTCATGCGACCAATGTTACGTAAATCCTCCCTTACATTAACTGAATCACGAGCCCCTATCAAGTGATCCCATAATGTAGATACAACATTTTTGAATATGTGCATGGGGTCCAACAGGTGATTGATCTTGAGTTCAGTCCAATATGAAAGACGAAAAAATATAGAGAATCTAACAAACAAACAATATATTATGTAAACAATTCATCATGCTAAATACTTTAAAGTCAATCGAGAGAAATGCACTTCTTACCGACTCATGCCGACTGGAGGGTGGCTGTTGGCATTAATCCATCTCTCCTTCCAATCTCGAATTGTTAGAGATTGTGGAGTCATTTCATTAGTAGGGAGAACATATTTGGGATGGTCGTGTCTGCTAGCACGTCTACATTTCAATGTAGATGCAGGTATAGACGCGAAAAAATGTTTCTTCTCATTGCATCTGAGGGTGCGTCTTAGAGTGCATGTGCTGACGCATGTGCAGCTCAATCTGCACGCGATGAGACACGCGCGCGCAGATTGACCTGGAATATGCGTCTGACAGCGCATTTATACTGCATCTCAGATGCGAATATAGACACGCTAAATAGAAGGTTAACTTTAGGAGCGCGTCTAACCTGCAATTTAGATGCGGATATACACGCGCCAGCTCTCCCAGCTCTGATAAAAAACAATATATTTTTGCAATGATGAATGTGACCAATCTCATGTTTGTGTTTATCAGTTTTCTTGTTTATGAGAAGAATTAGCACTTAAGTTTTATGTTCAATGTCTAAAGAAAGCTCTTTAAAAATATAGGTAATATATGATTTTTCGTATGCAAACAAATTTGTCTTTTTCCTGTGTCTTTTTTGCAGATGTCGTATCCTGGTTCATCTAGCAATGACCCGGATTCGAATTGCATGAATGATACATTGGCCTCGTTTGGCAGGGGGATCAATGCATTTTTTGGAGGTTTTCCTAGTAGGGAAAAGTTCATGGGAGAGATGACCAGACACCTTGGCCGCTCTCCCACAACGGATGAGGTGTTCAGTGACATGTCTGGAACGCCGCTGATGTCTTTGTTTGGCACTACTTTCCAAACTCCAATTGCAGCTACTTCACATGTAGGTACTCCACATGAAGGTACTCCATATACAAGTCCTCCACGTGCAGCACCTGTACGTGCATCGGCTGAAGCACGTACATCTGCAGAAGCACGTGCATCCAGCAAGGCAGAGGGTAGTCGACAGAGAGGGAGGAGGGAGAGTCGAGGGGGAGGACGAGGCTTGTGTGGGGGTTGCCTAGGAGGTGGCGAGCTTTCACCCTCACCAGTAGATCACGTAGAGGAGCTTGTACACCAGTACTATAGAGTTACAGATGCTGGTGGCATCTTCCATGATGATGAAGGAAGGGATGTAATGGCGTATATGAGGAGCGTCGTGCATGCGACGTATAAAGATTGTTTCATTGCCTTCAAAAATTGGAAAAGCGGCTTGTGGCAGGAGGTGTTGAGGGTAGTCCATAGGAGGTACCCAAATCCTGAGGATCAGTGATTCTTGGATGATTGGGGACGCACAAAAGTGAGGGATATGCTTTACAACAAAAGATCCCACCTCATGACTATCAAGATTGTGGGAGAGAAGGAAGGAGTCTCACTTGTAGCTTTCTTACTTGCACAATGGGGGAATACACACAAGGGTGGAGGCTGAAAACAGTTTTTCTCTTCTTAGTTGTGTAAGCCAAAAGAACTCTAGTACAAAGAGATAGAAGAACCCTATATATAGGTCTCAAACCAAACTCAACTAACTAAGGTGGCATACTAACTGAGCCACGAACTAGAGTAGATAAGGATAGCTGTCATCTAGCTATTATTCATGGGCGGTGTACCAACCGCATCTACAAACTGACAAGTCAGTGACATAAATGCATAACGGTCACCCTGGCATATCACGAGTGGAGCTCGATATCTCAACACTCCCCCTTGAGCTCAATCCCAATTCCTGCACACCAAGCAGGTCTCTGAACTTGCGCAGCTTCTCTGCGCCCAATGCCTTCGTGAATATGTCAGCTACCTGATCCTCTGTCCTGACATAAACTAGATCAATAAGACCTAGTAAAACCCTCTCCCACACATAGTGATAAACTGGGTTATTTGCTGTAATATTTCCGCGTAACCGTACCGTAAATATTAACCTTGCACACGCCGTGTAAACCCTGTACAAAGGGTATCTCTTGCACTGAAATTATTGGCAGTATAATGTGCGACCCGCGCGCGTGAAATAGGGTCCTCTGCAATGGTAGATCAAAACCGGGAGTTCAAAACCGCAAGCCGCACGAAAACACCCTCTTGGGAGGGACAATTTTAATTAAATTAAGGCAAATTTTTTTTACTATTATCCCTTCCCCCAGCCGATGCATGGCTGGAGGAGAGGGAGTGTGGAGGGGGGGAATGGCCAAGTAAAGATTGCATGGGGAAGCTCTCCACGTGGGTGGAGACCCTCTTCCCCACCCCCCATTCCTATATAAACACCCCCCATCAAGGGGGTGTGCTAAGGAGGAGGCTGTGAGAGGAGACTGTGGAGAAGGAAGGCCGTGGGAGAAGAAGCTGTGAGAGGGTTAGGAAGAGGGAGGCTGTGCTGAACGTGCTGGACGAGGAGCTGAGGAGGTCGCCATGTTGCCAGACGTGACGGGGAGGTCGCTGTGAAGCGACACGCTGCCGCCCAGGACTGCCGTTGCTGCCGCCAGCTGCCATAGGCGCCGCCAGGCCAGTCCGCTAGCCCCGCCACGAGCGCCACCACCGCCGTCTTGACCACGGCCAGTTCAGGCCGCCCCGCCAGGCTGACCACGATTCCCACGTGCTTCCATGGGAAGCTCAGAAGCTTCTGAGAAGCTTCTTAGAAGCTTCTAAGGGGGGGGGGGGGGCCTCCTTAAAGGCCCTTCCCACCATTTTTCCAAAGGCCTTCCCAAAGACCCTTTCCCGCCACTTTTCCAAGAAGATCCATTAATACCCCTTCCCGGATTTTGGAAGAGGGGACCGTGAAGCCATAAAGACCCCGCATGACCCATCGAAAAGGTCCGCAAGAAGATTTTAAGCCGCTAGCCGTCCGAGGTTAAATTCCGCGCCAATTCGAGTTTTCTTGAAGACTCCTAAGCTTCCGTCGCAAGCACCATCCCGAAGAGGAACCCTCCCGCATACAAGGATAAAGGCAGAGGTCTGAAGGCCGTATTCCGAGAGCCGTCACCCCGTAGACCACAAAGGCAGATCGGAAGTCGAATTTACGACTACGATGGCTCCAAAAAGACCCCAAGAGGCGACCGCGGGAGGCTCGTCTCCGAATGTGCAAGTGGACATCTCCCCGACTCCACAAGTCCAGGTTCTTCCGTGTTAATTCCGCATAAGGAAATGATTAGGCGCACTTAGGCCATAAAAGGAAATTGCATTTTTCGTTTAAATTTCAAAGCATATGGAAATTGGAAAGAATTACATCTCTTGAACATTAGGTAAGATTGAAATTGTCATGAATTTGAACGTTTAGAAGGTTAGATGCATGTAGTTGGTACCGTTTCAAAGTAATGAGACTTAGGCAAAGAAATGGAATTTATAAGTGCATTATCTTCGTCCTAGATATGGTAGAAATAAGCGTATGCTGCACATTAGGTAACATACTTCTCGTAATGGAATTCATAGGAAAAGGGTAGCACCATAAGGTATTATCCCAAAAAGAATTAATAGAGTACTAAAGTGAACGTATGGACTTGCAAATAGTTGTAAGATGGAATAAAATAACACTAGTTTGCATGAGTTTCATTGACTACTTCGTGGCTAGGAGAATGTTATAAATTGCGTAGTCGTCATGAAAAAAAAGATCAATCATTAAGAGCCGTAATTAGGTGTAAAAGCATAAGAGGCCAAAGGGTAAACAACAAGGTTGTAGGACGACTATTGATGTAAGACCTAGTAGGTCCTAGGAAAAGTTAGTAGCCAGATTATCGTGCACCAAGGAAAGATAAGTTATCATGAACCATGCGACACGTAGAGGAAATTAATCGCATAGTGGTGGAATTGTATCTATTGCTCTCCGTTAGATTTAGATTATTACCCTTGAGAAGGATCATCCTTGTCGCGGGACAAGCGTAATTGAATTGACTAAGTACTCTAATCCACAGGGATTCGTATGGACATAATTGAGTCGAAATGATAGGAATCCTAAGTGTTAACTAGGGTTTAGGGCAATAATAATTCGACCTAGTTTTAGACAAAAACCGTGAATCTAAAGATCCTACACATCTTCACAAAAATGTTGAAGCAATGGGATATTCATACAAGAAATGATCTAGGGTTTTATCCTAAGGATCATTCGTCTTAATGATGAAACTCCAACGGAGTTGCATAATTTCTAGAACCATGGGCCACCCTAATTAGGAATGGGTTGGAGGATACCCAATAAAAAAACCCTGTTACTCGATGGAGGTAAACTCCGTGATCGAGAAACGCTAAGTAAGGGATAGAAGGATTCCGTGGAATAGATGCAATAATTGTGCACAAAGCCGCAACATTATAGTCTTGGAATTTGTCCACAAGAGAGTTTTGTCATCTCTCGATAATGAGGCTGGCAAGTTATTGAAAGAATTTAACTTACAAGGGGATGAGTAATCATCCTGTTAACTCACTTTTCTTGGGAAGTAATTGCCAAGGGAAAGGAAGATTAGGCATTGCCTTGAAGCAAATGACCGACAATAAACTAAAGCGACATGGTCGCTGGATCCTGCCACAACAAACCTAATGTATTGGAAGGGTATGACCCTAACCCAAGATTGATAGGAATCTTGCCAAGTTGCAATTGATTCCGGATCGAATGCGGGTTGCATTCGGAGGAAAAAGGAGTTACTCCTTGACAGTTTGCCAGCCAAAACGACCATTGGAATTTGTTTGTGCTTGTAACCGTTAGAAAAGCACTATTTGCATTGTTTGCTCAATGAACTAAAGGAGGAAAACATATCTAAATACTTCAGGTTGAAGCCTGAAGGGAGAGGCAGCTTCAGTTACCCCCGACTGCCTGCCTAACCCTAGCCAAGGGGGTTGTGAACCGCGCCGGGAACGTGGACCGAACCCGCCGTGAGAGCTCTCTCCGTTGAGTTCTGCTTGGAGCAGGAGGACGCTTGGGTGCCAGGGGGGCTCTGGCTGTAAATCCCTCGCCTTCCCAGCCGTGCACAAGAGACTAACGTGACTCGGGATTGGATCTCGAGGCCCGCATACTAGTCTACGGGCGGAAACTTGGAATAGTAATCACTGAAGGATTACTGGATAGCCTTCGGGCGGATTATGAATGCGCCTACGGGCGGGAACTCCTTGTATTGCAAAGATAAAAGGATATAATGATAATAAAGGAGTTGTTTGGCACTGTTTTCTTTATGTCCTGTGATAAGATTACGTGAAGGAACCAGTGCATAACAGGGTTAATCAAAGAAGCTGTTTGTATATGTCAAACTAATGTGGTAGGTAATTACATAACTAAAACAAACTGAGGAAAGTGTGGAGGATGGACCATGGGTCCGTCCTACGGAAGGGTGGTCCCGGTTAGCCGGGAACTTTTCTCAAGGTCTTCGACGGACAGGGGATGATCGTCATCACACATCACCAAAACAAGTAAGGAGAACGATGACTTGGAAATACCAATTACCCGATTCAGGCTGTTTTAGGGGAACGGAATGGGACTATGCCTTTTGGCAGAGAGGTCGAGCCTTGCATTCCCCCTCGTTTCCCATTCTCCTTAAACCAAGTGCAGCATGAATCCGCTTCAGACCGGGCGTTCTACGTAAAGTAGTTCGATCAGGTCTGACGCTAGTCGCTGTTAGTAAACGACCAAACAATTCCGTTCGATCCTAAGTGGGAAACGCCCAGGACACTTCCGTTACGGGGCAGACGCGGAAAGTCCTAAATTGCAAAACCCGCAACATTCCATGGGAGTGCCGGGTGGAGTTTTCTAGACAACCTTTCCGATGGACTGCTAAGACGTGTCCTAGAGGATTCTAGTGGACACGTTACAGTTGGTATCAGAGCCGACTTATAATGGAATTGCTTTCATAAGATTTCATTAGAAGTGAAGTAAAGAATTTATTCCTGTCCAAACATTTTCTCATCTTCAATACTGTCTTGCAGAATTACGAGGCGTGGAACAAGTTTTTGGTGTTCCGGATCATGTTTATGACCGCGATGCATTCCACGGATTATCGACAAAGGGTTGAGATGATGAACATCCTAGATCGCATTTACAATCCATCACCTGTGTACGTGGAATGGAGATGGATGGGTGTTACAGGGATCTATTACATAACTGCCTATCAACCTGCGTACCTTCAAATTAACTTGAAGAGAATCAAGTGGATGGAGGATTTGAAGATCGTAAAGCTGTTCGTCTTTATTGAGGCTCATGCAAACGCGACCCTACAGGTCGGAGGTCGAAGGGTTAACCAGAATAAGTATGTGTATGGGGAAGTGATTCAAAGAATCCCTGCCGACCGAATCAAGGTTTTGGGGCGTCGTGAGAAGAATGGATATTGAAGGAAGAGATACCCTAATCTTCCAATGAGCTACCGATTCCTGAAGATCAATGACCCCAATCCGTACTACTACTCAGTTCCTGTAGCTGAATGCAATAATATCTTATTCTCCTCGAATTAATGTATTAACTTGTTCCATCGGCCCAAGAAATAATTGTACCACGAAAAGGCTATGCTGATATGAATGGAATAAAACTTTTTCCCGATTGTCTTGACTATGGATATTGATAAAGAAGTAAAGTAATTTGGTCTTGGCTAAAAGAATACGGGGACGTAGTTCTGAAGAGTTAACAGAACTCCCACTTCAAAGAGAAGTAAATCATGAGATCAAGCTAGTAATAGGAGCTGCGCCAATTGCGAAGAGACCCTATAGAATGTCTATATTGGAAGCAATTGGGTTGAAGGAACAACTCAAGCAACTACTAGATTAGGGCTACATCCGTCCTAACAGTTCACCTTGGGAAGCACTAGTATTGTTCCAGAAAAGAAAGATGGGACACTTCGACTATGTATTGATTACCGTAGGTTGAATTAATCAACAGACAAGAACAAGTATCCTATTCCTAGAATAGATGAGCTTCTTGATCGCCTTCAAGGTGCAAAGATCTTCTCCAAAATTGATCTCAGGTCAGGTTACGATCAAATCAGGATCAAGGATGAGAATATTCCAAAAACGGCCTTCAATACAAGATATGGGCACTTTGAATTCTTGGTTATGTCATTCGGGCTTACAAATGCACCTGCCACCTTCAATAGATTAATGCAGGATATTTTAAACCATATCTTGATGATTTCGTGCTTGACTTCTTCGATGACATTTTAGTCTATTCTAAACAGGGAGAAGATCATGAACCTCAACTACGGATTGTTTTGGAGACAATGAGGTTCCATAAGTTGTATGCAAAAATGAAGAAGTGTGCATTCTTCAAGCGTCAGATTAAATATCTAGGAGGAATTTCAGTGGATCCAGCCAAATTCAGAGATGTGCTTGAATGGCCAATACCAGTATCTGTCAAAGAGATACGTAGTTTTCTTGGCTTGACAGGATGGTATAGGATCTTTATCAAAAACTATGCTTTGATTGCAGCACCTTTGAAAGACTTACTGAAGAAGCAAACATTGCATGGTCAACCAACACTGAAGTATTGAATTAATCACGATAACTTCACGGATTAGGAAGCACTTATGCATGTTCGAATTCAACTAGTCAAGTTAAATGCAATTGGGACATGAATTGGCTATTTGAACATTATTAGAAATAGCTTAAGATATGGAAATCGATCATCGGTACATTCAAAGGAATGAATGAAAAGAGCATAAGGTGTCTATGCAATTGTAGGACCTTATTAGCAAGTTTCCTTTTTGTATATTCAAAAGTGACAAGCCTAGGACTACTATTGCCTCATTTCAAGGTTGAAATTATTGAGGAAGCAAACGTCCATTACATGGTCAACTACCGAACAAACTAGCTTCGATAGGTTGAACCAAAGTTTGGTATCAACACCTATTCTAAAACTTCTAGACCACAGTAAGGAGTAGAGGTAGTAACTGATACTAGCATGCTTGCCTTAAGATATGTGCTCATGTAGGAAAATCATCCAGTAACATACTCTTCAAAGAAATTGAAGAGTCACGAAAAGAATTATGCCACTCATGATCTGGAATTATTAGCTGTCATCCATGCTCTAAAGCTTTGGAGGCACTATCCGTTGGGTAACAAGTTTACTACCGATCATAAGAGCCTCAAATGGATTTTACCCAGAACGAGCTCAACATGAGGCAACGTCGATGGATTGAAGTATTGGAGGAATATGATTTTAAGATCAAGTACCGACCTGGAAAGGAGAATGTAGTTGTAGATGCACTCAATCGCAAGGCATTCCTTAATTCACCAATCTTGCAAAATCTATCAATAGCTAGATCTCTAGCTACAGAGGTGTCCATGACAAACGACCTAATACTTGAGCTAGCTAGAGAGGAAGGATGCCATGATCTAGCCTATCAAAGGATGCTAAGGGAAGTCTCTATCAAGGACCAGGAACAAAAGCTAGAGGCTAAGTATCGTGAATTCTCTGTCAGTAGTGGACTTGTCTACTATAGGACGAGAGTATGTATACGAGCAAGCCAGTTTTTTTTTTTTTTTTTAAGAAGATATTGTGCGAAGCTCATGATTTCACTTTCTCGGGACATCAAAAGCTGCGAAGGATAGACAGAAGGCATACACGGATTTGAAGTATCAAGATAGAATATTTGAGGAAGGAGACATGGTCTTCATTCACGTATGCCCAAGGAAGAATTCTCTATCCTTAGGAGAGTGCAGGAAGCTAAGTTCAAGGTATTGTGGACCATACAAGATCCTCAAGTGCTTAAGACCTAATGTTTATAGACTGCAACTCCCTGAAAACCTAAAGGTTCATAATGTATTCCATATTAGTCTCTTAAAAAAGTATGTACCCAACCCAAATCATGTAATTGATGACCAACAAATTGTAATGCCTAGTCAAGGAATCCTTGAACTAAGGCCGGAAAAGATTTTAGATGTCAGGAAGAGACAGTTGAGATCTAGAACCTTGAGAGAATGCCTCGTCCAGTGGAAAGATTACCCCGAAGAGGATGCTACCTGGATGGATGAAAGCTCTCTCAATCTTCAATATCCCCAGTTTATCTCGAGATGAGGACATCTCGATTCTTCTAAGGGGGAGAGAATGTAATATTTCCGCGTAACCGTACCGTAAATATTAACCTTGCACACGCCGTGTAAACCCTGTACAAAGGGTATCTCTTGCACTGAAATTATTGGCAGTATAATGTGCGACCCGCGCGCGTGAAATAGGGTCCTCTGCAATGGTAAATCAAAACCGGGAGTTCAAAACCGCAAGCCGCACGAAAACACCCTCTTGGGAGGGACAATTTTAATTAAATTAAGGCAAATTTTTTTTACTATTATCCCTTCCCCCAGCCGATGCATAGCTGGAGGAGAGGGAGTGTGGAGGGGGGGAATGGCCAAGTAAAGATTGCATGGGGAAGCTCTCCACGTGGGTGGAGACCCTCTTCCCCACCCCCCATTCCTATATAAACACCCCCCATCAAGGGGGTGTGCTAAGGAGGAGGCTGTGAGAGGAGACTGTGGAGAAGGAAGGCCGTGGGAGAAGAAGCTGTGAGAGGGTTAGGAAGAGGGAGGCTGTGCTGGACGTTCTGGACGAGGAGCTGAGGAGGTCGCCATGTTGCCAGACGTGACGGGGAGGTCGCTGTGAAGCGACACGCTGCCGCCCAGGACTGCCGTTGCTGCCGCGAGCTGCCATAGGCGCCGCCAGGCCAGTCCGCCAGCCCCGCCACGAGCGCCACCACCGCCATCCTGACCACGGCCTGTTCAGGCCGCCCCGCCAGGCTGACCACGATTCCCACGTGCTTCCATGGGAAGCTCAGAAGCTTCTGAGAAGCTTCTTAGAAGCTTCTAAGGGGGGGGGGGGGGGGCCTCCTTAACGGCCCTTCCCACCATTTTTCCAAAGGCCTTCCCAAAGACCCTTTCCCGCCACTTTTCCAAGAAGATCCATTAATACCCCTTCCCGGATTTTGGAAGAGGGGACCGTGAAGCCATAAAGACGCCGCATGACCCATCGAAAAGGTCCGCAAGAAGATTTTAAGCCGCTAGCCGTCCGAGGTTAAATTCCGCGCCAATTCGAGTTTTCTTGAAGACTCCTAAGCTTCCGTCGCAAGCACCATCCCGAAGAGGAACCCTCCCGCATACAAGGATAAAGGCAGAGGTCTGAAGGCCGTATTCCGAGAGCCGTCACCCCGTAGACCACAAAGGCAGATCGGAAGTCGAATTTACGACTACGATGGCTCCAAAAAGACCCCAAGAGGCGACCGCGGGAGGCTCGTCTCCGAATGTGCAAGTGGACATCTCCCCGACTCCACAAGTCCAGGTTCTTCCGTGTTAATTCCGCATAAGGAAATGATTAGGCACACTTAGGCCATAAAAGGAAATTGCATTTTTCGTTTAAATTTCAAAGCATATGGAAATTGGAAAGAATTACATCTCTTGAACATTAGGTAAGATTGAAATTGTCATGAATTTGAATGTTTAGAAGGTTAGATACATGTAGTTGGTACCGTTTCAAAGTAATGAGACTTAGGCAAAGAAATGGAATTTATAAGTGCATTATCTTCGTCCTAGATATGGTAGAAATAAGCGTATGCTGCACATTAGGTAACATACTTCTCGTAATGGAATTCATAGGAAAAGGGTAGCACCATAAGGTATTATCCCAAAAAGAATTAATAGAGTACTAAAGTGAACGTATGGACTTGCAAATAGTTGTAAGATGGAATAAAATAACACTAGTTTGCATGAGTTTCATTGACTACTTCGTGGCTAGGAGAATGTTATAAATTGCGTAGTCATCATGAAAAAAAAGATCAATCATTAAGAGCCGTAATTAGGTGTAAAAGCATAAGAGGCCAAAGGGTAAACAACAAGGTTGTAGGACGACTATTGATGTAAGACCTAGTAGGTCCTAGGAAAAGTTAGTAGCCAGATTATCGTGCACCAAGGAAAGATAAGTTATCATGAACCATGCGACACGTAGAGGAAATTAATCGCATAGTGGTGGAATTGTATCTATTGCTCTCCGTTAGATTTAGATTATTACCCTTGAGAAGGATCATCCTTGTCGCGGGACAAGCGTAATTGAATTGACTAAGTACTCTAATCCACAGGGATTCGTATGGACATAATTGAGTCGAAATGATAGGAATCCTAAGTGTTAACTAGGGTTTAGGGCAATAATAATTCGACCTAGTTTTAGACAAAAACCGTGAATCTAAAGATCCTACACATCTTCACAAAAATGTCGAAGCAATGGGATATTCATACAAGAAATGATCTAGGGTTTTATCCTAAGGATCATTCGTCTTAATGATGAAACTCCGACGGAGTTGCATAATTTCTAGAACCATGGGCCACCCTAATTAGGAATGGGTTGGAGGATACCCAATAAAAAAACCCTGTTACTCGATGGAGGTAAACTCCGTGATCGAGAAACGCTAAGTAAGGGATAGAAGGATTCCGTGGAATAGATGCAATAATTGTGCACAAAGCTGCAACATTATAGTCTTGGAATTTGTCCACAAGAGAGTTTTGTCATCTCTCGATAATGAGGCTGGCAAGTTATTGAAAGAATTTAACTTACAAGGGGATGAGTAATCATCCTGTTAACTCACTTTTCTTGGGAAGTAATTGCCAAGGGAAAGGAAGATTAGGCGTTGCCTTGAAGCAAATGACCGACAATAAACTAAAGCGACATGGTCGCTGGATCCTGCCACAACAAAGCTAATGTATTGGAAGGGTATGACCCTAACCCAAGATTGATAGGAATCTTGCCAAGTTGCAATTGATTCCGGATCGAATGCGGGTTGCATTCGGAGGAAAAAGGAGTTACTCCTTGACAGTTTGCCAGCCAAAACGACCATTGGAATTTGTTTGTGCTTGTAACCGTTAGAAAAGCACTGTTTGCATTGTTTGCTCAATGAACTAAAGGAGGAAAACATATCTAAATACTTCAGGTTGAAGCCTGAAGGGAGAGGCAGCTTCAGTTACCCCCGACTGCCTGCCTAACCCTAGCCAAGGGGGTTGTGAACCGCGCCGGGAACGTGGACCGAACCCGCCGTGAGAGCTCTCTCCGTTGAGTTCTGCTTGGAGCAGGAGGACGCTTGGGTGCCAGGGGGGGCTCTGGCTGTAAATCCCTCGCCTTCCCGGCCCTGCACAAGAGACTAACGTGACTCGGGATTGGATCTCGAGGCCCGCATACTAGTCTACGGGCGGAAACTTGGAATAGTAATCACTGAAGGATTACTGGATAGCCTTCGGGCGGATTACGAATGCGCCTACGGGCGGGAACTCCTTGTATTGCAAAGATAAAAGGATATAATGATAATAAAGAAGTTGTTTGGCACTGTTTTCTTTATGTCCTGTGATAAGATTACGTGAAGGAACCAGTGCATAACAGGGTTAATCAAAGAAGCTGTTTGTATATGTCAAACTAATGTGGTAGGTAATTACATAACTAAAACAAACTGAGGAAAGTGCGGAGGATGGACCATGGGTCCGTCCTACGGATGGGTGGTCCCGGTTAGCCGGGAACTTTTCTCAAGGTCTTCGATGGACAGGGGATGATCGTCATCACACATCACTGAAACAAGTAAGGAGAACGATGACTTGGAAATACCAATTACCCGATTCAGGCTGTTTTAGGGGAACGGAATGGGACTATGCCTTTTGGCAGAGAGGTCGAGCCTTGCATTCCCCCTCGTTCCCCATTCTCCTTGAACCAAGTGCAGCATGAATCCGCTTCAGACCGGGCGTTCTGCGTAAAGTAGTTCGATCAGGTCTGACGCTAGTCGCTGTTAGTAAACGACCAAACAATTCCGTTCGATCCTAAGTGGGAAACGCCCAGGACACTTCCGTTACGGGGCAGACGCGGAAAGTCCTAGATTGCAAAACCCGCAACATTCCATGGGAGTGCCGAGTGGAGTTTTCTAGACAACCTTTCCGATGGACTGCTAAGACGTGTCCTAGAGGATTCTAGTGGACACGTTACATTTGCCAAGTGTATACTACTCATGTTGTCACAATAAATGACAACTGGCCCATCTGTAGACTGATGCATATCATAAAGTAGCTTATGCAACCAAGCTACCTCACATGCAGCCATTGCTGCAATAAGCTGTTTCTTGCTGCTCCAAGTGACTGCAGCACTCCCAAAAGAGAATACATATCCACTGGTAGATCGTCTATTAGAAATACTACCAGCCCAATCAGCATCAGTGTATCCATACAACTGTATCTGAACCCCAGTCTCATAAAGTAGTCCATACTGCAATGTGGACTTCACATATCTGAGTATGCGTGTAGCCACATCTAAATGCGGTTTCCTTGGAGCTTGCATAAACTGACTTACCAATCCAACAACATAGCTCAAATCTGGCATGATAATAGTCATATAAATCAAACTTCCTACTATGCGTCTGTACATAGTAGGGTCTTCCAGAAACTCACCTGCATCTGCGCTCAGCTTCACATTCTACTCCAAAGGAACTGAAATAGGCTTACAGCCTGTCATCCCATATTTGGACAGCATGTCCAATCCATACTGCCTCTGCAAGAGCCATATCCCACTTGGTGATCTAACCACCTCAATGCCCAAGAAATAACGCAGCTCTCCCAGATCCTTCATCTCAAACTTCTGCTTCAATAGCATTTTCACATGAAGGATATCTTCATCACTATCACCTATGATAATCAAATCATCAACATAAATGACAAGTAGCATAATACCTTTCTTTGTTTTTCTTACATAAAGTGAGAAATCTGCCTTGGAAATCTGAAAGCCAATAGTGACAAGATACTGTCCTATCTTGTCAGACCATGCTCTAGGTACTTGCTTCAAGCCATACAATGCTTTCTTCAACCTGCAAACAAACTCAGGACAAACAGCATGCACATAGCCTGGTGGCTGCTCCATATATACCTGTTCTTGCAAATCACCATGCAAGAAGGCATTCTTTACATCCATCTGATGTAAAGACCATTTCTTTAACGCAGCCATAGCAATGACTGCTCTTACGGTTGCCATCCTTGCAACCGGACTGAATGTTTCTTCATAGTCAATGCCATATGTTTGTGCATACCCCTTGGCTACTAATCTTGCCTTGTATCTGTTCATAGAACCATCTGCATTGTGCTTCACCTTATAAATCCACTTACAGCCAATTATATTCTTACCTTTAGGCAAAGATACTAATTCCCATGTAGCATTTGCTTCCAAGGCATCCATTTCTTCATCCATGGCTTTCTCCCATTTTTCTTTTCCCATGGCTTGCTCAAAAGAAGTGGGTTCTTGTTCCTGTATCACTTTGACCATATATGCATAGTGAACGGCTGTAAATCCATTATATTTCAGCCTATCCACAGGATACCTAACTCTGGTAGACCTGCGCAAAGTAGGTTCACTCCCAGGTGCTCTCAAAACATCCCTGGTCTTCCTTACTCCAGGTGTAACAATAGAAGGAATACCCAATTCATCATCAATGCTCTATTCTGAGCCACTGGATTCACCATCCACATAAGATTGACCTGCATTCACATCAAACATGGGCTGATCTATCTTCTCTTTTCCTTTTCGTGATACCTGCATAACCACTATCTGCATTGCTTTGAGAAGATTCTCCTGATCTCAATCTACCTGTCCATGGCGAAGAATATGAACCACTGCTAGAGGACACTCCAGGTCCACTAATATTTTGTGACTACTGCTGTGAATTATGTGCACCATTACCATTTTCTGCATCTACATCATCAATCACATTTACTGCTTTATACCAGCTACTCACCTCATCAAAAACAACATCTCTGCTCACTGTAAACTTATGAGTAGAAGGGTTATAGCATCTATACCCTTTTTGCTGAGATGCGCTTCTCAGCTTTTGGATCCAACTTGGATCTCAACTCATCTGGCACATGAAAATAGGCAATGTAACCAAAAATCTTCAAATGAGAAATATCCGGTTTCCTACCAGTATACCTCTCCTCTGGAGTCATCCCATGTATTGCTGCAGTGGGAGTCCTGTTCATTATGTAGACTGCTGTAGCAACTGCCTCAGCTCAATAAAAATCTGGCAAGTCTTTTTCATTAAGCATGGCACGAGATACCTCTCCAATATGCCTGTTTTTCCTTTCTGCAATTCCATTTTGTTGTGGGGTATGACTGCATGAATATTGCTGCTTTATGACATACTCCTGTAGGAACCTTGCAAACTCATTTGAGAGGTACTCTCCCCCTCCATCTGACCTTAGGCATTTTATTTACAGGCTTGTTTCTTTTTCAACCATAGCTTTAAGAGTTTTGAAATGCCCAAAAACTTCACTTTTCTTTTTCATAAAATACACCCAAACTTTTCTGCTATAGTCATCAATAAAAGTGACAAAATAATGAGATACAGCTTTAGTAGTCCACACATCAGAGTGGATTAATTCCAATGGCTTCTTACTCTCTTGAACATGTCTAGGAAATGGTTTCCTTGCCTGTTTTCCAAATTGACAGGCTTCACATACCTTATGCATTTCTCCAACCTTGAATTTAGGCAATCCTGCAATAATATTTTGGACCTGCATTGATTTAAGTCGCTGTACATTAACATGACCAATGCGTTTATGCCAGATATCAATATTTGCAACTACGCCGGTCCCATGTGCAAACATTGCTGCACTCAATTCAGGCATGTCTGCATCCAACGTAAACATTTTGCCATTCTTCTTTCCTTTTGCTATCAAGCAACCTTTATTTTTCATATCCTCAACAAAGCATCCATGAGGATTAAATCTGACCTACAAGCCCTGCTCAACCATTTGACCAAGAGAAACCAGATTCTTGGTGATATTCGGAACATGAAATACATCAGACAGGTATTTCTTTTTCCCATCCTACATAGACAAATGAATTTTTCCAATCTGCACAATAGGATGTGCACTATCATCACCAATCTCCACAAATCCTGGTTCTTCCATTTTCCTTGCATCCTCCATCCATTCTACATGACCTGTCATGTGGTTTGATGCACCTGAGTCAACATACCATACATCGTTGCTTTCTTCTACACTTGTCACAGAATTATTCATGTGCTGCACCATAAACAAATGCTCATTTGTATTATCACCCTGTCTACTAAAAGATGCATAATTCCCTTGTTGCAGTTTTCCATTCATGATGTCATTCTGCTTTTTATAGCAGTCTTTAGCCATATGATCCATTTTATCACAGTAGTAGCATTCAACATTACTGTTTGCATTTTGGCCTCTTTGCCATCCACCACGACCTCTTTGGCTCCCCCTGCCTCTAGAGTTACCACGTCCTCCTCCATAGGACTGGTTTTCTTGAGTTTGATGCATATTCTGATTTCTTTCACGGCCTCCAAATCGGCCTACTCTACCTCTGCCTCTACCTCTTCCAGCATTTGAGTAGAAGACAGCTTCTTTTGAAGTTCCTCCTGAAGAAGATGCACCACCATTTCTCTGCTCCTCAGAAATTAGAAGAGCAATCAACGCCTCAAAATCAAGAAATCTTTCACGAACGGAAATGGATGTTCGGAACTATGCATAATCCTTTCCTAGACCATTCAAGGTCACTGAGACTAAATCATCATCTTCCACTGGCGACCCAATGGAAGCAAGTGCATCTGCAATCTTCTTCACCTTCATGTGGTAGTCATTGATGCTCATACTTTCTCTTTGCACATTGTGCAACTCTTGCTTGAGCTGCATTTTCCTGGCTTGTGTATTTGTGCTATACATTTTTGACAAAGTATCCCATGCCTCCTTTGGCGTACTTGCATCCTGAATATGCACAATCATAGAGTCTGATATGCTGATAGACAGTCAATACATAACTTTCCTGGCTCTCTCATGCCATGCTTTAAATGCTTGCATTTGCTGTTGATTGGGAACATTAGGAAGAACTGATTCTTCTTCATTTCCTGCAACAAATTCCCAATATCCTTTTTCCATAAGGAAATTTATCATTCTAAACTTCCATGCTTGGAAGTTGTTCTTGTCAAACTTTTCAGTTACAATCTGTGAAAGAGAATCAGACGCCATTATAGAACACTGCAAAAAATTCTATCATTGCAAAAAACACAGCTTCACCCTCACAAGGGCAAATTTGCAAAACTGGCGAAAGTGGTATTTGACCACACAATCACTTCCTAGTGACGATTTTGCATAAATAGGGACCAAGGATTATTCTGTAACTCCCAATGTCTCTGCACACAAGCATACGATGCAATTTCTGTGGTAAATTTTCACCAACCTGTAGAACAGTGGTCGCACAGCATAAAACTGGGCCTTTTCCTGAGTGCGTGCAGAAAACTTCCGCCTCCAAAACAGGCCCCGAAATGGCCTCAAATCAAAAAAACAGGGTCACCAGGGACTAAAGCCCAGTCTCGCAGCATATACTGCCCTCTTGCTTCACCATGAAGGGTGTCTCAACCTGAGACAATGCACTCTTGCAATTTCCGGCTATGCTACCTGCAGAGATCTGCTCCCAAAATAGAAAATGAAAGTAACACTGCTCCTCTTACCAGAACACCACGAGCTTGGCTTGCTTTCTTGAGCTCCTTACCATGAACAAGGCTCTGATACCATGTCAAGATTGTGGGAGAGAAGGAAGGAGTCTCACTTGTAGCTTTCTTGCTTGCACAATGGGGGAATACACACAAGGGTGGAGGCTGAAAATGGTTTTTCTCTTCTTAGTTGTGTAAGCCAAAAGAACTCTAGTACAAAGAGATAGAAGAACCCTATATATGGGTCTCAAACAAAACTCAACTAACTAAGGTGGCATACTAACTGAGCCACGAACTAGAGTAGATAAGGATAGCTGTCATCTAGCTATTATTCATGGGCGGTGTACCAACCGCATCTGCAAACTGACAAGTCGGTGACATAAATGCACAAGGGTCATCCTGGCATATCACGAGTGGAGCTCGATATCTCAACAATGACACGTGCCCGGGACTCACTACGGAGGCAGGAGGAGGGGCGTGGAGCTTATAGCCAACCACCTATGTGCCACCGCATAGAGTGGAAGAAAGCCAAGAAGAAAGCAGCAGAGAAAGTAAAGAGTTGCCAGCACGCAGAGGCGCGACAGATCCAAATGGAAACAATGGGATCGTCGCAGTATGGATCGGGCGGCAGAGAGTCGTGGGAGGCAGAGTTTGTAAGTATATTTTGATTTCTAGTTTTTTAAAATTTATATTTCTTTCAATTCTTTATATAATTTGTTCTAATATATTGTGTCTCATAATTGTTTGTATATATCATAATTGTTTTGCAGACTACTATTGTTGGTAGGATACCTACTCCTAGAGAGGTAGGTTACCATGGAGGCCATAACCACGCAGCCACTTCTATGAGGAGGGTCTCATCACTGAGGACCAATACAACCGGGCTATGAGGATTCGACAGCCAGAGGAGGTATGTTTTTCTTACTTTTCTATTAAAAGTATAGCTAATTATAACTTTTTCTCCACCATGTCTACGTAAGCAACCTTGATCTTTTGTGTGTGTAGGCGAACCCGAATGTGGAGCATAGCGATATCTTTCAATATTTTCTAGGATTAGCTGCTTAATTAGCCTTTATTATTATTTTGGTGCAGTGTTCAGTTTTTTACGGCTAGCCATTTGGCTCTTTTCGTTGAAAAGAGACCCCATGTCGACACCCAATTAAGACTGGCTTCTCTAGCCGACATTAGCCTATGGCCGCTATGAGACACATAGGCTATTTATTGCTAAGAGCAGACGCCGTTTGACCAAAAAAGAAGGGGCTCTTAAATGGAAAAGAAGCAAAGCATCATACTTTCTTTTTTATCCGCTTTTTGCTTGCAATGAAGTAAAGAAGCGCTTGCTTGCTGTGTTCTGCACTTTTTTAGTGAAGATGTTTCTTCTTCAAATTCGTAGAGGAGCACCATACCTCCTCTATGGCCTTGTTTTCTTGTATATGTATGATCCATCTTTGAGCCTACTGCTTGCGGCCACGCTTTAGGTCACAAGCACTTAAACTTCCCATGTAAATGCTTTTGATCTATAATGAATACATGGACTTTTATTTTCAATTCTCATGCTTTTAGATCCATTGTATTTTTCCCAAATGCACAATCTGATGTATGGGAGGGGGAAAAAAAGAACCAGAGAGCATGTGGTTGCTTGCGCGTCTATCCGTGCGTCTAAATTGTAGAAAATGCGCATTTATACGCGCGTCTACAGTCCAGAGTACACACGCTTATACACGCGCTAGATAATTAAAATTTTAAAAAGAAATTAAATATCTTTTTTTTAAAAATGAGATTTTATGTTCTCCGTTCGCGTCTACGGGTGCTTGTAAAAGCGCGTCTATAAGCGTGTCTATATGCCCGTCTAACTGCCAAGTAGACGCGCTAATAGATGCACAAAATGAATTAAATAAATAGCAATTTTGGTTTCTTATGCGCATGTATTCACGTGTGTATATGTGCATCTATTGCACGTCTATTATTGCGTTTAAATTCGTTCATACATGCGATTATAGACGCGACATGCTAGACGTGCAAATAGACAGGCGGATAGGCGCGCCCGTAAGATTTTCTCTATATTCAAAAATCACGTCTAAAAGTGCGTTTATCAGGCCTTTTTGTTGTAGTGTTTCTCTTCGTTTGAAGAGCTTAATTCTTTTTCTAGCTACGGGTATCTTCATGCTTGTCTCATCCAATTCAGCCAATGAATATGTGGCATTGTCATGAACGACCTTTACCATATACAAGGCAAACCAACACTTTATCATCTTCCTAGAAGCACTGTATTGATTGTCTAGGCTACTAACATAGACAAGAACCCATGCATTTTCTTGAATTGCCTTGTCCGAAGTCGATGCCGCTTATCAAATCTTCTTTTTTTCTTTAGTCTTGCTATCTTTAGCTTCTCAATAGCTGCTTGAACATCTTCAGGTCTTCTTTCGAGTTACCATATGCGCAAAGTTAGTAAGTCTTCTCTACTGATGCCTTCCTCCCAAGGTAGAAAAATCCATGTGAGAATAGATTCTTCAATTGGAATAATTGGTTGTTGTCCATGCATAAGTTCAACTGGCATCTAGCCAGTCACTGAACTGTGAGTAGTCCGATCAGCCCATAATGCAAAAGGTAGCATTTTAGGCTATTATTTGATATTTCCTCTACAAGACTTTGCTAGAGCTTTGAGAATAGGTTGAGGACCTCTCTCACTATTTTTATTGTAGGTTGATATCAAAGCCAACTTGATACCCAATTGAGCAAAGAAGTTGCATGCCTCATCAACATTCAATTCTCCTTTATCTGCAGTTTCTTTTTCCACACAACCATATCCGCAAAACACATCTTCAAGCCAAAAATGGCAAACAGCTTGAGTGGTCTTAGTTGTTAAGGCTTTTCCTTCAAGTTGATTGGTTAGATCCTCTCTTGCAAGCACTAAATACCACATATTCCATATTCATGTAGGCATGGTTACAAGATCAATAACCCATCTATAATGTATAGACAAGGGATAAGTCGGTTGTAACCCATCTCAATGCATAGAATACATCTGACACACATAACAGGTTTCAACAAAATGTGCTATGTCTCGATACAAGTTTTTCCACCAATATTTTTCTTTGAATCTACTAAAGATCCCCCATATACTCTATGGCCAACCCACAGGCTTTCATGAAATTCCTTCATTACCTCTTGTTGCAATCTTTTGTTACCTAAAACTCAGATAGGTGCTCCTTTCTTCTTCTTTGCATGCTTTCATAGATGTCCTTTCTTAAGAAAAAACCCATAAGCTTTCCTCTTGATATGCTTGAACTCCTCATCAATACAAGTCTCCTTCTTCTTCAGTGTGCTCAAATATTGGCCGATCTTCAGCAAATCTTCTTCAAGGAAATGAACTAGAACTTGAGCAATGCAATGAGCATGTTGGATTCTAGTTGACCACCCTATTGTTTTCAACTTTGGACTAGTATATGCAGTAATTGAAAAGGTGTTTTCAATAGCCATGGAATGAAATTCAGCAAGTATAGATTCTTGAGCTTCATCTTCTTTCATCAGCTCTTCTTCATTGTCATATCTTGCACGTGATAGCATGTCAGCAACTAGATTTGCCTTTTTTGCAATATGCTTTAATTAGGGGTTGCGAGATTTAATATATGCAATCTATCTTAGCATAGCAATGTTGGGTGTAGAGCAGTTGGCAATCATTTCCAAGAGTGAAAGACAATCAGTGTCTACCACTATGGAAGCACCTATAAGGTATTCACAATCACACTTTAATGCTGTTACAACTCCCCACAATTTCCTTTTTACTTATGCATACCTTCTTTGATGTTCATTGAGAACATTTGCTCCAAAACGAATTGCATACCTGTTACCTTCAAGGTCATCATCCTATCCCAATGGGACTTGTATCCACAGTAAGGATGATGGGTTGAACATTCGAATAATCAACCCTTTTGAGAGTCGGAGCTGAAATTAACAACTTCTTTAGTTTGCGTACAGTGAGAGTATATTCTTTTTTCCAAGAGAATTTTTGGCATTTTCTTAATAATTGATAAAGATTATTTATGACATGAGTAAAATGTGGTATCCATATGAGATAGAATACATATGCACCAATAAATCTACTCACCTCTGAGATATTTGTGCATTTTTCTTACATTCTACTGATGGCATCTATCTTGATTGGTGAAGGTTTACGTTCATAGGAGCCACATAGATGTCCGACCACTAGAACTTCTTCTATTCCAAAAATAGAATTAGCTCCAGAAAGGGTAAGATGTACCTCTTCTAGCCTTGTTAAAATCGTGCCACAATCTTGAATATGGTTACCTACAAATGTCTTGCAACCATCTTGGTTAAGCTCCTCATTCTTTTCACTGACTTCACATCCCTTGATAGGTACATCATCAAGAAATGGAAGAGTAAGTTGTGGAATAAAGTCCCTTAAGTCTTTGTGCGTGGCATTCATCATATGGGCTACGGAGTTTGTTACACCTTATGGTAGAGTGCACATGCGGATCAATGTAAGAGGTGTCTTCACTATGGTAATGTCTCGGCTTTCTAATGAGAGCTGAAATTGGTCATATCCTGAATATAGGTCGCCCATAGAATAAATTGCTCTACTTGCAAAAGATTCAACAAATTCATCAACAATTGGACCCAAACCAACATTTCAGATTGTGACACGATTAACAAGCTGTAGATCTTGAATGAATCATAAAGATCCATTTTTCTTGGGCATAGTAAACCATCGGTTTGAGTAAGGTGCTAAAGAAGGTTCTAAAATCTTCATTCTGATCTTCTCATTTAGAAGTTTCAATAATTTGCGCAAATGCATTGGGAATGGGCTTGAGGTTCCAAGGCACATATAGGACCATAAAAATGACCATAGGAGCCAAAATATTTGGATCCACATAGCCTATTTCACTTGGTTGAAAGGCAAAAGCTTCTCCATGTTTCATTAGCATTTGCATAAAAGAGTGTTTTTCAGCCAGTGGAAGGAAAGAATTTTCACCTATTTTTAGCTCTTTTATACTTTTAGATGTGAACTTGTGACCAATGTTGGAAGGATCACGAAGATTTGGGTGCTTTACTGCCCTATCAACCAACCCTTCACTTTTATGAGAGGTAGTGGGACTGCCACAGGCTTGACTTTCTTATCCACCATCTTGTATTTTGTCTCTACTTGTGCTTCAGCCTTGTTGAGTAAACCAATCTCTTCCTACTCAACAAATTCTTGAATTCTTTGATAAAAATCCAATGTACATACTTTTATGCACTGATTTTGAACTTCATTTTTAGTATGAGCAACTACATATATTTCAGCCAATGTGTCAGTAGTAATCAGTCCAAAAAAAAAACTCGAAATATCTTCATTTTCAATCATCATGTCAAAACTTTTCAGCTCCCTTTTTATATGACATAAATATTTTATTTCAATAATAGTCAAGGCTAGAAGAGGCTTACAACAACCCATACTCTTGGCTGTACATACATACAGATTTGCTAGAGACACAGTTTCTGTAGCATAAAGAGGTTCAATATTTTTACATGATGCACTGCCATAGCCTCCATTTATAGCAGTGCAATGCAAAAACCCTTGAATTCTCGGGCATTAGGATGCACAAGATAATCATACATTGGATCTCTCTTTCGATGATGGTTTACACACATAGTAAGAAATTGGACAGCTTGTTCATTATCCTTACTTCAGATTTAAGCATAGGAAGAACCATCATTAAGAGCTTTTGTTTCCAAGTGACTTGGGCTTCAGAAATGTAAGGTTGCCCAAGAATGATAGGATAACTACAAGAGTCTTGAATAAAAAAGTGAAAAATGTATTTTATGTCTCCAATAGTTACCTGCACATTAGGACATGTAGCATATAACACTCCAGAAGAGTTATTTGCAGCTCTCATTAGCCAACCTAGATCAACATCTATGGGCCATCCACCACTTTCATAGAGACTCCTTGCCATGACGTTTATCTCCGAGCCATGGTCTAAGAGTGCAATACATGGTGTTTCTTTTTCTCCAATTTTGACGACTATCTCCATTATTGCTCTTTCCCAATGCATACGGGAGTAGTGACTACTTAGAATAAACCGAGCCTCTTCCTTCTCGTGCATGTGTTGTAGATGGCCTTCTTTTTGAGAGGTGGGCTACCCAACTAGTTTGGACTAGCCAACCATTACATTTTCAGATTTCACTTCTTTAATTTTTGCATTCATGCTTTCTTTATCTTCAGCTTCATTTGCTATAATTAATCATTTAACTGCTTCAAGTTGAATTCCTTGTGAAGTCAACTTCTCTTCAACCTATACAAAAACTCGAAGAACTTGCAAAAAAGCATACATTGTTTCTTCAGCTTCATCACCAACATATTGTATTTTCCTTTTCATTACATTAATAATTACATCATGGAATTCATGTTTGGCAAATCCAAGAATTTTGCCTAATGTAAACTCACTTTTGCTTCCTAGAATTTATTCTTCTAGGACTCGTTTGAGATCAGTTGCATATTCTATATCAAACTACAATTTGCAGCATGGCTGCTTGCCTTTCTTCTTTCCTTCAGTCTTCTTTGTTTGTGGTTCATCTTCCATTTCTTGATCTAGGGTTATATTTTCAGCAAGCTTTGGTTTTTTAGGCGTTCTTCTAGTTACTCGTTTTGGAGGGCCAGAAGAGGAAGGCCCTAGTTCATCTTCTCTTTTCTTCAATCAAAACTTCTTTATGATTGATGTCAGTCAAATGTGCAAAGGCAAAAAAAGAATCTACCGGTTCTTTCCAACGAGTTATTCCTTGAATACACTGACTAGCATTAGCCAAATCTTATTTGGCTGCTTTACCACGTTCCATTTGATCTAGTGCCTGTATCCATACTTTGGATTGCACATTAGCTTTACATGCTTTCAAACTTGATTTAATTGGCTCAATTTGTAGCCCATAGGTAGCTACATCAATTGCTACATAGGCATTCTTTATAGCTAAATCTTCTAATCTTTTCTTCATTCCACCATTGCCAAAATTTGGCTCCAGTGGAAGACCAATTTCAGCTACATGAATTTTTCTGTCTTTCCAAAAGACGAAATTATGTACTTCAACCTCACGAAAGGCACACTACAACAAAAAGGCCTCATAGACGCACTTTTAGACGCGATTTTTGAATATAGAGAAAATTTTACGAGCGTATCTATCCGCCCGTCTATTTGTGCGTCTACAGCGTCACGTCTATAATCGCATGTATGAACAAATTTACACGCAAACATAGACGCGCAATAGACGCACATATACACGCGTGAATACAAGTGCATAATAAACCAAAATTGCTATTTATTTAATTTATTTTGTGCGTCTATTAGCATGTCTATCTGGCAATTAGACGGGCATATAGACACGCCCGCAGACGCGTTTTTACAAGCACCCATAGACACGAACAGAAAACAAAAAATCTTATTTTTTAAAAAAATATATTTAATTTCTTTTTTAAATTTGAATTATCTAGCGTGTGTATAAGCGCATGTACTCTGCATTGTAGACACGCTTATAAACACGCATTTTCTGCAATTTAGACGCGCTGATAAACATGCAAAACATAACTGGAAAAAAAAAACCATAGAGCATGTGGTTGCACTCTGTGGTTTTTTTTTTCCCCCTTCCCATACATCAGATTGTGCATTTGGGAAAAAGACAATGGATCTAAAAGCATGAGAATTGAAAATAAAAGTCCATGTATTCATTATAGATCAAAAGCATTTACATGGGGAGTTTAAGTGCTTGCAACCTAAAGCGTGGCCGCAAGCAGTAGGCTCAAAGATGGATAATACATATCCAAGAAAATAAGGCCATAGAGGAGGTATAGTGCTCCTCTACGAATTTGAAGAAGAAACATCTTTGCTAGCACCACCATGGCTACTAGCGTCGCTATCCCCCTCCTCGTTATGCTCCACATCTGGGCTCGCTTACACACACAAAAGATCAAGGTTGATTACGTAGACATGGTGGAGAAAAAGTTATAATTAGCTGTACTTTTAATAAGAAAGTAAGAAAAACATACCTCCTCTAGCTGTTGAATCCTCATAGCCCAGTTGTATTGGTTTTCAATGATGAGACCCTCCTCATAGAAGTGAAGCCATGTGGCTGCGCGGTTATGGTCTCGATGGTAACCTACCTCTCTAGGAGTAGGTATCCTACCAATGATAGTAGTCTGCAAAACAATTATAATATATACAAACAATTATGAGACACAATATATTAGAACAAATTATATAAAGAATTGAAAGAAATATAAATTTAAAAAAGCTAAAAATCAAAATATACTTACAAACTATGCCTCCCACCACGACTCTCTGCCACCCGATCAAAATGCGACGATCCCATGGTTTCCATTTGGATTCGTCATGCCTCTATGTGCTAGTGACTCTTCACTTTATCTACTACTGCTTTCTTCTTGGCTTTCTTCCACTCTATGCGGTGGCACATAGGTGGTTGGCTATAGGCTCCACGCCCCTCCTCCTGCCTCCGCAGTGAGTCCCTAGCGCGTGTCATGAGGTGGGATCTTTTGTTGTGAAGCAAAACCCTCACTTTTGTGCGTCCCCAATCATCCGAGAATCGCTGACCCTCAGGATTTGGGTACCTCCTATGGACTACCCTCAATACCTCCTGCCACAAGCCGCTTTTCTGATTTTTGAAGTAGACGAAACAATATTTATACGTCGTATGCACAACGCTCCTCATGTACGCCATTACATCCCTTCCTTCATCATCATGGAAGATGCCACCAGTATCTGTAACTCTATAGTAGTGGTATACAGGCTCCTCTACATGATCTACTGGTGAGGGTGATCGCTCACCACCTCCTAGGTAACCCCCACACAAGCCTCTTCCTCTCCCTTGACTCTCCCTCCTCCCTCTTTGTCGACTACCCTCTGCCTCGCTGAATACACGTACTTTTGTAGATGCATGTGCATCGGCTGACGCTTCTGCTTCAGCCGATGCATATACAAGTGCTGCACGTGGAGTACCTGCATGTGGAGTACCTTCAATTGGAGTTTGGGAAGTAGTGCCAAGCAAAGATGTCAGAGGTGTTCCAGACATGACGTTGAACACCTCGTTTGCTGTGGGAGAGCGGCCAAGGTGTCTGGTCATCTCTCCCATGAAGTCTTCTCTACTAGGAAAACCTCCAAAAAATGCATTGACCCCCTGCCAAACGAGGCCAATGTATCATTCATGTGATGCAAATCCGGGTCATTGCTAGATGAACCAGGATACGACATCTGCAAAAAAAACACAGGAAAAAAAAAATTTTTGTTTGCATACAAAAAATCATATATTACCTTCATCCATACCTAAACATTTTCAAAGAGCTTTCTTTAGACATTGAGCATAAAACTTAAGTGCTAATGTTTCTCATAAATAAGAAAACTGATAAACACAAACATGGGATTGGTCACATTCATCATTGCAAAAGTATATTGTTTTTTATCAGAGCTGGGAGAGTTGGCGCGTATATGACCGTATCTAAATTGCAGGTTAGATGCGCTCTCAGACGCGTTGCTAAAGTAAACCCTCTATCCAGAGCGCGTCTATATCCTCATCTAAGATGCAGTATAGACGCGTTGTCAGATACGTATTCCAGGTCAATGCTCTAGCACGCGCGTGTATCATCGCATGTACACTGCAGAGCACATGCACCAACACATGCGCTCTGAGATACGTCCTCAGACGCAATGAGAGAAAACATTTCTTCGCGTCTATACCTGCGTCTACACTGAAATGTAGACGTGCTAGCAGAC
The DNA here is from genome assembly GCF_053477565.2 of Lygodium microphyllum. Classification (NCBI taxonomy): domain Eukaryota; kingdom Viridiplantae; phylum Streptophyta; class Polypodiopsida; order Schizaeales; family Lygodiaceae; genus Lygodium; species Lygodium microphyllum. The sequence goes on along the minus strand of NC_141153.1, from coordinate 126,242,675 downwards.
GCGCTCAGTCGGCTGATTTTAGTCTGACAACCGTCATTCATGATTTACAAAATGCAACACATAATGGAATCAGAAATCCTAATACACAGACAAATCAGAGAGAGAGAGAGAGAGAGAGAGAGAGAGAGAGAGAGAGAGAGAGAGAGACTCACCTTGGGTGTTTGGTGTGGCGGGTGGTGGCGCTTCTTCCTCTCCTTGGTAAGTTACCCTCCCTTGATGCTTGCTTGCTTGCTTGCTTCTTCTTCTTCCTCTTGTTCTCCTCTCTCTTGTTCTCTCTTTCTTCCTCTCCTTTTCTTTCCTTTTTCCCTTCTTGTGTGTCTGAAATGAAAGAAGAGGTGAGTCATGAGGAGGTGAGGCATGAAGAGACTACATGTCGACTAGACTCGAGCTTCAGAACCGCAAAAAACACAAGAAAGGAAAGGCGCAGTTTGAAAAGAAATGATTTAAGTATGGTTTGAATTTTGACGTGTGTGTCTAGTTTGGCGTGTATATGCGCGTCTAAGGTTTATATAAATGTGAGTGTAGACACAAACATAGACGCGCAAATAGACACTAATATAGACGCGTACGTAAACGCGGATATAGATGCACATTTAGGCTTTATCATAATTTTTTGTTTTTAAAATAAGTTTTGATAGTGAATTCTTATCATAAGTTTTAATGTATTTATGATGAGTTTTGTGTATGTAAAATTGAGATCTTAGAATAATTAATACGCTAGCTTGAAATTTTTATGTAAACATATGAATGACAAATATTTTGATGTTGTCATGAATTAGGTTTAATCATGTCATCATCATCACCTAGTGCGGTGCATGCTGATGAGTCAATGAGCACATCCTCAAGTGAGGATGAAACATTACATCTTCATAATTGAGATACATGGCTATGACGAAAAATTAAATGCATGTGTGATTGTTGTCAAGGGTGTATTTTTTTAGCACGTCGAATTGCAATGTCACACCTCAGCTTGTATGGAGAATGGGACCGAGAAAAATCACCGGTATTCATTGTTTTTTTTTACCACTAAGATTGCTAGTCTATGTTACTCAATATATATCAATGTACATGAAACTCCATTTTGTGGTTGAGCAGGATGCAGTGCCACATCCTCAGATGCTCCCTCCCAGGCATTGAGAGTCTGCAAAACGTCGACGTGAGGAGGCAGAGTCTTCAAGAAGAGTAGAGACTCACAATCATGATAGTAGCTCTCATGAAATGCCCCATCAAGTCATAGAGGATGAGATTTTGGACAACATGATACACCATCTATTTTCGCAACCGGTTTAGGGAGACCTTGTTTAAATGGTGCAATCATCCCTTGTTTATATCTCTGAATATCTTGCTGAAGTGGACCCCTCTCAACCACGACTATGGAAAGATGATGAAGACTTGAGGATGACCTCTATAATACCTCAAGGAAAAGGAATGAGTAAAGTGCTAACAAAAGAAGAACTTCGTAAGTTAAATAGTTTTTGTGTGTTCAATAGTGATGTAATGAGCAAATGGGTGAATCTATATAATGAAGCAAGGGTAAGAAGAAAAAGCAAAAGACAAGCATTTCGCACCAGATATGGACGTAATGTCTTATTTCCAGATCATCTAAATGCACTCCCACGTTATATTGATATAGATTGGTTACATGAGGAAATGGAGAGAATGGAAAAAGAGGAGAAAATTAATATATCTCAAGAAGAGTGGGAATACGCACGAGGTTGCTTATCAAAGGTGAGACATACTATCAATTAATTTGTTTCTATAAGTTATATTTTATATAAATAATTGACATGTTTGATCTTAATCTTTTACTGCTAGTACACATTATTCAATGCTATTTGGTGTGAGGGTAAACATCTTCGAACTCAACGTATAGATGAAAAGAGAAATACCCAAGATTGTGGTGTCCTTGCTCACTTCAAGGATTCCAATGGTACCATGGAAGGTTATTGTGGCTTGATCCAAGATATTCTGAAGCTTTACTTCAGACGATTCTTTATATATGTACTGGATGTGAAGTGGTTTAAAGAAGTGGTAACAAATGATGAGCATTGCACAATCAGACGTCATCCAAGTGGTTTTGTAATCATTGACTCTACAAAATTTCACCAAAACAAGAATGACACATTAGTACTACCTCAACAATGCTAGCACGTATATATGCAAAAGCTAATTTTTTAATATGTATACATGTGATATATATACACAATATAATAAGTATTTAAGTTTCTTGCTTTTGTTTTTCAAATATAGGTTGTGTATCATCCAATGATAAACAATAACCGATGGTGGTATGTCATCCCTATATCTAATAGTTCAAAACCAATATATGGTAATATTACCGACATGGAGATAGCAGATGACAATCCAACAATTAATGATGATGTGCATGATGACACCATAATGGATGATATGCGTGATATAGTACAAGATGAACCTCACGAGGATGTTCAAGGAAACACAGAAGAAGACAATAATGTGATTGTTGATGATATTGATGAAGTTATTGAGCAATATAGCAACACATCTGATAGTGGGATAGACTTATTTGTTTCATTACCTCTTGGTAACATAGACCTGGAAGTAGATAGTTTAGCAAGGGCTGATCTCATTGAAGATGAGATGGATCATTCACTATAACATACATAATTTGCTTAATGATTCAATGTGTATTCTTAAATCTATCGTTTTTATCATGCGCACACGTGCATACTCAAGAATCAATAGTCAAGTTTAAAGCTAAATTGAATTTTCCATAATAAAAAGGAAGTATTTTTTATCATCTTCAAGTAGAGAAATTATGAGATACATATTGCAATGCTTGCTACTAATTGTATAATAAGGTTTATGTCGCTTGTCGCTAATTACTTATATCAAGCTTGTCAACTGGAGGAACTACCATTCATTAGAGAGCAATGCAAAAATAATTATTATCTCAGTTTTTTTAATTCAATGATTCAATGTGTATTCTTAAACCTATGGTTTTTATCATGCGCACACGTGCATACTCAAGAATCAATTTCAGGTAGTTAAATAATTATTATCTTTGGTTTTTTTATTATATTAAGTTCAATTTTAGGTGGTTAAATAATTGCACGTCTGGTGGCGCGTCTATATTGGCGTCTATTTATGCGGATATATAGACACAAAATTCGTGCCTATTTACACGCTCTTTTACACGCATATATAGACGCAATGATAGACGTGCCCGACTTTGCGTGTCTAACATGCGCGTCTATGCCTCGTTTCTGTTGTAGTTGCAGAACAATCCCTCTTGTCATGTTGTTGGCTGTCGCACCAAATAAAGCGCCTCTTAAAGCCTTCTCTCATGGATCTTTGAGTTGATGATCGTCCTTGTTCTTCAACATTGACATTCAGCTTCTCCACCTTGGAACTAATTTCTATAAGATTTAGATAAAGGTCACATATGATTTTAATGAGTTCATCCCTAACATCATTTTTATATGGAATAGAAGATGAAAGAGTTGGTTGATTAGTCAAAGGAATAGGGGATTTGGAAGGTGGAATAAGCTCCATCAATGGATTTGTTGAAGTTGAGGTAGAGCCCAATCTTAGTCACGCATCCGCTCTCTTCGAGATTGTTCCCTATGCTGTCTGTGTTGCTGCTTGATGTTCATTATTGTCCAAACTATGTCGAATTATGAAAAAATTACATTGTCATGCTATTGTGCCTATAATTTGAAAGTTTGATATGCTAGGATGTTGCATCACAAGCTGAAGAAGAAATTTCTAAAAGGAATCAGAAGAAAATATAGCTTCCTTTACTCACATCAACTCCTTTAATGGAGGTAGGTTTGAATTGGCTATTGTGAAAGGAAGGATAGGTTGAAGAAAAGGAGGTCCCTTGTGCACTTAAGTGGAGATGTGTTTGTGGGAAGCTCACTGGATCAGGGATGCATCTGATACCATATTGAGATATGAGAGTGACAGCATGAAAAGGTGTGCATAAGAGGGGGAGAGAGCTTAAGTACAAGAAAAAGATATTGCTTAATGATTTGTTCACAAGTACAACTAGTACACTCTCTCTTCTTTTGAGAGTGAGCTTTAGGCCTTGAATATATAGGGTTCACATGCCTATATCTCAACAAATATATCAGCCCAAAGCCTAGATAGTTTGGTCCTTATTTTGGTCCAAGGAGATTCCCTATCCAAAGTTATAGAGGAAAATAATCTGATGATGGATAGAGATCAAAAGTGAAATGCTATAGATGCAAAGACAAGGGTCACATCTCCCCAGAAATTACTCAAATCCTAGAAGTTCTATCTATTGCAAGACCTTATGCAATCAATGCAAAGGAGAAGGCCACAATGCTAAAGACTATCCTAGTCTAGCCCTCGTCAAGTCTAATGCCACAAATAACGAACAAAAGTATTAGGAGTCTACCTCCAACTTGGTGGAATTGGAGGTAGCTATAGTTATGTGTGCCAAGAAAAGAGAACCAATAGTTCCAAAAGAGAATGTTCCACCAATGAAAAACTATGAAGTTCAAGCTCCCAAGAGAGCCAAAGAGTAGTACAGTATAGGACAATATAGTGCAAAATAGTCCAATGCCACAGAAGGATACAAAGAGAGTATATGATACATAGCTAGAGGTCCAAGAGATAGAAGAGATGGATGCATCTCCAATAATAGATAAGGTGGTGACACAACCCTTACTTGAAGAAAGAGAAAAAATAAAAGTGGGTATCACCTCATTCCCTAGTCGGTTTGAGAAGCTTGTGGATTCCATAAAAGAGTATCATTTGGTGAAGGGCTTGGATACCTTTCTTCCTAATTTGACATTTGAACAAATGTTGATGCTCTTTCCGAGTTTTAGAAAGAGATTCTAAAAAATTCTCGCATGAAGACGTGGCCTAAGGATTTCCAACCCTACAACTATACCCAAAAAAATAAGGCTCTAGAGCTTGTGAAAGAAGTGGACTTAGCCAATGCCTTCTTGGATCCTAACACACCAAAGATTAGCATCTAGATAGAATTTTACTTCATTGCAAATGCATCAATAAATGGAGGCTCTTTAGTGAATATCATGACGGATGTGATAATGAAACATCTAGGCTCTTTAGTGAATATCAATAAATGGAGGCACTTTAGTGAATATCATGACAGATGTGATAATGAAACATCTAGGCTTGCAAGGTATGCAACCTACTCAATGGCTCATTAGGCTAGCTAATGAAAGTAGAATCAAGCCTTTAGAAATCCTTCCTTATATAAAGACCATAGCTACTAAAAGAGATTACTAGATGATATACCTAGTGGTAAAGCCCAACTCTTATGGAACATCTTGCCCTCTATTACTTGGAAAACCATGGCTATTTGTAGCATGAGCAAGGACTAATTGGTTTAAAGGAACCCTAATCCTAGGTACGAGATCCAACAAAGTGGTTCTAAAACTCTATGGTTCACAGAAAGACCATGGATCCACCTCTATAGAAATCTCATTTGACTCTTCTAATGAAGAATTGGATGGAACATTAGTCGAAGAAGACGATATCAATAAATTTTTTCCAAAGAACCACAATCCCTAATAGTGGGCATTGAAATCCATCTCCTAAAGGATGTAACATCATTGTTAATGGGTAAACACCTCCTAACAAAACTAGGAATGACTTTTGAAATTACCTCTGATAGTGAGATAGAGAAATGGATATTTTTCTCTGCCTATTACATGACCATAGAACAATTAGAGATAGAAGTAGAAGTAGAAACAGAGAGCCTGTTCTTCTTGTACTACATAGCTACTACAAAAGGAGAGATAGAGCTTAATCAAAAGATTATGAATCCAAAGATGAAGTTAATAAAAGCAATGAGGAGCAAGATTCTTTTCCATTTAAAGAGGATGTCCATGAAGACATGATCAAGGCTTCATGGGATGAGAAGCCCTTACTCTTGGATGGAATAATGTGGTCCCTTTCTGGCTCATTAATGGTCCGCATTGCATACTGAGGATATAGACAAAGTCGAAGAGACAAATAAGACCAACCCCACAACACATTAGAGAATCTTAGAAGGTCCGTGTCATGTTACATTTTGGGATGCATCCTCAAAAGATGATTCCTTAAGTCAAGAAATGAGTACCCCACAACTCACATCAGTGACAACCCTAATACCATTTTAGCATGCAGAAGGATCTGTAGAGCTGCAGTAAAGCAGAGAGAGATGGCTCTAGCAGAGCACAGAGAAAGAAGCTACTCCCTTGAAGGAGTTAAATATGTATCAAGAAGCAGTCTGTGGAATCTTCATCAAAGAGATAATGGTGAAAATATGTTGACTTTTATTGATGGAGATGGCACAAAAAGACATCTCAAAGTGGACAAGAGCCTTCTAGAAGAGGAGCTGAACCTTTATAACCTAGTGAAGAAGAATTTGGATATTTTTTCTTGGTCCTACAAAGACTTAAAGGGAATTGATCCCACTATGTATCAACATCACATTGACCTGGAGCTTGATGCTAAGCTAATACGACAATATCAAAAGTGCATGAATCCTAACTATTTTTCCCTAGTCATCAGCCCTAGTCAAGACAGAGTTGCTAAAGCACTTGGAAGCTGAATTTATCTAAACAATGGCCGGTTGTGAGTTGGTTTTACCCACGTGGTAATACCAAAGAAGAATGGGAAGCTTTGAATTTTTGTGGACTTTTGAAAGCTCAAGTCTAGGACAAAGAAATATCACTTCCCTATCCCCTTCAAGGGCCGACTGTTAGACACAGTGGCACGTCATGAACTCTATTCCTTGTTGGACGGTTTTACTCGATACAATTAGGTACACATTATACAAGATGACCATTCCAAAATGACCTTCACTATAAATGGAAAACATATGCTTACAGAGTGATGCCATTTGGGTTTTGTAACACCTCTGCTACCTTTGAACGAGTCATGATGGCTACATTGAAAAATCACCTATATGATTTTATTGAGGTATATTTAGATGATTTTATATTTTTAATCTTCTTTGAAAGAATTGGGGACACTTGGACTAGTGCTTTGATCAATGTCAAAAGTGTGGGATCCCCCTCAACCCCGACAAATGTAAGTTTGGGGTTTCTTCAGGAGTTCTATTGGGCCACATTGTCTTCATACAAGGAATAAAAAGAGACCCTGCCAAGATTAAGAATATTTTATCCCTAACCATATCAGCTAATCTAAAACAGTTGAGAAGATTTCTTGGCCATGTGGGCTACTACAAGAAGTTCATAGTACATTTTGCAACAAAGACAACCCCCCTGCATAAGCTCCTAACGAAAGATACCTAGTTTAACTAGATAGATGAGTATGAAGAAGCCTTTAATACCTTGAAGTAGTGCCTAATGAGAGCATCCATCCTATAATCTCTTGATTGGTTAAAGAAGTTCCATGTGCAAATTGATGCAATAATCAAAGGATAGACACAATTATCTGTTAGAAAGGCTCCTCAAAGCTAGACCAACCAATTTACTATATAAGCGAAAAAGTCATTGATAGAAAGTGAAACTATATAGTGACAGAGATTGAATATTTGGTGATGGTGTTTGCCTTGGAGAAGTTTTAGCATTATCTTGTATCAACACCTTTCAAGTTTTACATGGATTATGAGGCTCTATCCTTCTTGATAAAAAATGTAGATATCAAAGGTAGAATAATGAGATGGATCTTTCTATTCAAGAGAAGCAAGATGATCCAGATCTTTCTAATGTAGCTTTTTTTCTAGTGGAGATTGTGATCCCATGGTATGTAGACATTGGCAATCTATTGGCAACACAAAGATACCCACTTGGTATTTCTAGTAGAGAGAAGAAAAAGCTTATGTTAGAATCTACCCCCTACACGTTGTCATATCGCTAGGCGCACATCATGTAAAAAAATATAGAGTGTTACTTCCTTTAGATTTAGAGAGCCAATGCCACTTTAGGCATTGGTGATCGTGTCCATATTTCAAAATATTAGATTTTTTTGGACAAGTTTTTAGCCAATTTTTGATATTCTAGACATTATCTCTTGTAAAAATACATAAAACTATAGATAGCATCTAGATTAGGATGACATGTAAAAGAAAGCATGTAGGTTTAAGGCAATTTGAGAGGATTTTATGTAAAAAGAGAGATTGAAGAAATCACGCGATGCGCGATTGCTATTTTCATACAGTAAACAGCACTCCGAAGGGGGAGATGAAGAAGGAGTGATCTGGAAGAATTTTGGCGAAGCATGCTACTATTTTACCTTCCTTTAGGAGCCAATGGAAGCATCAGAATGGCAATCTAAGCAGCATAGAGGAAGGTATTATTCTATACACATTTTTGTCTATTAGAGTTATATCTTCTCATAATGCTCAAAGAAACTGACAAACTTCATCTCTGGTAGTATTCTTCTACATTTTTTGACTATTTTTTTGAGTATTCTTCTACCTCTTCAATTTCTTCGAATCCCTTCTCTTCCGTCTACTCCTCTCCCTGAATTTTGTCTTACCCAGAGAGATGAAGATTGGGAGAAATTCCTAGTCTTCCAAGCAATGTTTACATTGGCAATGCATTCTACAGACTTTGGATGGAGAATGCAAGTAATTTGGATTCTGGATTGCATATATGATCCTTCTTCACTATACTGGAAAAGACACTGGATGCTAAGAGGTGGATATTGTCATATCAATGCAAGTCATCTTGCCTTCCTTCAAACCAATTTGAAGAGGATAAGATGGATGGAAAACCTTAAAGTTGTGAAGGTTTATTTATTCCATGAAGGAAAAGTGGATTCAACTTTATTCACTACAAGCCGAGAGGTTAAACTAAATCAATATATTTATAAGGAAGTGACAAAGGTCATCCTAGCGGACTGAACTATAGTTGTTAGTGGTCGCTCTAAACCTCGCAACTATGTCAAAGATGGACTTCCTGATCTTCCTTTAAAGTACCAATTTTTAGATATCCATTCTTCAAAGCCCGATTATTAGTCAATGGATGTATCCAAGTCCCATTCTTAGATGTATTAGGAAAATATTCTCTCCCTGTAACATGTCCACCTGTTATCTTCAGGACACGTCTTAGCAGTCCATCGGAAAGTATATGTAGAGGGCTCTGCCCGCCGGCACTCCCATGGAATGTTATGGGGTTTGCGATCTAGGACTCTCCGTGTCTGCCACGTAGTGGAAGTATTCCGGCCGTTCCCGACCTGAATTAGGGTTTCCCTATTGGTCATTTCCTAATAGCAACTAACATCGAACCCAAGCAAATTACTTCACGCAAAAACGCCAGGTCCGAAGTGGATTCACGCTGCACTTGGTTCAAGGAGAATGGGAAATGAGAGGGATGCGAAGCTCAACCTCTCTGCCATAAGGCATAGTCCCATTCCGTTCCTCTAAAACAACGTAAATCAGGATTAATCATAACTCTAGGTCAACGCTTTTGTTGTTCGTGTTCTTTGACGATCTTCCTGCTGTCCATTGTGATTTTTGAGAAAAGTTCTCGGCCAACCGGGACCACCCATCCATAGGACGGCGGACCTATGGCCACATCCACCGCACTTTCCTCAAGTTGTTTTAGTTATTTAATTACCTAACATATTTAGTTGGACATGTATCAATCAGCTTCCTTAATTAACCTATTAAGTACTTGTTTCTTCACGTAATCATATCACTTGACATAGAAAAGCAATGTCAAACAAGTTCCTTTCTAACAGGTTATCATATTTATCTTTGAAATACATAAAGTCGAGCCCATAGGCTTATCCACAATCCGCCCGAAGGCTATCCAGCAATCCACAGGGATCACTAATCCAAGTTTTCGCCCGTAGACTAGTATGCGGGCCTGGAGATCCAATCCCGAGTCACGTTAGCCTCTTGTGCAGGGCCCGGAAGGCGAGGGATTTACAGCCAGAGTCCCCCCCTCGCACCCAAGCGTTCTCCTGCTCCAAGTAGTGCTCAACGGAGAGACCTCTCATGGCGAGTTTGGTCCACCTTCCTGACACGGTTAACAACCCCCTTGGTTAGGGTCAGGCAGGCAGTCGGGGGTAACTGAAGCTGCCTCTCCCTTTAGGCCTTCAACCTGAAGCATTAGATATCCATTTATCCTTTAATTCATTGGTCAAACAAAGCAAAACACTGCTCTTAAATCTGTAACAAGCATAAAAATTTCTATTGGTCGTTTATTGTTGGCCAACTGCTAAGAAATGAATCCTTCCTTTCGAATGCATCCAACACTCGATCCGGGATGACTTGCGACTTTGCAAGATCCCTTATATCCTGGGTTAGGGCGTACCCTATTAACCTGACTTGGTCAAACCTTAAGTTCATAGATTATTCCAATTTATCGGCTCATCTTTTGCTTCCAAGCAATTATCTTTACTCAAGAAAGATACTATATTAGGATGATTATTCATCTTTTTGCAAGATGACTTGCGTAAGAATCTGCCAACCTCATTACGAGAATTGGCCATTCCCTTGTGATCCAATCACAAGATCATACGACTCCGCACTTGTTGCACAAGTGTCGCATCGAACTATGGGACTATTCTACTCATCAAATGGAGTCACGAAACAATTTGTTCCTGGTTATATTAGGCTGACGTTGTCAGTCCTAGGGTTCCAAGTTCCATCTTTTTAAGCGAAAGACTCTTAGGGACAACCCTAGATCACTTCTCAAGTATGTTCCGTTGTTCCCTACATTCGGTGAATGTGGGCAAGTATTTAGGGTATAGGAGTTTCAATTTTAGTAATACGTGCGACTAGGTCACGTATTAAATCCTAGTGAGATCTTTGGAATTGAATTCACTCTTTCTAAAAACGAGTACTCCGTGGGTTTAGGTGTTTAGGTTTATGCAAGTTTATTTAATTCTTGAAGATAATTATGCTATCATTTCCATAAACACATGAGTCATTGTCTACGCATAAATTGATTTTCAACCCTTACTTATCGATTTAAGATCAAGCGTAGGTTAGGTTACATCCTAATTCCAATTAATCATCCTATAACTTCCGAACAAGATTCATGATAAACAAGAAACCTTTTACTAATAGATATGTAGTTGAAAAATGATAATTGACCAATTTATGCAACTTAGGAATCATTTCATGCCTTGCACTTTCCTATGGATTCTTAGCAGTTTCCATAATGACTCATTGCGAAGAAGATATGGCCTATTAATGCGACATGAAATTTATACTTCCATGCCTAAACGGAGTGCTTTATCTTAATTCCTTTTTGTAAATATAGACAATAATCTAAGTTCAGTTCATTGAAATGCACAAAAACTACTTGCTAGGAACGCATATCAATTTTCTGCTCACTTTATTTTGTTCATATTATTAGAAATGCTAATGATTGCATTCCTCCGTCGTGAACTAATTTTTCTAAAGCATTTAAGATTGAAAATGCATCCTATTTTCAAAAATCATCTATGCCCAATGGAATTATAACGACGTAAAATAAAAATTAGGAAGAAAAACCTGGACTTGTGGTGAGATGTCCACGTGGATGCTAGGAGACGATCCTTTTGCGGCTGCGCCTTGGGCTTTCTTAGGAGCCATCGCAAATGTAGCCTTTTTTCCTTTGGCGGGGAGTTACGATCTTGTCTGTCTCCTTCATATGTGAACATGGAAAGGGATTTAGGTGGACTTCACACGAAATTGGGTTGAAGAATCCCGAGGGGGGGAAAACAAAGGGCTTTAAGAAGGACTTTTTTTGTATGAAAAAAAAAAACTTAAGGCCACATGAAGGCCCCTTCAATTCGAATTTCGAGGGGGGGGGGGGGGGAGGAAGGCTTATGGAGCTCTAAGGTTTGGGGGAAAAGGGGGCTTATAGGGCTCCAAGGTTTTGGGGGGGAAAAGGAGCTTATAGGGTTCCAAGGGGAAATTTTGAGGGGGGAGGAAAAAGGGGCCTAAGATAAAACCTTTTTGGGAGGGGGGAAAAGGGGCCTAAGGGGCCTAAGGGGCCTAAGGGGGCCTAAGGAAGCCCTTAGGAGAAAATGTGAGAGGAAGAGCGGGGGGGGGGGTAGTCTTAAGGCCACAAGAGGGGGGGCTTAGGAAGCCACCCTTGGAAGCTTCCAAGCGCCTTCTAGAAGCCTCACAAAGGCCACCGGGGGGGGGGAGGTGGAGACCGTCGACAGATGGCGGCGAAGGCCAGGGGTCGGACTGCAGCGGTAGCTGTGATGGGGATTGGCGGCGTCTCTTCCTCCAGCGGCTTCACAGCGGCCAAACTCTGCACTACAGCAGTACAACGGTGTCAAAGAGTTTACTTTCCATTATTTAAATCATGGGATTCTTATAAACACAGAAGAGTTTCACTGGAAGTTGTATGAGATATTTGCATACAAAATTCAGCCATTATTATCCGATATCTACCTTCGTTATACAAGTTCTTTTGTATTTAGCATATAATTTGCAGATATACCATGTACATTTATGAAAAATAAGTCTATGGGAACCTATAACTTGGACATCTGGAGGTAATTGACAGTCTACTGGATGAATCACATTAATTCAGGTACAAAAATATGGACAAAACCCAAAAATGTTGCCAAAAACTGTCAAATGTCCACTAGGTCCACATGGGACCAAAAGTAACTGACTTAGGTGACCAACAAGTGACCTAGGCTGGTCAAAAAGTGACTAGGGTTAGAGCAGAGAGCAGCCCGCGTTTTTCGGCGCAAAATGCGGACTTCTCTGTCTGAGGGAAATTGGAAGAAAACTAGAGCTGAGATGCATGGAATGGAGCATGCAAACTGAAGATTAACTGGTCCAACTACTGAAGATGTAAACTTGGTGAGAGCTCCACTTCTCTGCCTCTTTGGTCTGACGAAAATGCATGCTGAAACTGTCTATAAAAGAGGGGAAATCTGAGAGAAGAGTATTCAGCCTGCTCTTATACACGACTTCTCTCATCTTCTCTACCTTATTCTTGGTCCAATAAAGCCCGACTTGTGCCCAAGTACTTGAGTGACTTTGGGGGCAAGCAAAGGGTGAGGATATTGAAGACTTATGGACTGTTATGGGCTAAAATAACCAGTCATAAACAAGGCATCCCACTATTTTGATCTATTTTTATGAGCAAACATGGGTTTTTTATGATTGTAATAGAGGAAAATGACCTCTTTTCTTCAGGACATTGTTCATAGATGATCAAAAGTGCTTCTTCTTGAGTTTAAGCACTCATTTTGAATTTGTTTATGGGCTGAAATTTTCTGTTTTAAAACACGGCTGAAGCTAAAATTATTCTTTTCCCATTCATTTCATGTATCTTTGGCCCAAATCTTGGATGCATTTGTTTCTATCAACAATATACTTGACGCAAATGATTGAAATCCATCTTTGTACATGAAATAAATGCCATTAGAGCTTGCACTTAACATTCATAAATGAATTGGAAATCTGAAAATATCCTTTATGAAATGATGTATGTATCCTGAAGCATTTGATGTATTCAAGTTAGTCTTAATCCTTCTGTTCAAGTATGCTAAAAACAAAGTGAAAAGGCTTGTATTCCCCTTCTGTACTTAAATAATTTCCAAACCCCGAATCTTATTAAAACCCAATCCATTTTTCCTTTCTAAAACTTGAATCCTAAACTCTTCTTCTGCACTAAAAGCCCCGGTGGTAGACCTTCAACTCTTAATGCGATGACAGTGGTGAACCCGACGCGAAGGTCCGCTGCAGAAGAAGAAGTCCAATGGGAGAATCATCAAGCTCGGGAGGAGATGCTTTGCAACAGTTGGTTTGTCTAATGCAAGAGAGCCAATAACAACAGCTGCAATTTCAGCAGCAGTTGCAATTGCAACAACAATGGAGACAAGAAGAAGAACGGATTGATGCTGCTGCCATTAAGGACTTAGAAGCAGTTGGGCATGAGCTCAATAAATTTAATGGGAAAAATGCGTCCTCTTTTATCTGTCTCTACACTGATAAGATGGTCTTCTTTGGAGTTCCTCAACATGCCTGGAGCCGTTACTTTGCTCGCCTAGCTGTGCATGGCCTCCAGGACCGAATTCATGGTCTTTCCCAAAAAGATGTTGGATGGACTATGTTCAAAAAGGCTCTTTGAGAAGAATTTTTCCTTGAAGATTCTGGCCTTATGACAAAGAAAATCTTCATCGAATGGGTCGAGAGGCCCAATAAGGGTCTAACTGCTACCGCTCTTCATCGAGAGTTTGAAAGCAAATTTGCCCAACTAGATCCTGATGACCAACAAGGTATGAAAAGTCGGAAGATTGAGTTATTTTTAAAAGCTGCAAATTCTTCTCTTTAGGAGAAATTGACTAACCGACTTGAAGACCCTGACTCTGAGTCGGGATTAAAGACTGCTTGGAGTGATGTCACTGAAGCAGTTAATATGATTGCCCGAAGAGAGCGATTGCGTCTAAGATGGGGATCAACCCTTGTAACAACTAATTCTATGAAGGAGCCTGTTCCAGCTTCTCGACCTCCTGTCTCTATGGCCGAGCAACTAAGAAATTCTGATGTTCCTTCTCCAAAGAAGGATGTCATGGATGAGTTAATTAAAAGCATGCGGGATCTCCATCTTAATTTAACAGAAATTAATTCTAAAGTAGAAAGGCTTGATGTTAAAGTAGAAGAAATGGGTCGGTCAACCGCCCAAAGACCTGCACGAGAAGGCTTTAAAAAACGCTGCATTTGGTGTGATAGTCTTCAACATGACAAGAGGAAGTGCGGTGCATTCCATGAAGCTGAAGCACAAAAATTAGTCTTTTGGAAGGATGGAAAATTTCATGCAACTGAAACCAGGCTTCCTCTTGAGCCAAACTTCGGTAACGGTGGCATGAAGAAAAGATTGGTGGATTTGGCAACAAGAACAGCCTATGCAGCTGATGCTACAGCTTATGGGTTGCAAATTGAGCCAACTAATGAAATTGTTAAAGCATGTAAAACTAATGCAAAATCTAAAGTGTGGATGCAGGCCTTGGAACGCATGGAGCAAGGCAAGGCAACTAAGGATGATTTAACCATTGCCAGCCAATGTATTCGAGGAAGAACCGGATGGTCCGAGCCTGTGGATTCATTTTGCTAGCTGAAATTAATAATCAAGAAGCCATGATAGAAGAAAAGAGAATAAGAGAAGAAGATGTTGCCGGTCCTTCTTCTTCAGGACCGACTAAACGCATAACAAGAAGCAAACCAGACCAACAGAAGGCTGCTGAAAATCCGCCACCACCAGAATTGGACATGGGAGATGCCCCTCAACCAAAGAAGACAGAAGGAAAAAGAAAAAGCAAACATCCCAGTTACAAATTGCAGTCAGACATAGAGACCGCAACGGATCTTAAACGGATCCTAGAAGAAAGGATTCTTGGAACTAGAATTGAATTTACATTAGGTGAAATTCTCAGTATTGGAAAACGAGGATTTCATGATGTAATAATTGATGTAATTAAACGAAAAAGAAAATATGTTGGCGAGGAAACTGAAGAATCTATACATGCTTTTTTGCAAGTACTTCATGTGTATTTGCAGGATGAAGAGAAGTTGAAAACTCAAGGGATTCGATTGGAGGCAATCAAAGAATTGATTGCAGCCATAGAAGCCAAAGATGAAGACATTTATGAAGCAAAAGCTGAAGAAGCCATAACGGTGGAAATTTCTCAATCTAAAGTGCAGCCCATGCAAAAGAAAGAGACTTTTCTTCACAACATGCAGGAAGAAAGTGAAACTCACTTTATTCCAAGTAGTCACTATTCCCGTACCCATTGGGCAAGGGCGACTACTAAAACTGTTGTTAAAATCGGTGAGAAAGAAACTCCATGCATTGCCCTTATAGACCATGGTTCAGAAATTAATGTTATGTTAAGAAGTCTCTATGAGAATGGTGGATGGCCCATTGACGTGGACCCAGGGTGGCGCATGAAGGCAGCCAATAACTCTTCTGGCGATCTTTATGCAGCATGTCCTTATATACAAGTTACTATTGGTAATGTAAAAGATGAATTTCATTTCTTTGTTCAAGATTCTTGCAGTTATCCAATCATTCTTGGACAACCATTTATTTCCGAGTCTCGTTTAGACACAAAGGCTCTTGATGATGGTTCATCATATGCTCGGATAAGAAGGATAATGATAAGGTTGTTCAATTCTTAACTGTCTGTGTTAATCACTATTCGAATAGGGATCGATTGAGACATCATCCTGTTCCTCCTAATGCCCGATAATTTAAGGGTTTTTCGATAGCACTGCTATAAGTGGAGGCTATGGCAGTGCATCATGTCACAAAAAATTTCCTCCACATATAAAGGAGGCAAGGCCAAAAGCTGATTTGCAAGTTTTTTCAGCCAATGGACTGGGCTGTTTTAAACAGTTTTCAGCCATGAATAGGGCTGAAAGAAAGTATTTGAGTCATATGGAGCAAGAGCTGAAGCAAATTGATGTTTTACCTAAAGAAGAAGAAATTTCAGGACTATTTTATGGGCTGAATTATAATGATACAATGGCTGAAATTTATACAGCCGTTCATTTAGAAAATCAAGTTGAAAATCAGTCCATACAGGTATGTACATTGGATATGTATGACATAATTCAAGAATTTGCAAATTATGAAGCCTTTGGAAAGTCAAACAAGGATGAAGCAAGAGTAGAAACAAAATATACAACAGTTGATAAGAAGGTCAAGCCAGTAGCTTCTCCTCTACCACCTGAAAGCGAAGGATTGGCAGAAAGGGTATCCAGACAACCAAGCCTTCGTGATCCTAAAGATATTGGTCATCAATTTACAGCTGAAAGTTTACAAAAGCTGAAAACTGGTGAAGATTCTTTCCTCTTGCTGGCTGAAAAACAAATCTTCATGAAGATGTTAAAGAACCATGGTAAAGCCTTTTCATTTCAGCCGCATGAAATCGGCTGTGTGGATCCAAGCATTGTGGTACCAATGGTAATTTTTACGGTTCCACATGTGCCTTGGAATCTTAAACCAATTCCGGTTCCAAGGGCTCATTTGCCTAAGTTATTGGAACTTTTAAATAAAAAGATAAAAATACAAATATTGGAGCCATCTTCAGCTCCATATTCCAACGGATGGTTTACCGTACCTAAGAAGAATGGATCTTTACGATTCATTCAAGATTTGCAACCTGTTAATAAAGTCACTATTAGAAATGTTGGATCAGGACCAATTGTGGATGAATTTACTAAAGCTTTTGCAGGAAGGGCAAACTATTCCATGGGAGACTTATATTCAGGCTACGACCAATTTCAGCTTGCTTTGGAAAGCCGTGACATTACTACAATGAAGACAGCGGACTGACGACTTCAGTCTCTCTCTCCCTCATGAGTTTTTACACAGCGTGCCCGGCTCCTCCTTCTTTTTTTGATCCCCCATAGCTACTGGTTTTTATAGGGAGAGGGAGAGGCTCCTCCCTCCCCTATGTGGCAGCGGCATGGCGATTTCTCACCTGCGAGCTCCACCGATGAGCTTTAGTCATTCCTTCTATTCCCCTCCCCCTCCATCTTGACAATTGGCTGGGGGGATAAGGGGAATTTTTAAAAAAATATATCATTATCCCAATTCAATTTATCCAAACCAAATTTTATTATCTCCATGAGGGCTTTCGTATGCGAATTGCATATTTTGGAGTTGGTACATTCTCTTCTCCTTGGAGGAATCAAGATGTCCTCATCTCAAGATAAGCTGGGGATATTGATGGTTGAGAGTGCTTTCATCTATCCAAGTGGCATCCTCTTTGGGATAATCTTTCCATTGGACAAGGCATTCTCTCAAGGTTCTTGATCTCAATTCTCTCTCCCTAACATCTAAGATCCTATCAAGCCTTAGTTCAAGGACTCCTTGACTAGGCATTACAACTTGTTGGTCATCAAGTACATGGTTAGGATTATGTACATACTTTTTCAATAGATTGATATGGAATACATTATGAACTTTTAGGTACTCAGAGAGTTGCAGTTTATAAGCATTAGGTCCTAGGCACTTGAGGATCTTGTACGGTCCACAATACCTTGGACTTAGCTTCTTGCAATCTCCTAAAGATAGGGAACTCTTCTTTCGGCGTACGCGAATGAAGACCATGTCTCCTTCTTCGAAAACTTTATCTTGACGCTTCAAATCCACGTAGGCCTTTTGTATATCCTTGGCAGCTTGGATGTCCTGTCTTATTGACTTTATTTGGTCATCCATCTCTTCCAACATTTGCCTTGAAGCTTCAACCCTCAAGGTTGGATCTGAGAAGTTCAAGGGACTTCAATAGTCATGACCATACAATGCTTGGAAAGGGGTCATCTGAATGCTTTATTGGTAAGAAGCATTGTAGGCAAATTCAACCAAAGGTAAGTATTGAATCCACCTTTTTGGCTAATGACAACAGTATGCCCTAAGCATATCCTCGATGACTTGTTTGACTCGCTCTATTTGGCCATCCATTTGGGGATAGTAAGCTGTGCTAAAACAGAGTTGAATCCCAATGGCTTCAAAGATAGCTTTCCAGAAGTGTGATGTGAAGAGAGAATCACGATCACTAATGATTCTTCTGCATAGCCCATGTAGCTTGAATATCTCCTTGATAAACAATCTTGCAATGTCTGAGGCTTTATAGTTTGTCTTTACTGGAATAAGGTGTGCAACCTTAGTTAGCATGTCAACCACAACCATGATGGAGTTGTATCCTCCCTGAACTTGGGGTAGGCCAACAACAAAGTCCATACTGATGAATTCCCCTTTCATTTGGGGAATGTCAAGTGGTTGCAGCTTCCTTGGCATCTTGACATGTTTGGCTTTGATACGTTGACAAGACAAACACTCGGTGACATATTTGAGAACGTCACCTTTAAGCCTCTCCCAATGGTAGCTCTTCCTAATTGTATTGAGAGTCTTGGCATAGCCAAGATGTCCTCAAAAAGGGGAATCATGAGCTTCCCACAATATCTTCTGCTTAAGTGATTGGCTTGCCGGTATACACAGCCTCGTTCTATAGTAGACAAGTCCACTATGGACAGAGAATTCATGATACCCTACATCTTTTGGTAGGGCTCATAAGCCAGCTTATGCAGAAGCCTCGAAAGCTGCACTTGGATGTAGTTAGACGCATTATGAGATATGTTAAGTCCATTGTAGATTATGGGCTATTCTATGTGAGAGATAGGCCCTTGAATTTGGTTGGATACATGAATGCAGATTGGGTAGGATGATCATATGACCATAGATCTATGAGTGGCTATGCTTTGGGGTTTGGAAGTGGAATGATCAGCTGGAGCAACAAGAAGCACCCTATGGTTGCTTTATCGAGTATTGAGACAGAGTACAGGGATGTTGCATTGATAGCATGTGAGATTACATGGCTGCCTAAGCTTATGGCTGATTTGGATATACCGGTAGATGCTCTAGTGACTCTGTTATGTGACAATCTTCCTAGTGTACTCCTGGCCATGAATCCAGTATATCATGCGAAGACAAAACACATTGAGGTACACTAGCACTTCATCAAAGAGATGGTTCTTGTAGGAAGAGTTGATCTCATGTATGTGAAGATTGATGAGTAGGTTGCGGATATCTTTACGAAGTCTTTGGGTAAAGATAAGTTCAATGTTTTCAGATAGATGTCTGACGTACATATGCTTTCTTGAGCTTGAGAGGGGGTATTAGACTTCAAGCTCGTCTTTTTGTCTTTGGTATGACTGTACCGGAAACTTGAGTTTTCCAACTGTACTACATGATGCGGACATTAAATAAGTTGGTGCTTAGGACTTAGTTGTTTGGTGTGATGGTCCTTGTGACCTTAGGTTGTAAACAATCATTTGAGTTATGGGAAAAATATATAATGGAATATATGTGAGAGAGCATATGGCTTCTTAGTGTGTGCTAACTCCAAACTCTCTCTCTGACTTTTAACAATAAAGTCTCTTGGACATAATGCTTATAAGCTGCAACTTCCTAAAACCCTAAAAGTTCATGATGTATTCCATGTAAGTCTCTTGAAGCCCCACATACCTAATCCTGATCATATTCTTGATGATCAATAAGTTGTAATGCCAAGAAAAGGTTTCCTTGAACTTCAATGATAGAATCTTCGATGTAAAAGAAAGAATCCTTAGGAATAGGACCCTTAGAGAATATCTGATCTAGTGGAAGGATTATCCTAAAGAGGATGCCACTTGGATCGATGAGGTAATCCTTCTGAAAGAATACCCCCAATTTCTCTCGAGATGAGGATATCTCGATTTCTCTAACGAGGGAAGAATGTAATGTCCCCATTACTTGCTTTATTTTACTATGCATATACATTCCAAAGAACATTAATTTATGTTGCACATTTTTTAAAAAAAGGAGCTCTAATTATGAAATGGACTTTCATTATGAAGATACTTATTATTATTAATGAGGTATTATATGCCGGTTCATGGAAGAAAGACTTGGAAGACCCTCCCAAGACTAGCTTATTAAAACTATGTTTATAGTATAGAACAACAAAAAACAACTAGCCTAGTGGATAGTCACTTCGCAATTAAGGGCACTTAGGTGACGATACTGTCGGGATGGGTGACCTCCCATGAAATTTTTCCTACAAAAGCTAGTGGGAGCTTCTCACGTGCAGCCAATGGTGCCAACAAAGACTTTATAGCCCATTGCCAAGTGTGCAAAGGCCAAGATGCCTAGGTCTATACCTTGATCACTACCCTGGTCATAAGCCTTGGAGTAATGACAACCCGATAATGCGCCACACGGTGCTCACCCATATATTTGTAAATTTTTATCTTTGCACTACAAAAATGGAGCCTCCTCTCTAAAGTCATCAATGATGTCATCAAACACCTAAAAATGCTAGCTATAGGTGGATTTGATCTTGGTGACGTGCAGATGCGCCGCATGAGGAAGCACGTGAAATTGTAACTTTTCTCCTATATGGGTGGGAGAACACACATTATGGAACATAATTAATGAATTTTCTTAATTCTTATTGTACGTCCATTAGTAAATTATGAAAATGAATAACTATGTATAAAATGATTATTTTAATTAATAAAGCTATTTTTTTATGTTTCACGTAATGTGGTAGGTAATAACTAAGAACTTTCATAGAGCGAAGCATGTGAATGGATTATTGACGGAATCTAGTCCTATGGCAAGGTGTTCTTTGTTAGTCGAGAGGTTTTCCCAAAAAAAAATACTAGAAAGAAACTCTAGGAAGGGCCGATGTGCTAACTTACCTAGGGTTTGGTCCAAGAACCCAAACTGTGAATTATCTTAGGGGAAAGGTACGGCATTGTGCCAGAGCACTACAAGGGATTTCATAAATCCTTAGTTTGTTACTGAAAAAAAGTGTTGTACTCCATGAACCAAGGGTAATGGAAGTCACACCTTTTGCACAAGAAGCCTCTTGAAGGACACCTCTAGATGTGAGCTAGTTGTTGATAGGTGACTATTAGGTCAATTAAAAACCTTTAGGTTAGTCCTTCATGGATAATGGCAAGACACTTACCTTGCGGGGTAGACGTAGGGTTAACTAGCAGGACAAAATCCGATCATTCTGGTTAGAGTACGGATGGTGACATTAAACTCTAGGCAACTACTAAAACATTATCCGTCATATAATCAAGGGTGGATACCTTACACCAATCTATGGTAGGTGAATTGGGTAATTGGCCTCTAACAACCCTCAAGACAACACCACATGATAAAGACGGAGGATCTCCTCTCAACAAAACCCACGAGACAACACAACTGAACACATGATCAAATATTTATGATCACTCACTCCTCACTGAGACTTCAACTCAGCACTTAAGCATTTTAAATCTTCAAGCTGAGATTTTACCATTTTTAGAGAGAGTCTGATGCGAAAACAACCATGGCTGAGACTCTGACAACACAAGCTTTCAGATTTACACAACTCCTATTTTTTAGGTATGGCAATCCCATGCAGCAACTTCCTCACAAAGTTTGGTTGCCTCAAGCAATGGAAAACTAGTTGTAGATCCTTTTTGTTCTTCTTTCTCGGAGCACACATAAATACAAACCAAAAACACAGGTAACCAAAGCTTTGTACGATGAATTTTCATGCCAATTCAGCAGCGGCTACAAGCATTTCATTATTTTAGACATTATATTACTACAACAAAATAGATTTTACACCAATATAGAAATGGATAATGATGATAGCTTTCATGGGAAACTAAGCTGATAATGTAGATGCTACTGAAATCACCTGTTGCCTCATAGAGCATTGCAGAAAATAGCTCATAACTTTCTAAGAAGGTCTCCGATCGCCAAGATTCAAAAAGGAAATTTGCATCTTTCTTTTGAATCTAGAACTCTTTAGAAGAACTCCAAGTCAAATTCTATGATTTGCTATCCTAAAACAACTCTACATAGACTGTAGTCCTAAATACATTGTTGCTCTATTCAGCCCACACATAACTTCGTTATTCCAATAAGTAGAAACTTGCAAATGCGATGACACTTTCTTTAATTTCAAATTATCATTTTAGAATAATAGTAGATATATCTCAGCATATATTGCATTAATGAAGAGTTACAGGAGCTATTGCGGCTGTCCAGACACGTTTTTAGCGATCCCATCGAGAGATGAGTATAAGCAATGCTATCCAGAACTCCCATGGAATGTTACAGGGTTTGTTGCCTAGGGTTTCTTGAGTCCACCTTGCAATAGAATTTTTGCAACCAAACCCACTGGGATCAACCTGAAATCAGGGTTCTTAGTGGACAAGGTCCTCTTCTGACAGCATTCTAGCGTCAGGTCTTGGATATCCTACTTTATGCACAGATACCCAAGCCGAAGCAAACCCATGCTGCACTTGATTCAAAGAGAATGGGAAATGAGAGGGATGTGCTGCTCAACCTCTCTGCCGGTAGGGCATAGTCTCATTTTGGTCCCCTAAAACGGCATGAATCAAGTTCTAACCTAACAATACGTAAAAGGATGTACCACAATAGAACATTGTGAGAAGCCTCCCAGTTTTTTGGGTTCACCCTGCCATAGGAGAAACCTGTCACGGTTCCACCCACCCACTTCCGTCAATAGCATTCTTTAGTTTTCTAATTAGGTCCTATCACATTTATGTGTGACATTTAAAATCAGCTTCCTTGATTAAGTCTTTTAGAGAACGGGGTTTGTTTGCATAACTTATGGCAATGACATAAAAACAGTTCAGACATGTTCCTTGGAAGTAAAATTGATATTCACATCTTAACTGATATACAAATCTTGTCCAAAAAGAAAGATTCTTGCCATCCGTGAGGATGCACCTTTTTTCCTCCAAGTTTCCATCCTTGCACTAGTAACAAGACCTGGAGCATCCGTCTCGAGTCACGTAGATCATTTGAGTAGGACCCGCAGGCAAGGAATTTATAGCTAGAGCCCCCTGGCACCCAAGTGTCCTCCTATGTTCAAACTAATCCATGGAGAGACCTCTGGTGGCAGGTTTGGTCCATTTTCCCGTCATGGTTATTTAGAACCCCCTTGGCTATGTTGAAACATGTGGATTTAGAGCATGGAAATGTAGCTATGGTGGATGGAAGAAGAAGAATGAAATCATGATGACAGAGACACTGGACTTGATTGTTACACAAGTGAATTAGGTTCCAAGATTGAAGCTTAGACTCATAAACACAATCTTGTGTATTGGACTGACAAGTACAAGATTTACACTAAATGATAAAGAAAAGCATCATCATGTATTCATTCCATATGAAAAGTTGTAGTCAAGTACATTGCTTTATAGTTGTTTTATGGATACAGTTTTTCCTTTCTTTGCATATGGGATTCCTACAGTCTGCATGTCTTCATCCCAAACTGCCTCATACAAAGAGGCTACATTAGGTGTGATTGCTAATATCTTAGTGTAAGTCGACTTCCAAAAGATGCAAAGCCATTATTAATGGGTGAAAACTTCCTGTCTGAACCAGGAATGACTTTTGAAATCACTTCTGACAGTGAGATAGAAGCATGGATATATTGCTCTCCCTGTTACATGGCCATAACAGAAGCCGAGACAGAGGCAGAAGATGAAATAGAAAACCTGTTCTTCTCCTACAGAGCTCTTACAGAGACAGAAGCAGAGACAGAAGCAGAAGCAGAAGCAGAGACAGAAGCAGAAGTAGAAGCAGAGACAGAATCAGAAGCAGAAGCAGAGACAGAGACAGAAGAGGATGAATATGATATGGACAAAGAAGGTTATGAAAATGAGCTAGAAGAGTCTATTCCACCCGAAGAGGATATATTTGGAGAAGAAGTTTCAGAAGTATCCGAAGCAGACGAGCTCATGCTATGGGACAGAATGGTGATGGTACCATTTGGTCTGGTAAATGGATCTTCTCATATGCAAAATCTTTATAAGGAATGGATTAAGAAGAACAAGCCGTTTTTCAGTAGTGGCTCTTGCCGTCCTAACCCATCTTTGCCAAAGAAAGATGATGATGATGCACCATGCCAACAAGCATCAGTCCCACAAACCCAACAGAAATCAGAGGGTCCCTGTTATGTGACGTTCTTGGATGTGTCATCTTCAGAAGAGGAGTCTTCAAGCCAAGAGGTAATTAATCTTGAAACCAAACCCGACACGGCCCTAATCCCATTTCAACATCTTAAGGAGCAACCTAAGTCTCCACCAAAAGAAGAAGTTGGTTCTAGTGGGACATCAGAAGAGGACACCACTCCCTTGAAGGAGTCGGATCTGTATCCAGAAGCAGTCCGTGGGACCTTCATCCGTGAAGTAGAAGGTGAAAGGCAGTTAACCTTTGTGGATGCAGAAGGCATTGAATGCCACTTGAAGGTGGGTAGCAGCCTCCCAGAAGAGGAGTTGTCAACCTTGTACAACTTTTTGAAAGAGAATTTGGACCTGTTTGCATGGTCTTACAAAGACCTAAAGGGGATTGATCCCACAATATGTCAACATCATATTGACTTGGAGCCTGATGCCAAGCCAGTACAGCAACGACAGAGGCGAATGAACCCGAATTATTCCACATTGGTGAAAGCAGAGCTGTTGAAGCTTCTGGAAGCCGAGTTCATCTATCCAGTGGCAAATAGTGAATGGGTTTCACCTATCGTGGTTGTACCCAAGAAGAATGGCAAATTGCGAATATGTGTGGACTTCCGAAAGCTAAATTCCAAGACAAAGAAGGATCACTTCCTGATTCCTTTCACAGACCAACTGTTGGACATAGTGGCAGGACATGAGCTTTATTCCCTTTTGGATGGATTCAGCGGATACAACCAAGTGCAGATAGCAGAAGAAGACCATTCCAAAACAACCTTCACCACAGAATGGGGGACCTATGCTTACCGAGTGATGCCATTTGGGCTCTGCAATGCCCCTGCTACTTTCCAGCGAGTCATGATGGCCGCATTCCAAAATCATCTGCACGATTTTATTGAGGTATATTTGGATGACTTCTGTGTCTATAGTTTGATACGTGAACACTGGGAACACCTGGAACAATGCTTTGACCGATGCCGGGAGTATGGGATTTCCCTCAACCCCAACAAATGCATCTTTGGGGTCTCTTCTGGAGTTCTGTTGGGCCACATTATCTCTGCACAAGGGATATCAACAGACCCTGCAAAGATCGAAAAGATCGCAGCTCTGACAGCACCCACCAACCTCAAACAGTTGAGGGGATTCTTAGTCCATGTGGGTTACTACAGAAGGTTCATAGCTCATTTTGCAACAAAGGCAACCTCCTTGCACAAGCTTCTGAGGAAAGATGCAGAGTTTACTTGGATGGAAGAATGTGACAAAGCCTTCCACACTCTGAAGCAGTGTCTGATTGAGGCACCCATTCTGCAACCTCCTGATTGGACGAAAGAGTTCCATGTACACACTAATGCATCAATTGAAGGCTTAGGTGCTGTCCTTTGACAGAAGGGCTCCTCGAAGCTGGATCAACCGATCTATTATGCAAGCCGAAAAGTCACTGATAGGGAACAAAACTACACAGTGATCGAGCTGGAGTGCTTGGCAATGGTGTTTGCCCTAGAGAAGTTTCGCCATTATCTCCTATCCACTCACTTTAAATTTTATGTGGATCATGAGGCCCTATCCTTCCTGATGAACAAAGCAGATGTGAAAGGACGAATGATGAGATGGCTCCTTTTATTCCAGGAGTTCGACTTTGAGGTAATTACCAAGCCTGGTCGTTTCCATGTTCTGGCTGATCATCTGTCGCGTATCCCACAAACTGCAGACGAGGAGCAGGATGATCCAGATCTCCCTGATGCTTCCCTATTCTTGGTAGAAACTGTAACTCCCTAGTATGCAGACATTGCCAATCTGCTGGCAACCCAACAGTACCCTCCTGGCATTTCTAGTCGGGAGAGGAAGAAGCTTATGCTAGAATCAGCCCCATACACCCTGCTAGGTGGCGCACTGTACAAGAAAGGCAAAGATGAAGTGCTCAGAAGATGTGTTGTAGGAGAAGAGATTGGGATTGTTCTGAAGGCTTGCCATGACGAGCCATGTGGAGGTCACTTTGCAGGAGAAGCTACAGCCAGGAAGGCTCTGCTATAGCAGGATATTGGTGGCCTACCATTCATAAGGATGCCTATGATTACTGTAGAAGATGTGATACTTGTCAAAGAACGGGGAAACCCAAAAGACAAGTGCCATGCCACTGCAACCTATCCTTCCCTTAAAGTCGTTTGAGAAGTGGGGCATCGACTTCGTAGGCCCAATCGATCCTCCTACCAGAAGGAAGTAGAACAGATACATCCTCGTATGTATGGATTATGTCACAAAGTGGTGTGAAGCTAAAGCTCTCAAGCGGGACGATGGTAAGTGTGGCCTTGTTCATGTACGAGAATATCATCACCCATTTTGGCAGTCCCTTAGAGTTGGTAAGTGACAGAGGCACTCATTTCCTTAATAAAGTCATGGAAGAGTTGACAGAGTTGTATAAGATCTGCCATCGCAAGTCCACTCCTCATTACCCTAGATCCAACGGCCAAGTCGAAGTCACCAATCGCATCCTCTACTCGATTATGACAAGAACGATTGCTGCACATCATCGTGATTGGGATGATCAACTTACAGAGGCCCTCTGGGCATACAGAACCTCCCATAAAGCAGCAACAGGACAGACACCTTTCCAACTGGTGTATGGTACAGAAGCTGTTTTTCCTGTTGAACTGGAATTACCCTCTTTGAGAGTGGCTATCAAAGAGCGTTTGGGGGATGATGATTCACTGCAATGCCGTCTCCTGCACCTGGAGTGTTTGGACGAAATTCGTAGGATGGCTCTACAGTGCATGGAAGCCACACAAGCTCGAATTAAGGCTTACCATGACAGCTTCATTAAGCACAAGGAGTTCCAAGAAGGTGATTTGGTCCTAGCCTATGATTCACGATTTGGCAAGTTTCCTGGCAAGCTCCAACAGTGGTGGATGGGCCCCTATAAGATACTTTCCGTCAACCCTAATGGCTCTATCCAAGTGCAGACCGTTGATGCCTCTGATGATCCCTTTCTGATCAATGGATATCGCCTGAAGAAGTACTTCCCTCCTTGGGAATCTTGACAATTACGGTCACTTGATCTTTTCCCTTGTTGGTGCGGCACTGTACTTCTTATGATGCTACTTCTGATAGCCGTTCTTCAGTCAGTCGTGATGAAGTGGACGCAACCCTCTGTCCCCTCAAACCCCCCTTCCAGCCTTAATCTCTTATCCTCTATTTTCCACCAGCGACAGTGGTGAGGTAGGTTCTGACAAATGGTCTTTCTACTATTCCCTTGCTCAATTCGAAGAAAGAAAAAAAGAAAAAAAGAAAGAAAGAAAGAAAAAGAAAAAAAAACATATTGGTCATGGGAGAAAAGGACTAAGGTCCCTGTCATGCCGACCTATTCTTCGAGAAAAGGTGGAAACACCCTCGGGAATAGGGGAAAACAAGAAAAGAAAGAAAAAAAACAAAACTGTTATGAGAGAAAAGGAAGCAATTCCCTGTCATAGTAGGCCTCGTTCCAAGAAAAGGTGGTAAACACCCTTGGGCGAGAAGTTGGCTATGGAAAAGGTGGCAACACCTAGCAGTCCAGAAAGTGGATTCATTGATTGATATCCCTAGGATCCAATTCCGAAGCTACCTCCCTTGGTACGCTGTGTCCTGGGTCTTTCTGCAGAGCGTCTAACTGTCCTCTGGCAGACGACATGTTCCTATCTAACACAACGTTCGATTTGAGGGCTACCTCCGTGGTTAAGCCTCTTCAACAACTGACGACGCGATCTTCATCAACAAACAATCGAGTGACGTGAGCTTTCATCCTAACCGGATGGGGGACGTGAGTATGGTTGCCCTCTGTATCTATCAACAGAGCGTGAGACAGAGGGTGGGGCGAGAGACCAGTCTTTCCCCTTCAAATCAAATGAGAGGTGAGAAGTGTGAATGAAGTGTTGCACGCACGGGATGGGCCTCTCAATGCACAAAGCACAATTTGTTCTGCGCACTGCACTATAAGGCTCCCTGGCCTTTCTTCTCGCATAGTATGCCGGCACAGGGCGGGATACGCAATTGCACCATTAAATGCGCACAAGGCATGCAACCTTTGCACAAGTGACCATTAGGATTACCTCAATGGGTTTCAGGAAAAGGCTGCCCTCCTGTATCTATCAATAGAGAGTGAGACAGAGGGTGGGTTGAGTGTGACTGGAGTTTCTTCAATCAATTACCGAGAGGTGAGATTGAGGGACGTTACGACACTTGGAGTCAGGTATGTTCCCGTTTCCCTATGCACCTACGGGATGGGTCTTTGCCGTCAACACAAGACACGTCGCCCTGTTCTGTACACTGCACTGTAAGGCTCCCTTGCCTTCCTCCTTACACCTATGCCAGACGGGTTGGACGCACTAATGCACCATCAATTGTGCACCCTGGCATACTCCTTCTGCACCATTCCCCCCTTGTCGATTCCTCAACTGGGTACGAGATATGGGTTTCCATCCTTATTCCTTGAGTGATATTAGTCATGGGGCGAGTGACTGTTCTTTCATTCCAATTGAGTGACTGTGAGTTGAGTGCAATATCCCTCATCATCGATAAATTTCCTGCGATTCCTTCCATCAGCTACCTCCCTAAGTGCTGCCGCGTGGTCCCTTCCATGACGGACGTGTGCCGAGAAGATGCCTTGGTACCTCCAGACGCCGACAACAACACTGGACGTGCCATTGATACTCAACCTTGCTTCTTGACAAAATGGGCCAAGTTTTTCTAACCCTCCCACTTTGGTTTCTTCGTGACGGTCATGTTTTAAGTGTGGGGATGTTAGTGGATGGTCTGTGGCGTGGTCCTAGGTCCCTGTTGCTCGGTTAACCCTATCCATTGAGGTCTTAAGTGTGGGGACGCGTCCCTGCACGTCTACATTGCATACCCTTCTGCATATGCCTCAACCTGCTCATGCATGTATGCCATGCCTTGTTGTTACCCTGATGGGGTCCCCTCCCACCCACCCGTTCATTTTCCACCCACCCTTGGGACTGTTCCCTTGCAGTTTTCCTTCATTCCTTGCTTTTGCGGTCCTGCCATGTGAATGCACCCTACGTTCACCGAAGTCCCAATTCGACCCTATAGCCCTATTCCTCTCTTTGAACTGACCATTTTTTCTTTTTCCCTACCCTTGTTCCGGTGCACGATTTTTGAATTATTAATTTTTGAAGCATTTTGCACAAATTAGTCGGTTTTCCATATGAACGCATTTTTCTTGCTGCGGAACCGTGATTTGATGTCATAGCCCTGACAAGCATTTTTCCCCTGACATTTTTCCTTTTTTCTCCAAGTCATTTCGATACACGGTTTGTCCAATATTAATTTTCCGGTTTTTTACGACTTTTTCGTGCGTCTTTTTGATCTTTTTCCATGTGAACCTGCCCTGTTTGCATCGGAATTCCAATTTGATTTGACAGTTGTGTCCCCTGTGCCTTCCCCCACCTTTTTCCTTTTTCCTTCACTCTCTTTCGCTTTCTGGATTTTTTAAATATTAATTTTTAAATGTGTTTTCGGGTGTATTTTTGGAGTTTTTCGTACGTGAACCCCTCCTACTTCCACCGAAACTGCGGTTTAACATGCCAACCCAGTGCAACCCCTTCCTACAGACATTTTTCCTTCTTACTACATGACATTCCGGTGAACAGTTCGTCCAGTATTAATTTCCGATCCCATTTTCAGGTTTGTTTTTTGGGTTTTTTCCACGTGAACGCATCTTATCTCAGTCAGACTTATGTTTTGATGTGCTAGGATTGTCGGGCACGTCTTTCTGCCCAGTTTTCCTTTTTTCTGCACCTCGTTTCGATGCACGAATCTTCCATTATTAATTTTTAATTGCGTTTTTTGGTTTTTTTTTGTGTTTTTTGCACGTGACCGCCCTTTACCCCCCCCCCCCCCCCCCCGAAACCTTCGTCACATATTTTCCTTGTTGTCCCCCTGTCGTCTTGCCCACTTTTTGTTTTTACATCCTTTCGTTTTGACGTCCGGATTGGGCGTTACTAATTTTTCTTTATTTTTTATGTGTTTTTACGTGCCTCGTCCCGCGCGTGAACGCGCTCGTTTTCACTTTTACGCGTCTTAACACGCCCCGGTCGCATCCGCGTGCCTCGTCCTCATATCCGGGCGTCCATTCACTCCTGTCACTGCAAATTTTTTTACCCCGCCCCGTGCACGTGTGCGGGACGGGGGTACGCGTCCCTATGGACCCCTACCCACCCCAAACCTACCCCTACCCACCCCAACCCTACCCCTACCCCTACCCACCCCAGACCTACCCCTACCCCTACCTACCCTTCCCCTTGGGCACCCCCCTATGGGCCCCTACCCACCCCCACCCTACCCCGACCCCTCCCTACCCTAACCGCCTTCCCCCCTTCCTCTCCCTCTTCCTGCATACCCCCCTCCCTATCTCCTCCTTCCTCCCTACCATCTCCACCCCTCTCCCCTCCTCCTCCCCTCCTCCTTCTCTGCTCCTCCCTTCTCTCTTGCCTTCTACCCTAGACGCCGTCCCTGTGCCGCTTTCTGCCCTGGACGCCGTCGACCCACCCGAAACGCCTGACGCCGTCGCCCGTCGACCCGCCCGAAACACCTGACGCCGTCAACCTGCCCGAAACGCCTGACGCCGTCGCCCGTCGACCCGCCCGACACGCTTGCCGCCAGCCCCGGTCGCCGTCGCCGCTCCGCCCAGGACGCCGCCGCTCCGTCCAGGTCGCTGCACGTTGCCGGACGCCGCCATCCTTCTCCTCCTCTTCCCTAACTAACCTAGGTTAGTTTCACTAACCTAACATTCGTTTACCTAACCTGACATTAGTTTAATTAATCCTAGTTAGGTTAACTAACTTAACCTAACCCCCCCTTAATTAATCCTAGTTAGGTTAACTAACTTAACCTAACCCCCCTTTAATTAATCCTAGTTAGGTTAACTAACTTAACCTAACTCCCCCTTAATTAACCCTAGTTAGGTTAGTTCTAACTACCCCTACTTAGTACCCTAACCCTAACCCTACTTAGGTTAACTAACCCCCTTTAGGTTAGTCTCCATTGACTTAGTCCCCCTAACTGACTTATCTGACTTCACCTAGACTAACCTCATTCCATCTGACTAACCTGACTAGACCAGATTTGACTTACCTGACTTATCTAGATTACCTTGACTTAGCTGACTTACTTTCAACTTACTTACCAGACTAAGCTGATTTACCTGATTTATTTAATTTATAAATAAATTTCCACATCCTAAAAATTCAGAAAAATTTCTAAAAATTCCCTTCACTTTTTGCCAATTTTTGGAAATTTGTCCCCTGGAATTTCCACCCCCACAATTTTTGAAAATTAAATATTTCCTAATTTATCCCCTAAATTACCAACAAATGTAGAAAATTCATTTAAAAATAGTAAAAAATGCTAAAAAATTTCTACAAAATTCCCCTCACCCCCCTTGACCATTTTCCATTTATTTTTCACTTTAAAATATTTTCATACATGGAACCCCTATTTATAAAAAAAACAAAAAAAACCCCACACATAACAATTAACCATAAAAATCCTCATCTTATTTTCCTACCCTAACTTGTGGATATTTCCTCCATGGCTGAATTTTCATTTTTTCCCTTCCTCACATCTTCAGGTGCTATATATCTTGATTTCATTATTATTCTTATTATCTACTAATTGGTAATTAAATTTATAATAAAGAACCGCCGTTTTCTTGCTAAGGTTTATCACTTAATAAAAATTCACCCATTTCTTAATAATTTCTTACAATCAACCCTTCATTAAATTAATTCCCCCTCACTACACTTAATTCCCCTTTTTAATGAACCGTTTCGTGGGATGGGTATGCGCAGTCATTAGCGTTATTTCCATGGTCACACACTAGTTTATCAACGATGTAGTCTTGATATATGTTGGATGTGGTATTGTTTTGGTTTACTGTCTTTGTTACGGTTAAGGGTACGGTATGCAGTTTTTTTTTTAATTGCCTGATACGGGGTTCTGGGTGTTTGTCTGATGCATAGCATGAAGCTTTCGGTCGCATTTGTCTCAAGGTCATGTCGAATTTTTTCTAGGCTGTGGTTTGCTTGGGGTTAGTTGGTCGAGTCACATTTTATTGTTTTGGTTGTTCTCTTATCCTTGGATTTTTTGTCTATTGCTTTGTAGGCATTCTCCTTGATTGTCTGTGTTTGTGGTGTGTGTGTGTAACCATCTGAATGGCGCCTT
Source organism: Lygodium microphyllum (assembly GCF_053477565.2). Lineage (NCBI taxonomy): Eukaryota > Viridiplantae > Streptophyta > Polypodiopsida > Schizaeales > Lygodiaceae > Lygodium > Lygodium microphyllum. Next base: position 126,210,031 of record NC_141153.1, on the reverse strand, counting down.
CTCATGCTCCTCCCCCTATCCAGTACGTCCCCTTAGTTAGTAGGGATTACTCTTCCCTACTTACTTTTGAGCCTCTCACAAAGGCGGGACTCACTGCTTTTGTGGCTACTTCTTTTCCGTTGCTTCCAGAGGATCCGTCGTTATGTGATGAGCTTCTGGCCTCTTACAGCAAGAAGACAGGACTAGTCCAGGGAATTTCTATGACTTTGACACCTTGCGGCCTAGGGAAGGCTCTGTCTCTTCCCTCCAAAGGTGAACCTTTTGTTACCACTCGTCACCTTTTCTCTAATGAAGAGATTCTGAAGCTGCTGCAAAAGCAGACAAGGGAAATGCTGGATGTTAAGAAGGTGATCAACTCTTCAGGAGTTTTCTTTTCTATGATCACTGATCCCATATGGAAGATGATCTGTCAGTTTCTCCAGGACAGGTTTATGCCTGCCAAAATGCCATCCCAGTACTTGTCCAAAGAGCTTTTTACAGCTTCTAGGATGGTGTTGAAAGGAGTTGCTATTGATTGGAGCACTTACCTCCTCACTAAAATGGATCAAAATTTTGTCAAAGTCACCAGGGGTAATGTTACCAATGTCACATATGGATCATATTTGTCTGCCTTCTTGACCTATTCAGGTTTATAGAAGACTGTGCCTCCACCTCCGCCATCAGATCCCGTACCTCCTCCTCCACCTTCAGATGCGTCCGAACCCATTGACATAGAGGATGATGATTCTCCGCCTCCCCTGGTCATCCAGCGCAAACGCTTGAAGAGGGTAGCGGATAAAGCTCCTTCAGTACTTCCTTCAGTACCCATCCCTGCTACCTCTGGCAGTGATCTCCCTGGGTATCTCACTTGTAATAACCTGTTCAGAGCACATCGAGAAGGATCATTGGAGATATCAGTTCCCTCCCTGAACAGTCTAGTCTCAGGAGATGCAATTCCTTTCCTCTGTAAAGATATTCAGAGCTCCATTGAGTTGTCAGTGACAGCTTGTGTTCAATAGCTGTACGCGTCTTTTTATGAAGAACTCATGCAGTCTAAGGACCAGTTGCATAAGGCAACATCCGAGTTAGCTTCTGCTAAGGATACCCTAGTAGATTTGTTTAAGCAAATGGAACAGCAAACCCAACTAGTTGCCACCCAAAGAGATGAGATCTCTTCTTTGAAGATCCAGTTACTAGCGGCTCAATCACATGTTACTAGCCTTTCAGAGGAGAAGGAGAGGATGTCCAGAGAAGCGTAGGAGTTCCAAGCTATCTTAGATGACAAACTTTCAGCTTTACAGACTGCTAATGACACAGTGGCATCCCAAGCCTCCCAAATCCAGCAGTTGCAAGATCAACTGGCAAAATCACAGTCTGTTCCTCCAAGCCCTAACGTTCCCATGATTCCTTCTCTTTCACAGCAGGATTTGGCTGCTCTTCAGAGACAGGCTACCTTGTGTCCTCTATTCCAAGATAAAGTGGAAAGATTGCAGTCCAGAATGGACTTGTTATGGTCTACCTTTGAGCAGTTTCAAGAATATGTTCCACCAGACCATTCTTTCTTTGTCCACTACCACTTACAGAAGTTGGTCTTCTACATGAAGCTTTCCACGATGGATTTATCTCTTCCAGAGGATGGCTGGAGTGGGGCTTGGTCTACTGAGTTGTTGACAGAGGTAGTAAGGACGGTGTTTGAAGATTCTGTCACGCCAGATACCATGTTGATGTCATACATGTATCTACGAGGAGACTTGTTAATTCTAGATGAGGTGGATATGGCATGGTATGTGGGCGATGTGGTCTTACAGGCTGTTTTTTATGTCAACCATTTGGAGTTGCGCATAGCTGACATGTTCCAGAGTTACTCCTCCAAAGTGGCTGATTGTCATGATAATTTGTGGCATCCCATGATTGATTCTGTGGTCCTGAATCAACGACAAAACACAGCTCCTACCTCTGCCCAGAGTACTAATCAACTAAGGCTGGATCTCTTAGCCTATCTTTCAAAACATAATCCGTTTGATGCTACCTTCTTTGATGCCTATCATAGACGATCTCTCTTAGGACCTTCTGTTCCTACCCTCCTCTATTACCAACAAATGGCTCACCGCTATGCTATATATCTTTCCCTTTGTCAATCTAATTCCACAACTATTTCACCCCTTCTTTTCCAACCTTCATCTTTCCCTCAAATTCCCACTTTTGCATACTGTTCCTTTATTGAGGATAGGGTATTTTCCCCTTCTCCACCATGTTCTTCTCCATCCATTAATGTACCCTCCGCATTTCCTATGTATCAGTTAACACCCTTCCTTAGTGATTCCCTCCAAATTTCTGCCACTCCTTCTTTAACCTTTTCTTCCTTTTATGATTTTTCCTATCCCTCACTTCATCCACTTTTCCTTATTCCACTACCCTCTCCTAACACTTCTATATCTCAACCACCTCAGTTGGTTAGTAACTGTGACGGGTTTGATAATCAGATTTCTAGAAGACGGGGATGGAGTTCGGATGATTCCCTTACAGGACCTCAGATCAATTGGCCAATAATTCTAGGAGAATGGACAGCTTCCAGTCAAGCTTATCAGAACTATGTTCATTTTGCTCAGCAGTATTCACAGTCTGCGGATCCTTCAGTGAGATTAATTGCTCACTTTGCTTGGTACCTGGCGTATATGCATAGGCACTCTCATAATGATTCCAAGCCTATTCCAAAGTTGTGCATGAATGTCAATGTGAGTATTGATTCCCAACAGCTGGATATATTGTATTTTCATGCCCTTTGTTTGCCTAGCAGATACTTGGTCCTGTTGGAAAGGATGTGCTGTCTCCAGTTTTTTCAAAATCCTCCCAAAACCTTTGTAGATGAATCCTTGTCTATGGATCGTTTCCGACAACATCAATCTTTCAAGAGGGATCATCTTCATTGATACCTTTCCAATGTATGGTGGATGCTTTTTAATGAAAATTTCTCTTTTTGAAGGAGTCATTCAGATGGTTATGTGTAGTGTTTGTGTTGTGAGTTCATTTATACGAACGTGGTGGTTTCCTATTGGATTTCGTGTGCGAGCTACATTTTGGAGGATTGTGGTGATGGGGTCGTGGATGGAGAGTTGAAGCTGATGCAGATAAAGAAGAAGCGAACTTTTATATCCTTTACCAATTTGTTGTGATTTTTAGTTTGATAAGAGGTGTTAATGTGTAAAGGGTTTTCCTTTCTTTGTATTTTTATATCAGATACAGGTTATAAGTTGGGGTCGTGGTGGATGGATTCTTTCATCACATAGTATTCATCTTCAATATCTTCATAGTCTTCTCTCTCCATCTCTCATATACAATCACTCTGTTTGAGTAGAATTGGCTATCTCTGACTCTCTCTCTCTCTCTCCATCAATAATATATCATATCCTCACTACAATCTCTCACAATCACTCTCAATAATCCTTCTTAGGTCGTGGATACCCCTCCCAAGAGGTATGTCTGATATGAAGAGTCACCAGAGCCACTACAGTGTCCTTTCATAGCTCACTACTGTCACTTCACTCTAGTCTTCACTTGAGTCTTCAGCAGCTACTTCTTTCACTTCTTTAAGCTCTTTTGCACTTGTATTCACCTCTTTCCAAGGCTAGAAAACTTTTCCAAGCTACACTCTCATCCATCAAAACACATACAAAAGCATACAGAACAGTACCAGAATAGCCACAGTACAGAACAGAACAGAACATAACAGAAGCTCTACAGAAGACCTACAGAAGGTTACAGAAGGTCATCAAAACCACATAACTCATACTCAAACCATTCCAAACTCTCACAAACTATTCAATAAGCTTTCACAAGATCTCAATCTTCATCAATCAATACTCCATCCCTCTTTACAGAAGACAATCAGAACAAAATAGACCAAAACGGAGCAAAACAGAAGGTATACAGAACCAATCAGAACCTATCAAAACATCACAGAACCACCAATAAACATCATGAACTTCCAAAACACAATCAATATCATCCAAAACACTCTCAAACCACTTCCAAACCAATCAATCATCTCATAAAATCAACCATTCAGCTCTCAAAAACAACAAAAATCAGCCAAAAAACAAGTCATTTCAACACTCAACACTTAGCACCCCTCCTCAATCACAACCAGAAAGTACAAAGTGTGTAGAGACTTTAGTGAAAGTAACACCTGCAAAGTGTGGGCACACAAAAAACGTGGCAAAACACCAAAGACTATCACAAAAAAGGCTAAGTGTAGGTACCACAAACATGATGGTTATCCAGAGGCTGTAATAGGGGCCTTACAGAGGCTATAGTACAAGGCTACATGAGGAGTTTACAAGCTTATGATAAAGACATTTGGGCTAGACAATACACAGCTAAAAAAGTCAATAAGAAATTGAATCAAGGACTGGCAGGCCCTTGCCACTTTTAGCATTTCTTTTGACATAGATCTTCTGTTCATTGTAGATGTCAATGTAGTCCAGCTTGCTCTTTTTGATCATGTGCTTATTGTTCACTTTTCTTGCTGCTTCACAGTCTTCATGATTTTTCTGCTTCTTCTTCTTATTATTTTTCTCTTTGATCTTTCCTTCATGGTCATCAGTTTCATGGACTTTGCTTGCATTAGTCATCTAGTTCTTTTCTTTATGATCCCCCTCAAGCAAAGATACAACCTTTGAGGCAACGGAAACATCTTGAAACTTTTGCACTTTCATGTCCTCAAGGTCTTCAAATGGATGCACTGATGGAATTTGGATATAGGCAGCTCCATGTCTTCCTGTAGGTAGAGTAACATCGTCTATGTAGTGTAAATGGGCCATAAGATACATGTTACTAAGAAGCATCCACTTAAAAATCTTATTGCTTATCATTGACATGACCAAAAATCAGTTCCCACAAACTGAGAATAACCAACAATGAGTTGATCTTTGTATGTGTCAAAAGACACAAGCGATGGCAGTGTAGTATCAAAAGATACTAGTTTGAAATTTGATGTTTGTTGCTTGAGTTGACTTGATTCTCGATGTTTGTCTTGTCCTTCAACTTGAGTCCCCTCCTTTTGTTGATGTGATGGATAAATTTTACTTCAATCCTTGCTGGAACGTGAGATGGGAGCTCAAATCAGAGTGGCAAAACCTTCCAATGGAGTGAGAAGAGTGAGAGTGTAACGTGTCCATTAGAATCATCCCGGACACGTCTTAGCAGTCCATCGGGAAGGATGTCTAGAAAGCTCCGCCCGGCACTCCCATGGAATGTTACGGGACTTGCGATCTAGGTCTTCCCGCGTCTGCCACGTAGCGGAAGTATCCTGGCCGTTCCCACTTAGGATCGACCTGAGTTTGGATTTTCTTGTTTGGTCATTAGTTAGCAACAACTAGCGTCAGACCCGAGCGAACTACTTTACGCAGAAACGCCAGGTCCGAAGCGGATTTACGCTGCACTTGGTTCAAGGAGAATGGGAAACGAGAGGGAAGCAAGGCTCGACCTCTCTGCCATAAGGCATAGTCCCATTCCGTTCCCCTAAAACAGCATGAATCGGGTAATAGTTAATTCTAAGTCATCGTTCTCGTTACTTGTTCCGGAGATGACGATCAACCTCTGTTCGTTGAAGACTTTGAGAAAAGTTCCCGGCTAACCGGGACCACCCATCCGTAGGACGGACCCATGGTCCATCCTCCGCACTTTCCTCGGTTTGTTTTAGTTATGTAATTACCTACCACATTAGTTTGACATATACAAACAGCTTCTTTGATTAACCCTGTTAAGCACTGGTTCCTTCACGTAATCTTATCACAGGACATGAAGAAAACAATGCCAAACAACTTCTTTATTATCATTTTATCATTTTATCTTTGAAATACAAGGAGTTCCCGCCCGTAGGCGTATTCATAATCCGCCCGAAGGCTATCCAGTAATCCACCAGGGATCACTAATCCAAGTTTCCGCCCGTAGACTAGTATGCAGGCCTCGAGATCCAATCCCGAGTCACGTTAGCCTCTTGTGCAGGACCCGGAAGGCAAGGGATTTACAGCCAGAGCCCCCCCTGGCACCCAAGCGTCCTCCTGCTCCAAGTAGAACTCAACGGAGAGACCTCTCACGGCGGGTTCGGTCCACGTTCCCGGCGCGGTTAACAACCCCCTTGGTTAGGGTCAGGCAGGCAGTCGGGGGTAACTGAAGCTGCCTCTCCCTTCAGGCCTTCAACCTGAAGTATTTAGATATATTCTCATCCTTTAATTCATTGAGCAAACAATGCAAACAGTGCTTTCTAAACTATTACAAGCACAATCAATTTCCAGTGATTGTTTAGCTGGCAAACTGTTAAGGAGTGACTCCTTTTCTCCGAATGCAACCCGCATTCGATCCGGAATCAATTGCGACTTGGCAAGATTCCTATCATTCTTGGGTTAGGGTCATACCCTACCAATACTTTAGGTTTTGTTGTGGTAGGTTCCAGCGACCATGTCGCTTTAGTTTATTGTCTGGTCATTTGCAATTACCTTATCCTCTTGACCTCTTCCCAAGAGGTTGTTTTCCCGCGGCTATGCAGGTTTGAATCCCCGGCCTTATTTTCCTAAGGTGGAGTGTCTCCATTTCCCGCATATGGCTATAGATTAGCTGCTGGCACTAGTGATAATCTTTGCACGAGATTTACACGACGTGCGGGAAGTCAATATTTACGGTACGCAGTGTGCGGAAATATTACAGAGAGGGAAGAGGAGCTTGATGATTATATTTGATTGAATATTCCAAGTCTTCCAAAAAATCCACAAATGTCTTCACCTTGATGTTTATCACTGAGTAAGTCAGTGAATCAGAGTGGAAATGTCTTAATCCAAGTGATAGAAGAGAGAAAACGATGAGTTTTTTAAGAGCTTGAGTTCAGAAGCTATGGAGGACTGTGTTAGGGTTTCAAACCCATCTGATAAAAAAGATGACACCAGCTCGATTCAATAGCCCTTTGAGTTGATATTTGGTGAGAGGATAGCTCATAGGTTGGGCTTTGAATGCCCCATGATCAACATCGACATTGTGTACTTTATGTATGGCAGAGACTGTACGACGCAAAGATGTCGCAATTCTGGCAGTGATGGCAAAATCACGTAATGCTAGGTTGTAGAAAGGTCAATGTCAGGGCTGCTCATGCTACGATGAAGCACCCTGATGTGAGAAATGATTATTCAGAAGGAAGCGTGAGGGATAACAGCCTGGAAAGGAAGATCTAGATGCTCAAAGTTGGCTGTGTCTTTCTGGCTATGGCAGACACACAGGGTAGCAACTGTGAAGAATCACAATGCTGAGCTTGAAATGGCCTAATCTTGAGAGCTGTGAGGTGATAGAGAGGAGCTCAAGAAGTAGCGCTACACTTCTCTAGAAGAAATCTTGTTAAGATCTTGTCTGGTTGAAGAGATCTAAGAGCTTGAGGCAGGATATGTGCAGGGTGGCTATGGCTGCCACAAGGTCAAATGGAGAAGAAGGAGTAGGAGATGAGCTCCTAGACTTAACCTGAGCTGGACTAAGCTCAAGCTGAGCTATGAGAGTAGAATGCAACTAGAGAAGCAGTGCCATGCCCGACTGGGCTTTGAGACCATGTTGAAACATGCGGATCTAGAGCATAGCAATGAACTCATGATGATAGAGACACTGGACTTGACTGTTACACAAGTGAATTAGGTTCCAAGATTGAAGCTTGGACTCATAAACACAATCTTGTGTATTGGACTGACAAGTACAAGACTAACACTAACTGATAAAGAAAAGCATCATCATGTATTCATTCCATATGAAAAGTGGTAGTCAAGTACAATGCTTTATAGTTGCTGGATGGGTACCATTTTCCCTTTCTCTGCATATGGGATTCCTGCAGCCTGCATGTCTTCATCCCAAACTGCCTCATACAAAGAGGCTACATTAGGTGTGATTGCTAATATCTCAACAGGCTAGGGTTGGCGGCCAGCTAGAGGTGGCTTGGTGTGCCCTCCATGAATTCAACTTGATTCATTATTTAGTTTTTTTTTTGTGAGCTTGGGTCATACATTCCTTTCACAGATAGTGATTCTAGATTTACAAGCATAAACAACAATGAATGCAAGTGCTCAGGACATTTGCTAAGGCGGAGTTGCTATCTTTGAACGCTTAGCATTCACCCTTCTTGGGTCTTTCTTGCCTTGGTATCAATCACCATGACCTTCTAAGGGATAGAGAATACCCTCATTCTAACCTCATTCCTATGTGATAGGAGCAAGCAATTACACTATTGAATTTATATCCGATAACTTTTGGAGTAGTTGCCCTAATTTGCTAACCTTTAGTCCTAGGGTTCTTATCTTGAGATCACACGTCTTAGATGATTCACACTAGGATTTCAATTGGTCATTTGGTAACCATCTCCCCTCCTTAGAACTTTAATGTGGTTTATAAGTTTGCCCTAGGGTTTTATTCCCTCAAGATTTCATAACAAAAAATTTTGCTCATTCCTCCCGAAGCCAAGAGTAAACTAAGTCCTTTGCAATCCTTGAGTAGTAGCGAGCATTGAATGTCATGTAGCAAATGGTCGTTCTTTCTTGCAGATATGACATTCGAGTTTTTCTTGTATATTCACATCGGGTTGTATCATGGCCTAAAATGATACCTCTAAGAGTGTTATTGGGAGTATCATGGCTAGTTGCTAGGGCATGGACCTATGAGCATGTTTACCTACCCACGATTGTAACAATAATTTGGCCTATTTACAATTAACCCTAAATAAAACAAATCAAACCCTAGCCATACTTATCATATAGGGTTTCATTTACCGATCGGCCTCTTGTAGTTAAGTTTAAAAATTTACATGCACCTCTTAAATCCATATATTAGGATGAATCTCTTGTTGAGATATCGAGCTCCACTCATGATACGCCAGGGTGACCGTTGTGTATTTATGTCACCGACTTGTCAGTTGCAGACACGGTTGGTACACCGCCCATGAATAATAGCTACATGATAGCTATCCTTATCTACTCTAGTTCGTGGCTCAGTTAGTATGCCACCTTAGTTAGTTGAGTTTGGTTTGAGACCCATATATAGGGTTCTTCTATTTCTTTGTAAGTGAGTTCTTTTGACTTACACAACTAAGAAGAGAAAAACGTTTTCAGCCTCCATCTCTGTGTGTCTTCCCCCATTGTGCAAGCAAGAAAGCTTCAAGCGAGACTCCTTCCTTCTCTCCCAAAATCTTGACATGGTATCAGAGCCTTGTTCGTGGTAAGGAGCTCAAGAAAGCAAGCCAAGCTCGCGGTGTTCTGGTAAGAGGAGCAGTGTTGCTTTCATTTTCTGTTTTGGGAGCAGATCTCTGCAGGTAGCACAGCCGGAAAGTGCAGGAGTGCATTGTCTCAGGTTGAGACGCCCTTCGCGGTGAAGCAAGAGGGTAGTATATGCTGCGGGAGAGGGCTTTAGCATCTGGCGACCTTGTTTTTTTTATTTGAGGCCATTTCGGGGCCTGTTTTGGAGGCGGAAGTTTTCTACACGTACTTAGGAAAAGGCCCAGTTTTATGCTGTGCAGCCATTGTTCTACAGGTCGGTGAATAGTTACAGTAAAAATTGCTTTGTATGCTTGTGCGCAGAGACATTGGGAGTTACAGAATCATCCCTGTTGCCTGTTGATGCAAAATTGTCACTAGGAAGTGACTGTGTGGTCAAATACCACTTTCGCCAGTTTTGCAGATTTTCCCTTGTGAGGGTGAAGCTGTGGTTTTTGCAGTGACAGAATTTTTTGCAGTCTTCTGTAATGGCATCTGATTCTCTTTCACAGATTGTCACTGAAAAGCTTGACAAGAACAACTTCCAAGCATGGAAGTTTAGAATGACGAATTTCCTTATGGGAAAAGGATATTGGGAATTTGTTGCAGGAAATGAAGAAAAACCAGTTCTTCCTGATGTTCCCAATCAATAGCAAATGCAGGCATTTAAAGCATGGCATGAGAGAGCCAGGAAAGTTATGTATTGGCTGTCTATCAGCATTTCAGACTCTATGATTGTGCATATTCAGGATGCAAGTACGCCAAAGGAGGCATGGGATACTTTGTCAAAAATGTATAGCACAAATACACAAGCCAGGAAAATGCAGCTCAAGCAAGAGTTGCACATTGTGCAAAGAGAAAATATGAGCATCAACAACTAACCCATGAAGGTGAAGAAGATTGCAGATGCACTTGCTTCCATTGGGTCACCAGTGGAAGATGATAATTTAGTTTCTGTGACCTTGAATGGTCTAGGAAAGGATTATGCACAGTTTCGGACATCCATTTTAGTTCGTGAAAGATTTCCTGATTTTGAGGAGCTGATTGCTCTTCTAATTTCTGAGGAGAAAAGAAATGGTGGTGCATCTTCTTCAGGAGGAACTTCAAAAGAAGCTGTCTTCTACTCAAATGCTGGAAGAGGTAGAGGCAGAGGTAGAGGAGGCTGATATGGAGACCGTGGTAGAAATCAGAATATGCAGCAAACTCAAGAAAACCAGTCCTATGGAGGAGGACGTGGTAACTCTAGAGGCAGGGGGAGCCAAAGAGGTCGTGGTGGATGGCAAAGAGGCCAAAATGCAAACAATAATGTTGAATGCTACTATTGTGGTAAAATGGGTCATATGGCTAAAGACTGCTATAAAAAGCAGAATGACATCATGAATGGAAAACTGCAACAAGGAAATTATGCATCCTCTAGTAGACAGGGTGATGACAGAAATGAGCATCTGTTTATGGTGCAGCACATGAACAACTCTGTGACAAATGTAGAAGAAAGCAATGATGTATGGTATGTTGACTCAGGTGCATCAAACCACATGACAGGTCATGCAGAATGGATGGAGGATGCAAGGAAAATGGAAAAACCAGGATTTGTGGAGACTGGTGATGATACTGTACATCCTATTGTGCAGATTGGAAAAATTCCCTTGTCTATGCAGGATGGGAAAAAGAAATACCTGTCCGATGTATTTCATGTCCCGAATATCACCAAGAATCTGGTTTCTCTTGGTCAAATGGTTGAGCAGGGCTTGCAGGTCAGATTTAATCCTCATGGATGCTTTGTTGAGGATATGAAAAATAAAGGTCGCTTGATAGCAAAAGGAAAGAAGAAGGGCAGAATGTTTACATTGGATGCAGACATGTCTGAATTGAGTGCAGCAATGTTTGCACATGGGACCGGTGTAGTTGCAGATATTGATATCTGGCATAAACGCATTGGTCATGTTAATGTACAGTGACTTAAATCAATGCAGGCCCAAAATATTGTTGCAGGTTTGCCGAAATTCAAGGTTGCAGAAATGCATAAGGTATGTGAAGCCTGTCAATTTGGAAAACAGGCAAGGAAACCATTTCCTAGACATGTTCAAGAGAGTAAGAAGCCATTGGAATTAATCCACTCTGATGTGTGGACAACTAAAGCTACATCTCTTGGAGGCTGTCATTATTTTGTTAGTTTTATTGATGACTATAGCAGAAAAGTTTGGGTGTATTTTATGAAAAAGAAAAGTGAAGTTTTTGGGCATTTTAAAACTCTTAAAGCGATGGTTGAAAAAGAAACAAGCCTGCAGATAAAATGCCTAAGGTCAGATGGAGGGGGAGAGTACCTCTCAAATGAGTTTGCAAGGTTCCTGCAGGAGCATGGCATAAAGCAGCAATATTCATGCAGTCATACCCCACAACAAAATGGAATTGCAGAAAGGAAAAACAGGCATATTGGAGAGGTATCTCGTGCCATGCTCAATGAAAAAGACTTGCCAGATTTTTATTGGGCTGAAGCAGTTGCTACAGCAGTCTACATAATGAACAGGACTCCCACTGCAGCAATACATGGAATGACTCCAGAGGAGAGGTATACTGGTAGGAAACCAGATATTTCTCATTTGAAAATTTTTGGTTGCATTGCCTATGTACATGTGCCAGATGAGTTGAGATCCAAGTTGGATCCAAAAGCTGAGAAGTGCATCTTTATTGGTTACTCTCTGCAGCAAAAAGGGTATAGATGCTATAACCCTTCTATTCGTAAGTTTACAGTGAGCAGAGATGTTGTTTTTGATGAGATGAGTAGCTGGTATAAACCAGTAAATGTGATTGATGATGTAGATGCACAAAATGGTAATGCTGCACAAAATTCACAGCAGCAGTCACAAAATATTAGTGGACCTGGAGCGTCCTCTAGTAGTGGTTCACATTCTTCGCCATGGATAGGCAGATTGAGATCAGGAGAATCTTCTCAAAGTAATGCAGATAGTGGTATGCAGGTATCACGAAAAGGAAAAGAGAAGGTTGATCAGCCCATGTTTGATGTGAATGCAGGTCACTCTTATGTGGATGGTGAATTCAGTGGCTCAGAACAGAGCATTGATGATGAGTTGGGTATTCCTTCTATTGTTACACCTGGAGTAAGGAAGACCAGGGATGTTTTGAGAGCACCTGGGAGTGAACCTACTTTGCGCAGGTCTACGAGAGCTAGGTATCCTGTGGATAGGCTGAAATATGATGGATTTACAGCCATTCACTATGCATATATGGTCAAAGTGATACAGGAACCAGAACCCACATCTTTTGAGCAAGCCATGGGAAAAGAAAAATGGGAGAAAGCCATGGATGAAGAAATGGATGCCTTGGAAGCAAATGCTACATGGGAGTTAGTACCTTTGCCTAAAGGTAAGAATGCAATTGGCTGTAAGTGGGTTTATAAGGTGAAGCACAATGCAGATGGTTCTGTGAACAGATACAAGGCAAGATTAGTTGTCAAGGGGTATGCACAAACATATGGCATTGACTATGAAGAAACATTCAGTCCGGTTGCAAGGATGGCAACTGTAAGAGCAGTCATTGCTATGGCTGCATCAAAGGGATGGTCTTTACATCAGATGGATGTAAAGAATGCCTTCTTGCATGGTGATTTGAAAGAAGAGGTATATATGGAGCAGCCACCAGGTTATGTGCATGATGTTCATCCTGAGTTTGTTTGCAGGTTGAAGAAAGCCTTGTATGGATTGAAGCAAGAATCTAGAGCATGGTCTGACAAGATAGGACAGTATCTTGTCACTATTGGCTTTCAGATTTCCAAGGCAGATTTCTCACTTTATGTGAGAAAAACAGAGAAATGTATTATGCTACTTGTCATTTATGTTGATGATTTGATTATGACAGGTGACAGTGATGAAGATATCCTTTATGTGAAAATGCTATTGAAGCAGAAGTTTGAGTTGAAGGATTTGGGAGAGCTGCGTTATTTCTTGGGCATTGAGGTGATTAGATCACCAAGTGGGATACAGCTCTTGCAGAGGCAGTATGGATTGGACATGCTGTCCAAATATGGGATGACAGGCTGTAAGCCTATTTTAGTTCCTTTGGAGCAGAATGTGAAGCTGAGCACAGATGCAGGTGAGCTTCTAGAAGACCCTACTATGTACAGACGCATAGTAGGAAGTTTGATTTATATGACTATTACCAGGCCAGATTTGAGCTATGCTGTTGGATTGGTAAGTCAGTTTATGCAGGCTCCAAGGAAACCACATTTGGATGCGGCTAGACGCATACTCAGGTATGTGAAGTCCACATTGCAGTATGGACTATTTTATGAGAATGGGGTTCAGATACAGTTGCATGGATACACTGATGCTGATTGGGCTGGTAGTATTTCTGATAGAAGATCTACCAGTGGATATGTGTTCTCTTTTGGGAGTGCTGCAGTCACTTGGAGCAGCAAGAAACAGCCTACAGTTGCCTTGTCGAGCACAGAGGCTGAGTACAGGGGTGCAGCAATGGCTGCATGTGAGGTAGCTTGGTTGCATAAGCTACTTTATGATATACATCAGTCTATAGATGGACCAGTTGTCATTTATTGTGACAACATGAGTAGTATACACTTGGCAAATAACCCGGTCTATCATGCTAGAACAAAGCACATTGAGGTGCATTATCACTATGTGCGAGAGAGGGTTTTACTAGGTCTTATTGATCTAGTTTATGTCAGCACAGAGGATCAGGTAGCTGACATATTCACGAAGGCATTGGGCACAGAGAAGCTGCACAAGTTCAGAGACCTGCTTGGTGTGCAGGAATTGGGATTGAGCTCGAGGGGGAGTGTTGAGATATCGAGCTCAACTCATGATACGCCAGGGTGACCGTTGTGTATTTATGTCACCGACTTGTCAGTTGCAGACACGGTTGGTACACCGCCCATGAATAATAGCTACATGATAGCTATCCTTATCTACTCTAGTTCGTGGCTCAGTTAGTATGCCGCCTTAGTTAGTTGAGTTTGGTTTGAGACCCATATATAGGGTTCTTCTATTTCTTTGTAAGTGAGTTCTTTTGGCTTACACAACTAAGAAGAGAAAAACGTTTTCAGCCTCCATCTCTGTGTGTCTTCCCCCATTGTGCAAGCAAGAAAGCTTCAAGCGAGACTCCTTCCTTCTCTCCCAAAATCTTGACATCTCTATCATGTAGAGCAACCAAACTATCCATGATGCCACACAATTCTAGATGCAAGTCTTTCCTGAGTTGATGATACTATGCAGAGCCCCGATCCTTGAAAATTAATTTCAATGAATTTATGCAAATCATAAGTTGTGACTCATTTTTTCAAGTGTGAGGTACATGAATTCATCATGCCTAACATAAATGCAAGCTTATTCTCTTTAAAGGATTATAGAATGCAATCATCTTACACGGTCTTGTATATTTTTATATATTGGTAGTCTAAGATGCACTCGCAAAAATTTGTGCCTAAAAATCCATGGATGCTTAATCGATTAGTGGCAAAATATGATCATCATGAGCTTGGTTCTAGCCTTTACAAATACATTTCCAACTATGTAAATTACGTGATGCAAAAGTATGATTTCTTTCTACGATGATTATGCCTTATTGTACCATTCATAGGGCTTGACATCGTAACGGTACTTGGTTTTAGAGTGTCGAATTAGTGTTTATTCCTGATAACTCATTCTTCTTTGCTAGATCCTCTTTTCATGCTTGCGGCCTTTCTGATTACTTGGGAGAGTTTATGATTTGGGGTCATTTTGGAGCTTGGAATATGGGCTTTCACTTCTCTCGGAGCACTCCTTTCTCCATCAAAGTTCCTTATGCTTTGCTTGACTTCTGCAACCTTTTGCCACATAGAGGGGTAGTTGATGGAGAGATCATGGGAATCGCAAGGGAGGGAGGGTAGTTTTATCCTCTTCTCAAGAGAGGGAAGGAAGGAGATTTCCTTGAGCCCTCTTCTCTCTCTCTCTCTCTCTCTCTCACACACACACACACACACACACACATCTTCACAAATTGGCATCAGGGAGGGAAAAGAAGAAATTATCATGTCCCGTACCTAGGGAGGGGGGTTTTATAGGGGGGAGAAAGGTATTATTGGGAGGGGGTGTGACACAGGGCCCCTCCCTTTGCCTCCACCTAGGTGGCCAAAATGGCCCCCCGCCATGAAGTCGTTGACTCTTGGGGGAGAAAGAGAGATAATGGGGGGGTTGTAAGTGGCACACATGTGCCCCTCATCCCCGTTATCATTGTCGTCCTCAACTTCATCGTCTTCATGCCCTTGTGCAACTTCACCGGTGCCACATCATCTCCTCTTGTCACCTTGATATGCCATCATCACAGCCATCTTTCCATTGCAACTCCCCCTTTGCCTGCCAGCTGGCAGCCTGGACAAGGGGTGAAATTTTTTTTCGTTTAATCTGATTAAAGAGGGGGGAGTATCATTGTCCTAAAAATATTACAACTTCAAACGTTATGAGCTCTAATTCATCATTTTCCCAGCTGCAAATCCTTCCAAATTTCCACAAAGTCGAGTCCATGCATTCAACATCTACCCATAATACATATTCTTTGCCCCACGTACCCAATTTTAGATGTAGAGATCCTTTACGTCCATTCTTCTCTCCTGTACGAGAAGCCTCATGCAAACAACTAGCCCCGGGGGGTCCACTAGGGTTTACCATATGGTACCACGTGACTATGGGAGGGGGGTTATTTAAGGGAATGAAGGTACATTTTATAAGGTAAGGTCCCATAAATAGGGGGTAGATAAGGGGTATTTTCATATATTTCTTGCACGTAGGTGATATCTCCTTATTACTACTAATGAATCCCCCGTGCAACTAACATACATCACTCTCAACACAATGAAGAATAGCCCTCAGTTGTCCTTCACTTGTATCCATACACCAGAACAGATCTGCATACTTTGTGCCCCATACAACAATAGAAGAAAACAAGACAAAAGGAAGACTCTCATTACCATCATCTGAAAACTGAGAACTTGCATCAGCCAATTGGCTTCAGCAGCCTTGGCATCATGCTCCACAGCTCTGATAACTTTAGCTTCATGGCCTCTTTCTTTTAAAAACTTGTTCTTCTTCTTCTGAGCATCATATTTCTTCCTTCTCTTCAGGCTGCAAGATTCTTCTCTCCCTCCCTTCTTATGTCTCTCTCTCTAATTGTGAACCCTCTTTCCATCTCTTCTTTTTTTCAAAACTCCTCACATTTTGGCTTTTTTCCCTATTTACCAAGCTATCCCCTTGCTTCCCCTTAGTTGCTAGATGGTAAACATGTCCCCTCCCCCCACATAAAATTCCACTTGTTGACTCAAATTTGGAATTGAGAATGCGTTCCTTATATGAGGACATCTCCTCCTACATGAGGCGTGTGTCTCAAAACAGAAATATCACAACCACATATCGAACATGCATGGTACCACTTAGGATTTTTGTCTATAAACACGCTACTATGGGTAGGTGTTAGAAAGATTAAAAAAAGATATTTGCATGTGTTATCCCACTTGACCTCATGCAGCATCATGTTCCCGATGGCTCATTTTCACCCACCAATGTGACTATACTAAAGCACAAAACTGACCAAGGATAAGGCTTCTTAGGCCCTATCAGGTTATTAACTAACCCCCTGCATAAATAGCAAGGGTGTCCAACGAATATGACGATACACAGTTCGATGCATCTAGGACAAAGTAGGAAGGTGCTTACTTGCTACCGGACTCCTAACCCAATCAGTGGCCAAAATATGACATGTCCGTAAGAAGATCCCAAAGTAGTCCAGGCTAATGTTAAGAGGTAATCTTAAGAGCTCCCCTCGACCACAATTAAAAAAGACATCTTCCACGAAAACATAGTTAGCCAAGGAATCCGCAACACGATCCCATTATCGAGGAACTAATTGACAAGTCACTGTCTTAAAGATATGCAACGTATCCAAGGCTGCACGATGGTACATCCATTAGATGGGATCATGCACATTACATGTCCATTTAGTTCATTAATTACTAACTATGAATCGCCTTTAACCAATAATTGACGAATACCACCACATCAGGATACATTGAGCCCCATGATCAAGGCCTTATATTCTACCATATTATTAGTAAAGGAGGGTCCTAAATACTACCTCGTGGATCTTTAATGACCACACGAATGCTCGTGTGTTTAGTGGGCTATCTGGAAGCTCCCTCAAAATACAGAGTATAAACCCATACTTCATTGATAGGCCATGCCATAATAATCAGCTCACCTGTAGTTATGATAATCAAAGTCAAGCCAAGAGAGAGGATGTATAATAGGCCACAATCCCTCCTTCCTCATTGAACTCAATAAGAATGCTAGTTAGAAGTCATTGACAATGGTTGCACTACACCTTAATTTCCCACGTAAAGGATTCGTCTTGCCACTCAATAACCTGATACCCTTTTCTCCACCAAATCACTCAACCTTGGTGGTAACATTATTCAAGATATGGATGCTCCAAATAGGGAATGATGCATCCCATCTGCTCGTCTTGGTACCTACTTCATGTTAAGGCTGAATCCTGAAGGACCTACACAGGCACCAAGCCCAACGTCATCCCTTACATATAGTAAGGCTTCAGCTTATTGAAGTTAAATTTAGTCTTAAAATCTACCCCCTGCAAATATTCTAGAAGGTCCGTAGAGCCATTCTTTCCTAAACGTACAATCTTGTATGGTGGTCCATCCCATTTGGGTTCTAAATTTCTTGGAAGGAGCTCTAGATAAGCATCATAATACAAGACTAACTAACCTTTTGTAAATTTGTACTTCTTAGCTCAAAGATCATGAAGGGCTTTCATTCTCCTCTTTCCTACTTCTTGATGTAATAAATCCTACAACCGAATCTCATCAAGATGTACTAGACAAGTATACCATTGCTGTAATGCTTCTTCCTCTCCCAACGAATGATTGAGGGAACAATGCACAGTGGCGAGCTCTATATTTGATGGCAAAATGCACTCCTCCCCATACAATAGCTTGAAGAGGGTGTCGCATGTGGCTGTCTTGAATGTCGTGTTGTAAACCCACACTGCCACATATAACTTCTTGTCCTAGTCATGCTTGCTTCCTGATACTATCTTGGATAAGATTCCCACCAGTTATTTATTTGTACTCTCAATATGATCATTCACTTGAGGATTATACATGGTATTCTTATTGTGCTTAATCTTCAAGGCTTCAGTGATGGCCACTATAACCTCGTTCAAGAAGTGTGTCCCTCAATCAAACACAATCTCCTTCGGTGGACCAAAATGGCAAGCAATTTTCTCCATAATGAAACTAGTCGTCTCCTTAGGATTGTCCTTACTTGAGCTTCAGACCACTTTGTAAAGTAGTCCATTGGTACAATAATATATCACTTTCGCAAAGTTGATGAAGGGTATATTGGTCCCACAAAATCAATACCCCATTTCTCAAAGGGTAACGTAACGAAAATGGGATTTAGAGGTCACCTACGCTTTTCTCTCACATCGTCTTTGACAAACATCACAACACTTAACATAACTGAAAGCATCTTGGAAAATTGATGGCCAACAATATCTAGCACCATGGAGAGATTTTTGCGTGGTAAGGCGACCGAAAAAATGTCCCCCACAAGCTGAATCATGGCACTTCTCAAGAATAAATGGTACCTCATCAGGTACTACACAACAACAAAAGATATCATCTACTCCTCTATGATACAAGACACCCGCTATAATAAAAAAGTGTAATGCTTGTTGCTTGATCTTTCTCTTTCTAGACTTTGATAAAACAGTCCCAAATCCTCCTATAGATAAATAATGCGTTATAGTGGCATACCAAGAAGGAATGGAAGATGTATCGATTTTAAATAGACCTTCAATATCACTTGCTTCAGTCAGAATTTCCTTTGGCTCCTTGAAATCCACAAGACATTCTACAATACGCTAAACCTTTGGTGGCTTTTTGACTGAATATCTTGTGGATTTCTAGCAACTAAACACACTCATATTTGCTTTCTTCCCTTAACTGTTTAGGTTTTGTTACGCTGCATAGGTTCAAGGTTCATTTGTATGTCATTTTTCATATGAAAAGCTATAAAAATGCATTGAAACATTAAAAAAAGGTTGAATTAGGCCTTAATCCTCATTCCTTAGTCTTGTTAAACATTCACAAATATAAAACATATTTTTTCTTAATTTCTAAAGGACAAATATACATTTTTCTCTTATTTTTTCTATTTATCTATTCATAAAAATAGGATATTTTTAAATCTATGATTCTTGACTGATTATAACAGCTGAAAGATAGTTTTTGCTAGAATTTAATTCCATGTGAATTTTGTTTCCCCACCCAAAACCAACAAAACCTTCATTTTCCCTCTAAAAGGTACTTTTCGAGTTGAAATTTAATTATTACGATCATATATCATTACGGGTTATACATTTCTTTTATGTGTAGCCCTCAATCATGATGAAAATAATATTCAAACAAATTTTTATTTCATATGCACACCATTTCAACCATCAAACATAAAAAATAAGCAAAATTTCTTTATAAAAATGAAGCCTACCACTTATTCACATGTTGTGGGTTTTTTGATAATTAATATGGGCTACCAAAAAACCAACCAACAATCATTCTTTGGTGTTAAACACCTTCCCTCAACCTCCTCTTGATCTTGGAGTGATCAGATCACCGTTGAACAAGCATCCTTTAGCCCCTCTTCTTCTTAATTTCCTTCGTGTGAATCACCATTTGGAAGAGAGAGAGGGAGGAGAGAGAAATACTAGATTCCAATCTTCTAATGTGGGTAGCCATTGGACAAGGAAAGGCAAGAATTGGAGGGCATAGAAGTTCTTTATCTCAATGGTGGCATTGATTGCTATGCATATATGGACCCTCTGCTATGGCTTATAGCGCCTCCCCCTCATTTTTTTGTCGCATGCACCCCCTCCCCTCCCCCCCGCTTCTTTTTTTTTTGCCTGCAAACACCCCCCCTGCTCGGTCATGTTTCAATTTGGTGGAGGGGAAGGCCTTAAGGGTCACCCCCCTTCCACTTAAAGTCCATTCATAACAATTGTTTTTTTTTGTCCTCCAACTTGGGCACTGCCATTTCATTGTTCGGCCTCCGATTAATGATATGAAAATTTCTACCTAACCATTATCTCAGGTCCCCCATTTTTGGTCACTTCTAGAAGCTTAATCAGACACCCGAATTTTTTTTGAAAATTCTACAACTGTCACTTGGTGTGTCTTCAAAGAGCTTTTGAAGCCCTTTTTCTTGCCGCTTAAAATTGACCCAACTGCCTCTACCGCCTTCGACAGGATTCAAATTTCTCTTGAAATTTGGATTTTCTGAAAAATTTTGAGCACTTTTCAGGGTTAAAAATCCACCATTCGTTGGCAACCAAGGGATAGGGCGACTCAACCCGTTGATTTCCACGAACAAATCTGCACATAAACATAACCACAAAGAGCATCAAGCTGATACAAAATAGATACACAATAAAACACATCACAGCTTTCACCCCTCCCCTAACAAAACCAAGGCATGAAATCCACGAGGACTAGGCCTAGCATAATCTAGCAAAAAGCCCTAAGCTAGTCACTAACGGACTACTCCAACACAACCAACCTAAAAAGAACTATCAGAGAGGCCATCCTAAGTGGTGGTTTGAACTAATTTCCTAGCTGAGGACAACTCAACCAGGAGCTCCTCCTAGGCGTGTGTAAAAATTATTGTTATTTAATACATTGTCCTTTAGCTTTAATTCTTTCATACTGGGGTGTGTAAAAAGGAGGGAGCTAAGCGTAGTGACCCAAGGAGAATAGGGCATCAGGCTCGGGTTATGTCTCTGGGTACCCAACAACCTACCAAGCTCTCGTAAGGTGATAGTTAATCATTTTCTAGCACTCAATTTCATTTTTTGCTCCAACCTTCTCTTATTTTTATTTTTCGAGCTAGATGCGACCCTTACGAAGTCAAGAAATTGGCACCCTAGGTCTTGTCTTGTCCCCAAGAATCTACCAAGCCTTCGTGAGGAGATAAGCACAGCTCATAGATATTTCTTTCTCTTTGTTTTCCTATTTTTTTAGGGGTTAGAACCCCTTTTACACACCTCTATATTTTGTTTCTTCAACTATTCAGGATTTTTATTATTTGCATATACTTGTCCTGGCAGGCTTTTCTGACTACCTCACAACTAGCAGAAACTTCTAGAATGGCCGCCTAGTAGGTCACAGAATAGGGTCAGTAGGATTGCATTTTAAAACACGTCTTTTAATGCCTAAGAATGCCTATACATGAGGCAATAACTGCAATTACTAAAACACAAAACCATTAAATGCACCTACACCAAATAGACATGTGACCCTCTTGCCTAAGGAAATAACACAGTTCACTCCTAACAAAATTTGCCTTTATGGCCTAAAGAAATAAGACATTGAAACTTGACAAAACAGGCCCTCTTGGCCTACTAGAAATCAAGCATTAAAACCCTTAAAAGCAACCCGCGCTTTTGGCCTAAAGGAATCAAGCAAACCAGCTTGTATATATCTGTAACGTGTCCACTAGCATCATCTAGGACACGTCTTAGCAGTCCATCGGGAAGGATGTCTAGAAAGTTCCGCCCGACACTCCCATAGAATGTTATGGGATTTGCGATCTAGGGCTTCCCGCATCTGCCACGTAGCGGAAGTATTCTGGCCATTCCCACTTAGGATCGACCAGAATTAGGGTTTTCCTGATTGGTCATTACCTAACAGCAACTATCGGACCCAAGCAAACTACTTTACGCAGAAACACCAGGTCCGAAGCGGATTCATGCTACACTTGGTTCAAGGAGAATGGGAAACAAGAGGGATGCAAAGCTCAACCTCTCTGCCATAAGGCATACTCCCATTCCATTTCCCTAAAACAACGTAAATCGATTAAGACATAACTCTAGGTCAACGCTTTTGTTGTTCGTGTCCTTTCACGATCATCCCGTTATTCTTCAAGATTTGAGAAAAGTTCCCGGCTAATCGGGACCACCCAACTGTAGGACGGACCCATGGCCCATCCTCCGCACTTTCCTCGATTTATTTTAGTTATGTAACTATCTAAACGTTAATTTGACATGTAACAATCAGCTTCTTTAATTAAACCGTTAAGCACTGGTTCCTTCACATAATCTTATCATGTGACATAGAAAAACAATATCAAACAAGTTCTTTATTAACATATCATTATATTTATTTTTAAAATACAAGGAGTTCCGCCCATAGGCTTATCCATAATCTGCACGAAGGCTATCCAGTAATCCACAAGGATCACTATTCCAAGCTTCTGCCCGTAAACTAGTATGCAGGCCTTGAGATCCAATCCGGAGTCACGTTGGCCTCTTGTGCAGGACCTGGAAGGCAAGGGATCTACGGCCAGAGCCCCCCTGGCACCCAAGAGTCCTCGTGCTCCAAGTAGAGCTCAACGGAGAGACCTCTCGCGGCGGGTTTGGTCCACGTTCCCGGCACGGTGAACAACCCCCTTGGTTAGGGTCAGGTAGGCAGTCGGGGGTAACTGAAGCTGCCTCTCCCTTCAAGCCTTCAACCTGAAGTATAGATATTCATTTAATTTGTAATTCATAAATTAAACACTGCTCTAAAATCTCTACCAAGCACAAACATTTCCATTAACCGATCTTGTTGTTGGCAAACTGCTAAGGAATGATTCTTTCCTTTCGAATGCATCAGCACTCGTTCCCGGGTGTCTTGCAACTTGGCAAGATCCCTTATATTCTGGGTTAGGGCATATCCAATTAACCCAACTTGGTCAACTCTAAAGTTCATTGGATACTTTAGTTTCCGGTTTTAACCTTCCTTACTTAGAAGGATATCAAAGAATACATCCTTTTTGCAAGATAACTTGCGTAAGGATCCGCCATCCTTGTTGAGGGTATTTAACCTTTCTTCTTGTGAATCAATCACAAGACCATATGACTTCGTACTTGCTGTGCAAGTCCTACATCGTAGTATGCGATGAAACAATCCGTTTCAGCTTCTTTAAACTGACGTTTGTCAGACCTGGGGTTTCCTTATATTATTTTCTTTAAGAACCTTAGGGACAAACCCTAGTTCTTTTACGTTTATGATTTAATTGACCCTACAATCCGGGAAGGTGGGAAAGTATTTAAGGTATAAACGTTTCTTGGATTTAAATAATTTCCAATGCATATTTCCTAGCATAGGTATTTCTAAGTTGATATTAATTCAGTTAACTTTTAGAAGGTAATATCGAGATCACCTCGGCACACTTTGTTACCTATGTGACAATTGATTTTTCAGTCCTAAACTTTATTGCTTTGAGGTTAGGCAAATTCAATTAACTTCCTTTTTCCTTGCGAACAAAACTCATACCAAATAAACAATCTTTTCCTTGCTAAGATATGCAGTTAGCAATGATAACTTCCTAGAGTTTAAGCAACGTAAAAAAACCTTTCATGAATTTCAACTTCTATGAAGATTCGTTGAAAAAAAAAAAGGGGTTAATGGTGCAAGATGCAGTTTTTATACGTTCAAGATTTAACCAAAATATACTACTATAGTGGGTAGATAATCTTGCTCGTAATTCGTTTCAATGCATTATGCTATTTGAAGGAAACTATGTTTTATACATTATCCATTTTGCATGTTCAACTAAACTAAATTCCTTCTTTGTAAATAACTAGGACAAAATATATCTTGTCCCTAACAATTCGTCTTGCATGATTGAATTAAAATCGATATAAAATTTAAGACGAAAAAACTTGGTTTTGGGGTGAGATATCCACATGGATACTGGGAGATGACCATGCCGCCATAGCTACTCCTTGGACTTTCTTAGGCGGCATTGCAGTTTGTAATCCCTCGAACCTAGAAATAGTTTTACACTCCTTTCTGGAATTCACCGTCGCTTCAATATTGCCCTTCTCCCTTTCGAAATCATGGTGAAAAAGGTTATGTGTGAGTGTGGCTTCACAAACATATATGAAGGCCCTTGGGAGATCTTTGGGCACGGGAGTGAAAGGACTTAGGGGTTTTTCAAACCCAATGGGAAAAATTGAAAGATAACACAAGGGTTTATAGCATGGGGAAAAATGCGTGCAAGGAAAAAGAGGACACGGGGTTTAGAAAGGGGCTTAGGGGGTGTGTTAAGAAAAAAGGAATATGAGGGGGGTAAAACACGGGGTTTCAACACAAGAAGGGACTTATAGATTTAGGCACGGGGGGGGGAGGAATTGTGGGTTATGAGGCCAAGGGGTGTGGGGGTTTAATGGCCCCACGGGAAGGGGTTAAGGTTTTAAGACCGGGGCGGGGTGAAAGGATTTCCAAGGGGGTAAAACCGGGAGGGGGTGAAAGCATAAGGAAAGGGTATAGGAAGGGGGGCTTGAGGGTTTTTAAAAACCGGGGGGGGAAGGAGAAGATGAAAGAGTAGAAGGGATATGATTATAGGAAGGGGGGCTTAGAGGAGCCTCCCCTAGAAGCTTCTGTGGGGGGGTTAGGACCCACGTGGGGGGAAGAAGTCCCGATGGCGACCACGAGGGAGGGAAGGAAGGATGGGAGTCTGCAGGCGGCGACGAGTGGTTATCTCTCCCTTCTTCCACATAGTACATTCGGCCCAGCTTCACGATACGGCATGTAACAATCAGCTTTTTTAATTAAACCGTTAAGCACTGGTTCCTTCACATAATCTTATCATGTGACATAGAAAAACAATATCAAACAAGTTCTTTATTAACATATCATCATATTTATTTTTGAAATACAAGGAGTTTCGCCTGTAGGCTTGTCCATAATCCGCCCGAAGGCTATCCAGTAATCCACAGGGATCACTATTCCAAGCTTCCACCCATAAACTAGTATGCGGGCCTCGAGATCCAATCCCGAGTCACGTTGGCCTCTTGTACAGGACCAGGAAGGCGAGGGATTTACAGCCAGAGCCCCCCGTGGCACCCAAGCGTCCTCGTGCTCCAAGTAGAGCTCAACGGAGAGACCTCTCATGGCAGGTTCGGTCCACGTTCCCGGCGCAGTCAACAATCCCTTGGTTAGGGTTAGGTAGGTAGTTGGGGGTAACTGAAGCTACCTCTCCCTTCAGGCCTTCAACCTGAAGTATAGATATTTATTTAATTTGTAATTCATAAATTAAACACTGCTCTAAAATCTCTAGCAAGCACAAACATTTCCATTAACCGATCTTGTTGTTGGCAAACTGCTAAGGAATGATTCTTTCCTTTCGAATGCATCAGCACTTGTTCCTGGGTGTCTTGCAACTTGGCAAGATCCCTTATATTCTGGGTTAGGGCATACCCTATTAACCCAACTTGGTCAACTCTAAAGTTCATTGGATACTTTAGTTTCCGGTTTTAACCTTCCTTACTTAGAAGGATATCAAAGAATACATCCTTTTTGCAAGATAACTTGCGTAAGGATCCGCCATCCTTGTTGAGGGTCTTTAATCTTTCTTCTTGTGAATCAATCATTACACCATATGACTTCGTACTTGCTGTGCAAGTCCTGCATCGTAATATGCAATGAAACAATCTGTTTCAGTTTCTTTAAACTGACGTTTGTCACACCTGGGGTTTCCTTATATTATTTTCTTTGAGAACCTTAGGGACAAACCCTAGTCCTTTTACGTTTACGATTTAATTGACCCTACAATCAGGGAAGGTGGGCAAGTATTTAAGGTATAAACGTTTATTGGATTTAAATCATTCCCAATGCATATTTTGCAGCATAGATATTCTGAGTTTATATTAATTCAGTTAACTTTTAGAGGGTAATATCGATATCACCTCGGCACAATTTGTTATCTATGTGACAATTGATTTTTTAGTCCTAAACTTTATTGCTTTGAGGTTAGGCAAATTCAATTAACTTCCTTTTTCCTTGCGAACAAAACTGATGCCAAATGAACAATCTTTTCCTTGCTAAGATATGCAGTTAGCAATGATAACTTCCTAGAGTTTAAGCAACGTCAAAAGACCTTTCATGAATTTCACCTTCTATGAAGATTCGTTGCAAAAAAAGAATAGGGGTTTATGGTGCAAGATGCAGTTTTTATACCTTCAAGATTTAACCGAAATATACTACTATAGTGGGTAGATAATCTTTCTCGTAATTCGTTTCAATGCATGATGCTATTTGAAGGAAATTATGTTTTATACATTATCCATTTTGCATGTTCAATTAAACTAAATTCCTTCTTCGTAAATAACTAGGACAAAATATATCTTGTCCCTAACAATTCATCTTGCATGATTGAATTAAAATCGATATAAAATTTAAGAAGAGAAAAACCTGGTTTTGGGGTGAGATATCCACATGGATACCGGGAGATGACCCTGCCGCAGCTACTCCTTGGACTTTCTTAGGCAGCATTGCAATTTGTAATCCCTCGAACCTGGAAATAGCTTTACACTCCTTTCCGAAATTCACCATCGCTTCAATATTGCCCTTCTCCCTTTCGAAATCATGGTGAAAAAGGTTATGTGTGAGTGTGGCTTCACAAACATATATGAAGGCCCTTGGGAGACCTTTGGGCATGGGCGTGAAAGGACTTAAGGGTTTTTCAAACCCAATGGGAAAAATTGAAAGATAACACAAGGGTTTATAGCACGGGGAAAAATGCGTGTAAGGAAAAAGGGGACATGGGGTTTAGAAAGGGGCTTAGGGGGTGTGTTAAGAAAAAAGGAATATGAGGGGGGTAAAACAGGGGGTTTCAACACAAGAAGGGACTTATAGATTTAGGCACGGGGGGGGAGGATTTGTGGGTTATGAGGCCAAGGGGTGTGGGGGTTTAATGGCCCCACGGGAAGGGGTTAAGGGTTTAAGACCGGGGTGGGGTGAAAGGATTTCCAAGGGGGTAAAACCGGGAGGGGGTGAAAGCGTAAGGAAAGGGTATAGGAAGGGGGGACTTGAGGGTTTTTAAAAACCGGGGGGCGGAGGGGGGGGGGAGGAGAAGATGAAAGAGTAGAAGGGATATGATTATAGGAAGGGGGGCTTAGAGGAGCCTCCCTTAGAAGCTTCCAGAAGCCTCTTGAAGCTTCTGTGGGGGGGTTAAGAGCCACGTGGGGGGAAGAAATCCCGACGGTGACCGCAAGGGAGGGAAGGAAGGGTGGGAGTCTGCAGGAGGCGAGGAGTGGTTATCTCTCCCTTCTTCCACAGAGTACAGTCGGCGTAGCTTTACGATACGGCAACCTCTAGCTCGGTCGTTCTCCCTCGGTCCTTCACATTCCCTCTCATCGACTGCAACGAAGTAATGTGGCGACTCTCCTTCCTCCTCCTTCGGCAGCAGCACCAATAGGGCGATGGCTTCGTCCTACTCTCTCACGGCCTCTCCTGTCTCTGCCGCCCACCCTTAAATTTATAGGGGAGGGGAGGGAATCCTCTCCCCTCGACGTGTCCATCCGCATGCTTATGGAGCCGAGCAAGCTCCAGTGAGGAGCTTGCTGGCTCCTCTATCCCCCCTCTACCCTTCCAGCTCGATGCGCTGCCGTGCGAGAAGGAGAAATTTAAAATATATATTTGATATATTACATTCTCACCCCCTTAGAGGGATCGAGATGTACTCATCTCGAGATAAACTGGGGATATTGATGGTTGAGAGTGCCTTCATCTACCGAAGTGGCATCCTCTTTGGGATAATCTTTCCACTGGACGAGGCATTCTCTCAAGGTTCTGGATCTTAACTGTCTCTCCCTAACATCTAAGATCCTATCCGGCCTTAGTTCAAGGACTCCTTGACTAAGAATTACAATTTGTTGGTCATCAAGTACATGGTTAGGGTTGGGTACATATTTTTTCAATAGGCTGATATGGAATACATTGTGAACCTTTAGGTTCTCAGGGAGTTGCAATCTATAAGCATTGGGTCCTAGGCATTTGACGATTTTGTATGGCCCACAATACCTTGGACTTAGCTTCTTGCAATCTCCTAGGGATAAAGAACTCTTTTTAGGGCGTACGCGAATGAAGACCATGTCTCCTTCTTCGAAGACTCTTTCTTGATGCTTCAAATCCGCGTATGCCTTCTGTCTATCCTTGGCCGCTTGTATGTCTTGTCTTATTGTCTTTATTTGATCATCCATCTCTTCCAACATCTACCTTGATGCTTCAACCCTTAGGGTTGGATCAGAAAAGTTTAGAGGACTTCGACAATCATGACCATATAATGCTTGGAAAGGGGTCATCTGAATGCTCTGCTGGTACGAAGAATTGTAGGCAAATTCAACCAATGGCAAGTATTGAATCCACCTCTTCGGCTCTCGACAGCAGTATTCCCTAAGCATATCCTCAATGACTTGATTTACTCGCTCTGTTTAGCCATCCGTTTGGGGGTGGTAGGCGGTGCTAAAACAGAGTTGAGTCCCAATAGCTTCAAAGATAGCTCTCCAGAAGTGTGATGTGAAGAGAGAATCTTGATCGCTAATAATTCTTCTGGGTAAACCATGTAGCTTGAATATCTCCTTGATAAACAACCTTGCAATGTTAGAGGCTTTATAGTTTGTCTTTACTGGAATAAGGTGTGCAACCTTAGTAAGCATGTCAACCACAACCATGATGGAGTTGTATTCTCCCTGGACTTGGGATATGCCTACAACAAAATCCATACTGATGAATTCCCATTTCATTTGGGGAATGTCAAGCGCTTGCAGTTTCCCTGGCATCATGACATGTTCGGCTTTGATACGTTGGCAAGACAAACACTCATGATATATTTGAGAACATCACCTTTGAGCCTCTCCCAATGGTAGCTCTTCCTAACTGCATTAAGAATTTTAGCATAGCCAGGATGTCCTGCGAAAGGGAAATCATCAGCTTCCCACATTATCTTCTGCTTAAGTGACTGGCTTGCTGGTATACCGCACCTTCTGAATGAAAGAGGTTAGTTGCTTCACAGAAGATGGTGATGGCACCGCCAATAAGGCCTTAACTTTGTTTGGATCTGCTTCAATGCCCCTCTCACTTACGACATGCGCTAGCAAACTTACACTGCTTTCGCCAATGCGACACTTCTCGTGGTTTAACTGCCCCCCCATTTGTGTGAGGCAGTTGAAAGCTTCATCCACCTTCTCTAGATATAGAGCCTTAGAACCATAAATACAAAAATCATTAATAAAGACCCTGATGGATATACACAGCCTTGTTCTATAGTAGACAAGTCCATTATCAATGGAAAATTCCTGATATTTAGCTTGCAACTTTTGATTCTGCTCCTTGGTAGAGATCTCCTTTAGCATTGTTTGGTAGGCCAAATCATGGCATGCTTCCTCTCTAGCTATCTCAAGTATAGGGTTGTTTGGCATTGATACTTTTGTAGCTAGAGATCTGGCCGTTGATGGATTCTGCAAGATTAGGGAATTTGGGAATGCCTTGTGACTAAGTGCATCGGCAACTACATTCTCTTTCCCTGGTCGGTACTCGATTTCAAAATCATATTCCTCCAACACTTCAATCCACCGACGTTGCCTCATGTTGATCTCGTTCTAGGTAAAGATCCATTTGAGACTCTTATGGTCGATTACTAGAGTAAACTTGTTACCCAACAGGTAGTGTCTCCAAAGCTTTAGAGCATGGATGACAACTAGTAATTCCAGATCATGCGTAGCATAATTCTTTTCATGGTTCTTCAGTTTCCTTGAAGAGTATGCTACTGAATGATCTTCCCGCATAAGTACACACCCCAAGGCAAGAATGCTAGCATCAGTTCCCACCTTGAACTCCTTATTGAGGTCTGGGAGTTTTAGAATAGGTGCTGATAGCAAACTTTGCTTCAACCTGTGGAAGCTATTTTGTTTGGGAGTTGACCATGCAATAGAAGTCTCCTTCTTCAGTAAATCCGTCAGAGGTGCTGCAATCAAAGCATAGTTTTTTATGAAGACCCTATACCATCCTGTCAATCCAAGAAAGCTACGTATCTATTTGACGAGTACTGGTATTGGCCATTCAAGCACATCTCTGACCTTGGCTGGGTCTACTGATATTCCTTCTGATGATACTATGAATCCCAGATATTCAATCTGACGCTTGAAGAATGCACACTTTTTCATTTTTGCATATAGCTTATGTGACCTCATTGTCTCAAGGACAATTCGCAGTTGAGGTACATGATCTTCTTCCTGTTTAGAATAGACTAAGGTGTCATCGAAGAAGACAAGTACGAAATCATCAAGATATGGTTCGTTGCAAGAGTTGTGTATCCCTAGGAGTTCTCTATCCCTAGGAGATTGAAGTGACCGGGTTCGTTGCAGTGGAAACAACCGAGGTTTCGGCCATTACTTTGAGTAGGAACAAAGTTGTTAACGTTATTCGTCCTTGCTTTCTTTCTTTGTCCCTGATTATGACCTTGAACTCTCTTCATTTGAGGTCTGAATGCTCCTCTATTCGAGTCATTATAAGACCAAGTTTTGTTACCCCTTGATCTAACTTGCACCTCCTGAATTATAGGCGCCGCTCGAATGAGTGCATCCTGAAGATCTGATGGATGCAT
The DNA here is from genome assembly GCF_053477565.2 of Lygodium microphyllum. Lineage (NCBI taxonomy): Eukaryota > Viridiplantae > Streptophyta > Polypodiopsida > Schizaeales > Lygodiaceae > Lygodium > Lygodium microphyllum. Next base: position 126,179,274 of record NC_141153.1, on the reverse strand, counting down.
AGATTCGAGACGGGTATTTACTGGTGGATTTAAGCCCGCACAAAATTTGGACACCTGCTGTGTTATGTCTATCTTTGGCGCATACTTTAAAAGTGAGACGAATTTAGAGTAGTATGCGTCAAGAGTGAGTCCTAGCTGTTTTAGCTCATAGAACTCGTTCATTTTCTGCGTGCGATATGCATGTGGTAAGTGTCTTCCCTGCACGGCTTTCTTCAGCTTCTCCCAAGTAACGGATCTCTCTGCGATCCCTTGATCCCTACACCATTGCTTCCACCAAAGTCTGGCTTCGCCGGTGAGCTTTAACTTGGCGAGCATAGCCTAATTGGCGGGTGCAGTACTACCGGCTGCTTCGAAGTAATCCTCCATGGATTGAATCCAAATTTCAGCATCAGCCTAGACGAATCTACCTCTCTCGTCAAACTTGGATGGCTTAATTTGCTTGAGGAGAAACTTCTTCTCCTGGATCACAGCAGTATTTGATGTAGGAGGCGAATTTGGAACCAGTATCTGGGGTTGTGCCTGAATAAAGGTTTCCTTAACGTTATTATATGATAATTGACATTATCTTATATTACATCTTTAATTCAGCTATCTCGTAAACAATGTAGCTACTTAACTTTTTATCAATTCATATGCACAGCCAAACATTGATAAAAAGAAGTCTTTATTTGTATTTACATGGGCATAGCCCTTTTGAATACAACGTTATATGTGATGATAAGCCAATTCTTACATTTTGTTTGGGGAGAACAACGTTGTATTGCATTTATCTACAGGAACTGTGTAATAGTAGGGTTTTGGGTCATGGATCTTTAGGAATCGGTAAGTCATTGAAAGTTCAGGATATCCTTTCCGTTGAAATCCATACTTCTCATGGCGGCCCAACACTTTAATCCTGTCGGCGGGGATTACACGAGTTACTTTCTCATATACATATGAGTTCATCTCAACCATCCAACCTCGAATATGTAAAGTCGAATTTACGTGAGCTTCCACAAAAACGAACAACTTCACGACTTTCAGGTCTTCCAACCACTTGATCCTTTTTAGGTTGGTCTGTAGATAAGCAAACCGGTGGGCGGCTATATAGTAGATTCCCGAAGCACCCGTTCATCTTCGTTCCATGTACAAAGGTGATGGATTATAGATCTGCTCCAGGATATTCATCATCCCAATTCTTTGTCTATAAATCGGAGAATGCATTGCAGTCATAAACATGACTCGAAATACCAAAAACTCGTTCCACGCTTTGCAATTCTGCAAGACAACATTGAAGGTAAGGAAATGTTTGGATAGCAACAATTTCTTTACTTCATTTCATTGAGATTTCATAAAAACAATTCTGTTGTTGGTCGGCTCTGATACCAACTGTAACGTGTCCACTAGCATCATCCGGGACACGTCTTAGCAGTCCATCGGGAAGGATGTCTAGAAAGTTCCGCCTGGCACTCCCATGGAATGTTATGGGATTTGCAATCTAGGGCTTCCCACGTCTGCCACGTAACGAAAGTATTCTGGCCGTTCCCACTTAGGATCGACCAGAATTAGGGTTTTTCTGATTGGTCATTACATAACAGCAAACTAGCGTCGGAACCAAGTGAACTACTTTACGTAGAAACACCAGGTCCGAAGCGGATTCACGCTACACTTGGTTCAAGGAGAATGGGAAACGAGAGGGATGCAAAGCTCAACCTCTCTTCCATAAGGCATACTCCCATTCCGTTCCCCTAAAACAGTGTAAATCGGTTAAGACATAACTCTAGGTCAACGCTTTTGTTGTTCTGTCCTTTGACGATCATCCCGCTGTTCTTCAAGATTTGAGAAAAGTTCCCAGCTAACCGGGACCACCCAACCGTAGGGTGGACCCATGGCCCATCCTCCGCACTTTCCTCGATTTGTTTTAGTTATGTAATTATCTAACATGTTAGTTTGACATGTAACAATCAACTTCTTTAATTAAACTGTTAAGCACTGGTTCCTTCACGTAATCTTATCACGTGACATAGAAAAACAATATCAAACAAGTTCTTTATTAACATATCATCATATTTATTTTTAAAATACAAGGAGTTCCGCCCGTAGGCTTGTCCATAATCCGCCCGAAGGCTATCCAATAATCCACAGGGATCACTATTCCAAGCTTCCGCCCATAAACTAGTATGCGGGCCTCGAGATTCAATCCCGAGTCACGTTGGCCTCTTGTGTAGGACCCGGAAGGCGAGGGATTTACGGCCAGAGCCCCCCATGGCACCCAAGCGTCCTCGTGCTCCAAGTAGAGCTCAACGAAGAGACCTCTCGCGGCGGGTTCGGTCCACGTTTCCGGCGCGGTCAACAACCCCTTGGTTAGGGTCAGGCAGGCAGTCGGGGGTAACTGAAGCTGCCTCTCCCTTCAGCATTCAACCTGAAGTATAGATATTCATTTAATTTGTAATTCATAAATTAAACAGTGCTCTAAAATCTCTACCAAGCACAAACATTTCCATTAACCGATCTTGTTGTTGGCAAACTGCTAAGGAATGATTCTTTCCTTTCGAATGCATCAGCACTCGTTCTCGGGTGTCTTGCAACTTGGCAAGATCCCTTATATTCTGGGTTAGGGCGTACCCTATTAACCCAACTTGGACAACTCTAAAGTTCATTGGATACTTTAGTTTCCGGCTTTAACCTTCCTTACTTAGAATGATATCAAAGAATACATCCTTTTTGCAAGATAACTTGCGTAAGGATCCGCCATCCTTGTTGAGGGTATTTAACCTTTCTTCTTGTGAATCAATCACAAGACCATATGACTTCGTACTTGCTGTGCAAGTCCTGCATCGTAGTATGCGATGAAACAATCCGTTTCAGTTTCTTTAAACTAACGTTTGTCAGACTTGGGGTTTCCTTATATTATTTTCTTTAAGAACCTCAGGGACAAACCCTAGTTCTTTTACGTTTATGATTTAATTGACCCTACAATCAGGGAAGGTGGGCAAGTATTTAAGGTATAAACGTTTCTTGGATTTAAATCATTCCCAATGCATCTTTCGCAGCATAGGTATTTCTCAATTTATATTAATTCGGTTAACTTTTAGAAAGTAATATCGAGATCACCTCGGCACAATTTGTTATCTATGTGACAATTGATTTTTCAATCCTAAACTTTATTGCTTTGAGGTTAGGCAAATTCAATTAACTTCCTTTTTCCTTGCGAACAAAACTGATGCCAAATAAACAATCTTTTCCTTGCTAAGATATGCAGTTAGCAATGATAACTTCCTAGAGTTTAAGCAATGTAAAAAAACCTTTCATGAATTTCACCTTCTATGAGGATTCGTTGCAAAAAATGAATAGGGGTTAATGGTGCAAGATGCAGTTTTTATACCTTCAAGATTTAAACGAAATATACTACTATAGTGGGTAGATAATCTTGCTCGTAATTTGTTTCAATGCATGATGCTATTTGAAGGAAACTATGTTTAATACATTATCCATTTTGCATGTTCAATTAAACTAAATTCCTTCTTTGTAAATAACTAGGATAAAATATATATTGTCCCTAACAATTCATCTTGCATGATTGAATTAAAAGCGATATAAAATTTAAGAAGAAAAAAACCTGGTTTTGGGGTGAGATATCCACATGGATACCGGGAGATGACCCTGCCCCAACTACTCCTTGGACTTTCTTAGGCGGCATTGCAGTTTGTAATCCCTCGAACCTGGAAATAGTTTTACACTCCTTTCTGGAATTCACCATCGCTTCAATATTGCCCTTCTCCCTTTCGAAATCACGGTGAAAAAGGTTATGTGTGAGTGTGGCTTCACAAACATATATGAAGGCCCTTGGGAGATCTTTGGGCATGGGAGTGAAAGGACTTAGGGGTTTTTCAAACCCAATGGGAAAATTTGAAAGATAACACAAGGGTTTATAGCACGGGGAAAAAGGCGTGTAAGGAAAAAGGGGACACGGTGTTTAGAAAGGGGCTTAGGGGGTGTGTTAAGAAAAAAGGAATATGAGGGGGGTAAAACACGAGGTTTCAACACAAGAAGGGACTTATAGATTTAGGCACGGGGGGGGGAGGATTTGTGGGTTATGAGGCCAAGGGATGTAGGGGTTTAATGGCCCCACAGGAAGGGGTTAAGGGTTTAAGACCGTGGTGGGGTGAAAGGATTTCCAAGGGGGTAAAATCGGGAGGGGGTGAAAGCGTAAGGAAAGGGTATAGGAAGGGGGGCTTGAGGGTTTTTAAAAACCGGGGGGCGGAGGGGGGGGGGAGGAGAAGATGAAAGAGTAGAAGGGATATGATTATAGGAAGGGGGGCTTAGAGGAGCCTCCCTTAGAAGCTTCCAGAAGCCTCTTGAAGCTTTTGTGGGGGGGGGTTAAGAGCCACATGGGGCGAAGAAATCCCAACGGCAACCACGAGGGAGGGAAGGAAGGGTGGGAGTCTGCAGGAGGCGATGAGTGGTTATCTCTCCCTTCTTCCACAGAGTACAGTCGGCGTAGCTTCAAGATACGGCAACCTCCAGCTCGGTCGTTCTCCCTCGGTCCTTCACACTCCCTCTCATCGACTGCAGCGAAGTAATGTGGCGACTCTCTTGCCTCCTCCTTCGGTAGCAGCACCAATAGGGCGATGGCTTCGTCCTACTCTCTCACGGCCTCTCCTATCTCTGCCACCCACCCTTAAATTTATAGGGGAGGGGAGGGAATCCTCTCCCCTCGACGTGTCCATCCGCATGCTTATGGAGTCGAGCAAGCTCCAGCGAGGAGCTTGCTGGCTCCTCTATCCCCCCTCTACCCTTCTAGCTCGATGCGCCGCCGCACGAGAAGGAGAAATTTAAAATATATATTTGATATATTACATTCTCTCCCCCTTAGAGGAATCGAGATGTACTCATCTCGAGATAAACTGGGGATATTGATGGTTGAGAGTGCCTTCATCTACCGAAGTGGTATCCTCTTCGGAATAATCTTTCCACTGGACGAGGCATTCTCTCAAGGTTCTGGATATTAACTCTCTCTCCCTGACATCTAAGATCCTATCCAGCCTTAGTTCAAGGACTCCTTGACTAGGCATTACAATTTGTTGGTCATCAAGTACATTGTTAGGGTTGGGTACATATTTTTTCAATAGGTTGATATAGAATACATTGTGAACCTTTAGGTTCTCAGGGAGTTTCAGTCTATAAGCATTGGGTCCTAGGCATTTGTGGATTTTGTACGGCCCACAATACCTTGGACTTAGCTTCTTGCAATCTCCTAGGGATAGAGAACTCTTTTTAGGGCCTACACAAATGAAGACCATGTCTCCTTCTTCGAAGACTCTTTCTTGACGCTTCAAATCCGCGTATGCCTTCTGTCTATCCTTGGCCGCATGTATGTCTTGTCTTATTGTCTTTATTTGATCATCCATCTCTTTCAACATCTGCCTTGACGCTTCAACCCTTAGGGTTGGATCAGAAAAGCTTAGAGGACTTCGACAATCATGACCATATAATGCTTGGAAAGGGGTCATCTGAATGCTCTGCTGGTACGAAGCATTGTAGGCAAATTCAACCAATGGCAAGTATTGAATCCACCTCTTCGGCTCTCGAGAGCAGTATGCCCTAAGCATATCCTCAATGACTTGATTTACTCGCTCTGTTTGGCCATCCGTTTGGGGGTGGTAGGCGGTGCTAAAACAGAGTTGGGTCCCAATAGCTTCAAAGATAGCTCTCCAAAAGTATGATGTGAAGAGAGAATCTCAATCACTAATGATTCTTCTGGGTAAACCATGTAGCTTGAATATCTCCTTGATAAACAATCTTGCAATGTCGGAGGCTTTATAGTTTGTCTTTACTGGAATAAGGTGTGCAACCTTAGTAAGCAAGTCAACCTTAACCATGATGGAGTTGTATCCTCCCTGGACTTGGGGTATGCCTACAACAAAATCCATTCTGATGAATTTCCATTTCATTTGGGGAATGTCAAGCGGTTGCAGTTTCATTGGCATCATGACATGTTCGGCTTTGATAGGTTGGCAAGACAAACACTCAGTGACATATTTGAGAATGTCACCTTTGAGCCTCTCCCAATGGTAGCTCTTCCTAACTGCATTAAGAGTTTTAGTATAGCCAGGATGTCCCACGAAAGGGGAATCATGAGCTTCCCACATTATCTTCTGCTTAAGTGACTGGCTTGCTGGTATACACAGCCTTGTTCTATAGTAGACAAGTCCATTATCAATGGAAAATTCCTGATATTTAGCTTGCAACTTTTGATTCTGCTCCTTGGTAGAGATCTCCTTTAGCATTGTTTGGTAGGCCAAATCATGGCATGCTTCCTCTCTAGCTATCTCAAGTATAGGGTTATTTGGCATTGATACTTTTGTAGCTAGAGATCTGGCCGTTGATGGATTCTGCAAGATTAGGGAATTTAGGAATGCCTTGCAACTAAGTGCATCGGTAACTACATTCTGTTTCCCTGGTCGGTACTTGATTTCAAAATCATATTCCTCCAACACTTCAATACATTGACATTGCCTCATGATGAGATCGTTCTGGGTAAAGATCCATTTGAGACTCTTATGGTCGGTTACTAGAGTAAACTTGTTACCCAATAGGTAGTGTCTCGAAAGCTTTAGAGCATGGATGACAACTAGTAATTCCACATCATGGGTAGCATAATTCTTTTCATGGTTCTTCAGTTTCCTTGAAGAGTATGCTACTGGATGACCTTCCTGCATAAGTACACACCCCAAGGCGAGAATGCTAGCATCAGTTACTACCTTGAACTCCTTATTGAGGTCTGGGAGTTTTAGAATAGGTGCTGATACCAAACTTTGCTTCAATCTGTTGAAGCTATTTTGTTCGGGAGTTGACCATGCAATAGAAGTCTCCTTCTTCAGTAAATCCGTCAGAGGTGCTGCAATCAAAGCATAGTTTTTGATGTAGACCCTATACCATCCTGTCAATCCAAGAAAGCTACGTATCTATTTGACGGATACTGGTATCGACCATTCAAGCACATCTCTGACCTTGGCTGGGTCTACTGATATTCCTTCTGATGATACTATGAATTCCAGATATTCAATCTGACGCTTGAAGAATGCACACTTTTTCATTTTTCCATAGAGCTTATGTGACCTCATTGTCTCAAGGACAATCCGCAGTTGAGGTTCATGATCTTCTTCCTGTTTAGAATAGACTAAAGTGTCATCGAAGAAGACAAGTACAAAATCATCAAGATATGGTCTAAATATGTCGTGCATTAATCTATTGAAGGTGGTAGGTGCATTCGTAAGCCCGAATGACATAACCAGCAAATCAAAGTGCCCATATCTTGTATTGAAGGCCGTCTTTGGGATATCTTCTTCCTTGATCCTTATCTGATAGTAACCTGACCTAAGATCAATCTTGGAGAAGATCTTTGCACCCTGAAGACGATCAAGAAGCTCATCTTTTCTAGCAATAGGATACTTGTTCTTGATTGTTGATTCATTCAACCCTCGGTAATCAATACATAATCGAAGTGTCCCATCCTTCTTTTTCTAAAATAGAACTGGAGCTCCCCACGGTGAATTGCTAGGCCGAATGTAGCCCTGATCTGGCAGTTGCTTGAGTTGTTCTTTTAGCTCAATTGCTTCTGGTATGGACATTCTATAAGGTCTCTAGGAAATTGGCGCAGCTCCACGTACCAACCTAATCTCATGATCCACTTCTCTTTGAGGCGGAATTTTGGTCAATTCTTCAGGGAATACATCCGCGTATTCCTTTAGCCAAGAAGGTCCTTCATGAGACTCTTGCTTTTGATCTAACTTGTTGAGTTTGATCAAGGAAACAGGTAATCCTTTTCTGACTCCTTTTATGATCCGAGATACTTTGGCCAATTGGATTCTTGGCACTCCTGCCTCACCTTGAGTTGTGACTAGTTCCCTTTCGGAGTTTTGAAAGGAAACTTGATCCTTTCCACAGTGAATGTGGGTGTCGTTGGGCTTAAGCCAATCCATTCCGAGTAGACACTCATGGATACCTAAATTCATGACTCTGAATTTAACTGAAGTCTTCTTTCCTCCCAGAAAGAATTCCACCTTAGCAGTTTGCCTGGTACAAGTTACCTCACGACCATTTGCCAATTCCACAAGCAGGGTAGGTGCTTCTACGGTGGCTATTCCTAATCTTTTTGCACATGCTGGTGAGATAAAGGAATGTGTACTGCCACAATCAATCAAGGTTTTGAAACCTTTACCTTGATAGTCCGACGGTGTCTGAATCACCGAGAACTAGCGATTCGGCCCTTTCTTGTGTAAAGTGGCGTGGACTGTCACTCTTTCGAACTCTGCTTCCATGGTCGGATCTTCTTCTTCCCCTCCTTCGCACATTTGCCTATTGGCAACGCAGGCGGTTCTTCCCCTTCCACGAGTAGCGGCTCCTTGACCATGGCTGAGCTTGGGGCATTGCCTCTTGAAGTGACCGGGTTCGTTGTAGTGGAAACGACGGAGGCTTCGACCATTACTTTGAGTAGGAACAAAGTTTTTGACGTTATTCGTCCTTGCTTTCTTTCTTTGTTCCTGATTATGACCTTGAATTCTCTTCATTTGAGGTCTGAATACTACTCTGTTAGGATCATTATAAGACCAAGTTTTGTTACCCCTTGGTCTAACTTGCACCTCCTGAATTATAGGCGCTGCTCGAATGAGTGCATCTTGAAGATCTGATGGATGCATAGATTCGAGATGGGTATTTATTGGTGGATCTAAGCCCGCACAAAATTTGGATACCTGCTGTGTCATATCCATCTGTGGCGCATACTTTAAAAGTGAGACGAATTTAGAGTAGTATGCGTCAAGAGTGAGTCCTAGCTATTTTAGCTCATAGAACTCGTTCATTTTTTGCATGCGATATGCAGGTGGTAAGTGTCTACCCTGCACGGCTTTCTTCAGCTTCTCCCAGGTAACGGATCCCTATGTGATCCCTTGATCCCTGCACCATTGCTTCCACCAAAGTCTGGCTTCGCTGGTGAGCTTTAACTTGGCGAGCATAGCCTGATTGGCGGGTGCACTACCGGCTGCTTCGAAGTAATCCTCCATGGATTCAATCGAAATTTCAACATCAGCCTGGACGAATCTGCCTCTCCCATCAAACTCGGATGGCTTAATCTGCTTGAGGAGGAACTTCTTCTCCTGGATCACAGCAGTACTTGATGTAGGAGGCGAATTTGGAACCTGTATCTGGGGTTGTGCCTGAATAAAGGTTTTCTTAACGTTATTATACGATAATAAACGTTAGCTTATATTACATCTTTAATTCAGCTATCTCGTAAACAATGTAGCTACTTAACTTTTTATCAATTCGTATGCACAGCCAGACATTGATAAAAAGAAGTCTTTATTTGTATTTACATGGGCATAGCCCTTTTGAATACAATGTTTTATGTGATGATAAGCCAATTCTTACATTTAGTTTGGGGAGAACAACGTTGTATTGTATTTATCTACAGGAACTGTGTAATAGTAGGGTTTTGGGGCATGGATCTTCAGGAATCGGTAAGTCATTGGAAGTTCAAGATATCCTTTCCATTGAAATCTATACTTTTCATGCGGCCCAACACTTTAATCCTGTCGGTAGGGATTACACGAGTTACTTCCTCATATACATATGAGTTCATCTCAACCATCCGACCTCGAATATGTAAAGTCGAATTTACGTGAGCTTCCACAAAAACGAACAGCTTTACGACTTTCAGGTCTTCCAACCACTTGATTTTCTTTAGGTTGGTCTATAGATAAGCAAACCGGTGGGCGGCTATATAGTAGATTCTTGAAGCACTCGTCCATCTTCTTTCCATGTACAAAGATGATGGATTATAGATCTGCTCCAGGATGTTCATCATCCCAATTCTTTGTCTATAAAGCGGAGAATGCATTGCAGTCATAAACATGACTCGAAATACCAAAAACTTGTTCCACGCTTCGTAATTCTGCAAGACAACATTGAAGGTAAGGAAATGTTTCGACTACAATAATTTCTTTACTTTATTTCATTGAGATTTCATAAAAACAATTCTGTTGTTGGTCGGCTCTGATACCAACTGTAACGTGTCCACTAGCATCATCCAGGACACGTCTTAGCAGTCCATCGAGAAGGATGTCTAGAAAGTTTCACCTGGCACTCCCATGGAATGTTATGGGATTTGCGATCTAGGGCTTCCCGCATCTACCACGTAGCGGAAGTATTCTGGCCGTTCCCACTTAGGATAGACCAGAATTAGGGTTTTCCTGGTTGGTCATAACCTAACAGCAACTAGCGTCGGACCCAAGCGAACTACTTTACGCAGAAACACGAGGTCCGAAGCAGATTGATGCTGCACTTTGTTCAAGGAGAATGGGAAACGAGAGGGATGCAAAGCTCAACCTCTCTCCCATAAGGCATACTCCCATTCCGTTCGCCTAAAACAACGTAAATCGATTAAGACATAACTCTAGGCATAACTGGGACGACCCAACCGTAGGATGTTGAGATGACAAGCTCAACACATGTGGACATTGATGATGGACCGCCTGGTTAGATGGGTCCACACGTCTACACTTAGCACGTCGGTGGTCATTATGACTCTCACATGGCCACTGACTCATTACTTATTATATTCAGGTTGTTACACCTATTTACAGCTGGCATAGTTATAGCGCCAGTCGACTAGTGTAGTCGGTTATGCATTGTTTGACTTAGTAGGCCACTTTCCTTTTATCTTGTATCTTATCTATACTTTGTGTACATTGTAAAGTGTGTGGAAGAAGAAGAAGAAATCAGCAAGAAAACGTATTGGCCTCCATCTCTCTTCTTGTCTCTTGAGTGAGCTTCTCCTTGTGCAATTTGTGTGTGTTCGGCGCAGCATCTTGAGCAATCCCCTCCACCACGCGATTCTTGACATGGTATCAGAGCCGCGCCATTGAGAGAGGCTGATTTCGAAGGTTGAAGTGAAGGAGAAGAAGCAAGGTTCGAGCAAGCAAGCTACGGGTAAGAATCTCTCCCATTCTTCCACTCCTTCTCTTGGATAGTGCCTGTGGAGGCACCGGAAGCAGGGCAGAGCAAAAATCTCAGATTGCAGTGAGATTTGGTGTGCGTGAAGAGCGTTGTATATTCTGCAGATATGCCCTTTAGGGCTTCCCCACAGAGATTTTGGGCATTTGAGGCCGTTTCAGGGCCCGTTTTAGAGCCGCAAGGTTGCGGATAGCAGTTTCGGGGTACACTGTGACTTCGACTGTATTGACCGAACGTGGGTGCGCAGGTTACAGATTTCAGATCTGTAAGTTCAAAGGTGTTTACCAGTGAGTAAACACAAGGTTTATTTGCAAACTGGTTGCTGATTGCATGTATTGTTGAGCAGACAGTGGAAAAGGCTGTCTGGTGAATTGCTGTGTACTACAGGTCGAGGGTTGCAGAAGATTTGCTTGCTGTTTGGTATTATTATTGTGATAATGGCAGAGAATAGTGGAAGCCCCATCATTGAGAAGCTCGACAAGAACAACTACCCTTCATGGAAGTTCCGTGTCACGAACTTTCTTATTGGAAAAGGCCTCTACGAGTTCGTTTCAGGTGAAGAAAAGGAGCCGGAGGTGAGTGATCCTCCAACTGCAGAAGAGACAAAGGCACGAAATGAATGGAATGCAAAAGACAAGAAGGTCATGTATTGGTTGTCTGCAGTAATTGACAATAACATGCTGGGACACATTAGAAATGCAGAGAATGCATATGCAGCTTGGACCATACTTGAAAGTATGTTTTCTGTAAATACAAAGGCACGAAAGATTCAACTCAAGCAAGAGTTGAATACATTAAAGAAAGGGAAGATGTCTATCAATGAGTATGCACTGAAGGTAAGAAGCATTGCAGATGCATTGGCAGCGATTGATGCAATGCCCGATGATGATGATTTGGTGTCGTCTACCTTGGGTGGACTTAACAATGAAAAGGCTTGGAAGTCTTTTGTAACTTCCATATATGTCAGAAAGCCATTTCCAGATTTCGATGAATTGGTCTCTCTTATGATCACTGAAGAGATCAACATGCAGAGTGAGACATCTGAAAGAAGTGGTGAACAGGTCCAAGCTTTCTACTCCAGTTCTGGAAGGGGACGTGGCAGGTTCTCTTCAAGAGGCCGTGGTGCAGGACGTGGTAGTGATAACCAGCAAAACAGATTGAATCAGCAATTTGGCGATATGCAGGTTTCAGGAGGTCGTGGTAACTTTAGAGGCAGGGGGAGCTTTAGAGGAAGAGGTGGATGGCAGAACAGAGGTTCTAACAACTCTGGTATTGTGTGCCACTATTGTGGCAAAATAGGTCATATTGCAGCCCAATGTTATGCTAAGAGAGATGATATCCGCAGTGGTAAGTTGCAGCAAGGAAACTATGCATCGTCTTCACGACAGAATGAAGACAAAAATGAACATTTGTTCATTATGCAGCATATGCTGAATGCTGTTACAGGAAAGGGAACACATGAAGATGTTTGGTATGTTGATTCAGGTGCATCCAATCATATGACCAGCTATGCAGAATGGTTTGGAGAGATGCAGGATTTGCAGAATGCAGGTTATGTGCAGACGGGTGATGACTCATGCCACCCAATTTCACACATTGGAAAAGTTCCCTTGTCCTTGCATGATGGTAAGACAAAGAGTCTTTCAGATGTATTACATGTGCCATCTATTACAAAGAATTTGGTGTCAGTCGGTCAAATGGTAGAGCAAGGGCTGCAAGTCAGATTTAATGCAAAGGGCTGCTTTGTAGAAGACTTCAATGACAAGTGCAGGTTGGTAGCAAAGGGAAGTAGAGTTGGACGTATGTTCACTCTAGATGCTGGAATTCCTACTATGAATGTGGCTATGTATGCCAAAGGAAAAGGTGTTGTTGTAGACATTGAAATTTGGCACAAACGCATTGGACATGCAAATGTACAAAGGCTGAAATTAATGCAGTCCAAAGGGTTGGTTACAGGTTTGCCTACATTTAAAGTTGCAGAATTTCAGAAGGTATGTGAAGCATGTCAGTTTGGTAAGCAGGCAAGACAACCCTTTTCACATGACAGAGATGTAAGTAGAAATATCCTTGATGTTGTGCATACAGACATTTGGGGGCCTACACAAAATGTATCTCTTGGAGGCAGTTCATACTTTGTCACATTCATTGATGATTGCTCTAGAAAGCTGTGGGTATATTTTATGAAGGAAAAGAGTGAAGCTTTTGAGCACTTTAGAACTTTCAAGGCTGCAGTTGAAAGAGAAACAGGCTTGAAAGTAAAGTGCCTGAGGTCAGATGGAGGGGGAGAGTACCTCTCAAATGAGTTCAGTGATTTTCTGAGGTCTCATGGGATAAAGAGACAGTTCACATGCAGGTATACCCCACAGCAAAATGGGGTTGCAGAAAGGAAAAGCAGGCATATTGCAGAAGTTGCACGCGCCTTGATGGCTGAAAAGAATATGCCTAAGCATTTTTGGTCTGAGGCTGTTCATACTGCTGTTTATATTATGAACAGAACTTCCACAGCTGCAGTTCATGGTATGACCCCCGAAGAATGTTTTACAGGTAAGAAGCCTGATGTTTCACACTTGAAAGTATTTGGCTGCATTGCGTATGTTCATGTGCCAGATGAGTTGCGGAAGAAACTGGATCCAAAGGCTGAAAAGTGTATCTTTATTGGATACTCTTTAGAGCAGAAAGGGTATCGTTGTTACAACCCTGTCACATGTAAGTTCAGAGTGAGCAGGGATGTCATCTTTGATGAAATGAGCAGTTGGTATGCATCTAGTGGTGATGCATTGGATGTTGATGATGATCATGATACTCATGTGCAGGCTGAAAAGCAAGAATCACAGACTCTTAGTGGACCAGAGACATCATCTGGTAGTCCTTGGTCTGGGAGACTAAGGAGTACCTCTACATCTTCGGGTGCATCTAGTAGCACTACAGGTAAAGACAAAGGAAAGAATAAGGTGTCAGAAGGCATTGATGCAGTTCTTGATGGAGACTCTAGTGGCTCAGAGAGCTTGGATGATGAGCTTGGCATTCCTTCAGTGAGGACTCCAGGTGTGCAGAGAGCACGTGTTAATGCAAAGACTCCATTGAGTGATCCAGTGGTACGTAGGTCTAGCAGGGTGAGATACCCTGCTAAGAGATTTGGTTTTGAGGGTTATGCAGCTCACCATTATGCTTATATGGTGAAACTAGTTGAGGATGTTGAGCCCACATGTTTTGAGGAGGCTGTTGGTCATGCTCATTGGGATGCAGCAATGGATGAGGAGATGGCTGCACTAGAGGCCAATAAGACTTGGGATCTAGTATCATTGCCAAAGGGAAAGAAAGCTATTGGATGTAAGTGGGTTTATAAGATTAAGCACAATGCAGATGGTTCTATTAGCAGGTACAAAGCTAGGCTGGTTGCAAAAGGCTATGCCCAGACATATGGCATAGATTATGATGAAACCTTCAGTCCAGTTGCTAGGATGGCAACTGTCAGATGTGTGATTGCTTTGGCAGCAGCCAAAGGTTGGAGGTTGCAGCAAATGGATGTAAAGAATGCCTTCTTGCATGGTGATTTGCAGGAAGAAGTGTATATGGATCAGCTAGCAGGTTATGAAGATTTAGAGCATCCCACGTATGTGTGCAGATTGAAGAAGGCACTCTATGGGCTCAAGCAAGCACCTAGAGCATGGTCTGACAAGATTAGAGAGTATCTTGTCAATATTGGTTTTTATGTTTCTAATGCTGATCACTCACTTTATGTGAGAAAAGGAGATGCAGGTTTGGTCATCATAGTCATCTATGTGGATGACTTGATTATTACAGGTGATAGTGATAGTGGGATTGCTGAAGTCAAGGGTTGTTTGAAGATGAAGTTTGAGATGAAGGATCTAGGTGAGCTAAGGTACTTCCTTGGCATTGAGGTGGTCAGATGTGATGATGGTATATGGCTGTCCCAAAGACAGTATGGCTTGGATATGTTGTCCAAGTATGGTATGACAGCATGCAAACCACTTTCAGTCCCGTTGGAGCAGAATGTAAAGCTGAGTGCTGATGTTGGGGATGAGATAGAAGACCCTACTATGTTCAGGAGGATAGTGGGGAGTTTGATTTACATGACTATTACAAGGCCAGACTTGAGCTACGCTGTTGGTCTTGTGAGTCAATTTATGCAAGTACCTAGAAAACCACACTTGGATGCAGTGAGACGCATATTGAGATATGTCAAGTCCACATTACATTATGGACTTTTCTATGAGGCAGGTACAGACGTACATGTGTTTGGATACACAGATGCAGATTGGGCTGGTAGTATGTCGGATAGAAGATCTACCAGCGGATACATGTTC
This sequence comes from Lygodium microphyllum, assembly GCF_053477565.2. Lineage (NCBI taxonomy): Eukaryota > Viridiplantae > Streptophyta > Polypodiopsida > Schizaeales > Lygodiaceae > Lygodium > Lygodium microphyllum. The sequence continues at coordinate 126,163,951 of NC_141153.1, read as the reverse complement.
TCTCTTGGTAGTGCAGCAGTTGCTTGGAGCAGCAAAAAGCAATCTACAGTTGCTTTGTCGAGTACAGAGGCTGAGTATAGAGGTGCTGCTGTTGCATCATGTGAGGTAGTATGGCTGCAAAAGTTATTGGCTGATTTGGATGTGCAGGTGGAAGGTCCAGTTGTCATTTATTGTGACAACATGAGCAGTATACAGTTGGCTAGGAACCCTGTGTTCCATGCCAGGACAAAACATATTGAGGTACACTACCACTTTGTGAGAGAGAAGGTACTAGCAGGTGAGATTAACTTGGTGTATGTCAGCACACAGGATCAGATAGCTGACATCTTCACGAAGGCATTGGGTACAGAGAAGCTTCAAAAGTTTCGAAGCTTACTTGGAGTTGTAGAGATGCAGTTGAGCTTGAGGGGGAGTGTTGAGATGACAAGCTCAACACATGTGGACATTGATGATGGACCGCCTGGTTAGATGGGTCCACACGTCTACACTTAGCACGTCGGTGGTCATTATGACTCTCACATGGCCACTGACTCATTACTTATTATATTCAGGTTGTTACACCTATTTACAGCTGGCATAGTTATAGCGCCAGTCGACTAGTGTAGTCGGTTATGCATTGTTTGACTTAGTAGGCCACTTTCCTTTTATCTTGTATCTTATCTATACTTTGTGTACATTGTAAAGTGTGTGGAAGAAGAAGAAGAAATCAGCAAGAAAACGTATTGGCCTCCATCTCTCTTCTTGTCTCTTGAGTGAGCTTCTCCTTGTGCAATTTGTGTGTGTTCGGCGCAGCATCTTGAGCAATCCCCTCCACCACGCGATTCTTGACATAGGACGAGCCCATGGCCCATCCTCCGCACTTTCCTTGATTTGTTTCAAAGTTTTGTAATTATCTAACATGTTTATTTGACATGTAACAATCAGCTTCTTTAATTAAACCGTTAAGCACTGGTTCCTTCACGTAATCTTATCACGTGACATAGAAAAACAATATCAAAGAAGTTCTTTATTAACATATCATCATATTTATTTTTGAAATACAAGGAGTTCCGCCCGTACGCTTGTCCATAACCCGCCCGAAGGCTATCCAGTAATCCATAGGGATCACTATTCCAAGCTTCCGCCCGTAAACTAGTATGCGGGCCTCGAGATCCAATCCCGAGTCACGTTGGCCTCTTCTGCAGGACTCGGAAGGCGAGGGATTTACGGCCAGAGCCCCCCTGGCACCCAAGCATCCTCGTGCTCCAAGTAGAGCTCAACGGAGAGACCTCTCACGGCGGGTTCGGTCCACGTTCCCGGCGCGGTCAACAACCCCTTGGTTAGGGTCAGGCAAGCAGTCGGGGGTAACTGAAGCTGCCTCTCCCTTCAGGCCTTCAACTGATCTTGTTGTTGGCAAACTGCTAAGGAATGATTCTTTCCTTTCGAATGCATCAGCACTCGTTCCCGGGTGTCTTGCAACTTGGCAAGATCCCTTACATTCTTGGTTAGGGCATATCCTATTAACCCAACTTGGTCAACTCTAAAGTTCATTGGATACTTTAGTTTCTAGTTTTAACCTTCCTTACTTAGAAGGATATCAAAGAATACATCATTTTTGCAAGATAACTTGTGTAAGGATCCGCCATCCTTGTTGAGGGTATTTAACCTTTCTTCTTGTGAATCAATCACAAAACCATATGACTTCGTACTTGATGTGCAAGTCCTGCATCGTAATATGCGATGAAACAATCCGTTTCAGTTTCTTTAAACTGACGTTTGTCTGACCTGGGGTTTCCTTATATTATTTTCTTTAAGAACCTTAGGGGGATAAACCCTAGTTCTTTTACGTTTACGATTTAATTGACCCTACAATCAGGGAAGGTGGGCAAGTATTTAAGGTATAAACATTTCTTGGATTTAAATCATTCCCAATGCATCTTTCGCAGCATAGGTATTTCTCAATTTATATTAATTCGGTTAACTTTTAGAAGGTAATATCGAGATCACCTCAGCACAATTTGTTATCTATGTGACAATTGATTTTTCAGTCCTAAACTTTATTGCTTTGAGGTCAGGCAAATTCAATTAACTTCCTTTTTCCTTGCGAACAAAATTGATGCCAAATAAACAATCTTTTCCTTGCTAAGATATGCAGTTAGCAATGATAACTTCCTAGAGTTTAAGCAACGTAAAAAAACCTTTCATGAATTTCACCTTCTATGAAGATTCGTTGCAAAAAATGAATAGAGGTTAATGGTGCAAGATGTAGTTTTTATACCTTCAAGATTTAAACGAAATATACTACTATAGTGGGTAGATAATCTTGCTCGTAATTCATTTCAATGCATGATGCTATTTGAAGGAAACTATGTTTTATACATTATCCATTTTGCATGTTCAATTAAACTAAATTCCTTCTTTGTAAATAACTAGGATAAAATATATCTTGTCCCTAACAATTCATCTTGCATGATTGAATTAAAAGCGATATAAAATTTAAGAAGAAAAAAACCTGGTTTTGGGGTGAGATATCCACATGGATACCGGGAGATGACCCTACCCCAGCTACTCCTTGGACTTTCTTAGGCGGCATTGCAATTTGTAATCCCTCGAACCTGGAAATAGTTTTACACTCCTTTCTGGATTTCACCATCGCTTCAATATTCCCGTTCTCCATTTCGAAATCATGGTGAAAAACGTTATGTGTGACTGTGGCTTCACAAACATATATGAAGGCCCTTGGGAGATCTTTGGGCATGGGAGTGAAAGGACTTAGGGGTTTTTCAAAACCAATGGGAAAAATTGAAAGATAACACAAGGGTTTATAGCACGGGGAAAAAGGCGTGTAAGGAAAAAGGGGACACGGGGTTTAGAAAGGGGCTTAGGGGGTGTGTTAAGCAAAAAGGAATATGAGGGGGGTAAAACACAGGGTTTCAACACAAGAAGGGACTTATAGATTTAGGCACGGGGGGGAGGATTTGTGGGTTATGAGGCCAAGGGGTGTGGGGGTTTAATGGCCCCACGGGAAGGGGTTAAGGATTTAAGTCCGGGGCGGGGTGAAAGGATTTCCAAGGGGGTAAAACCAGGAGGGGGTGAAAGGGTAAGGGAAGGGCATAGGAAGGGGGGCTTGAGGGTTTTTAAAAACCCGGAGTGGGGAGGGGGGGGAGAAGATGAAAGAGTAGAAGGGATATGATTATAGGAAGGGGGGCTTAGAGGAGCCCCTCTTAGAAGCTTCAAGAAGCTTCTTTAAGCTTCTGTGGGGGGGGGGGGGGGGGGTTAGGAGCCACATGGGGGGAAGAAATCTTGATGACGACCACGAGGGAGGGAAGGAAGGGTGGGAGTCTGCAGGCGGCGATGAGTGGTTATCTCTCCCTTCTTCCACTGAGTACAGTTGGTGTAGCTTCACGATACGACAACCTCCAGCTCGGTCGTTCTCCCTCGGTCCTTCACGTTCCCTCTCATCCACTGCAGCGAAGTAATGTGGCGACTCTCCTTCCTCCTCCTTTGGCAGCAGCACCAATAGGGCGATGGCTTCGTCCTACTCTCTCACGGCCTCTCCTGTCTCTGTCGTCCACCCTTAAATTTATAGGGGAGGGGAGGGAATCCTCTCCCCTCGACGTGTCCATCCGCATGCTTATAGAGCCGAGCAAGCTCCAGCGAGGAGCTTGCTGGCTCCTCTATCCCCCCTCTACCCTTCCAGCTCGATGTGCTGCCGTGCGAGAAGGAGAAATTTAAAATATATATTTGATATATTACATTCTCTCCCCCTTAGAGGAATCGAGATGTACTCATCTTGAGATAAACTGGGGATATTGATGGTTAAGAGTGCCTTCATCTACCGAAGTGGTATCCTATTCGGGATAATCTTTCCACTGGACGAGGCATTCTCTCAAGGTTCTGGATATTAACTCTCTCTCCCTGACATCTAAGATCCTATCTAGCCTTAGTTCAAGGACTCCTTGACTAGGCATTACAATTTGTTGGTCATCAAGTACATTGTTAGGGTTGGGTACATATTTTTTCAATAGGTTGATATAGAATACATTGTGAACCTTTAGGTTCTCAGGGAGTTTCAGTCTATAAGCATTGGGTCCTAGGCATTTGAGGATTTTTTACGGCCCACAATACCTTGGACTTAGCTTCTTGCAATCTCCTAGGGATAGAGAACTCTTCTTAGGGCCTACACAAATGAAAACCATGTCTCCTTCTTCGAAGACACTTTCTTGACGCTTCAAATCCGCGTATGCCTTCTGTCTATCCTTGGCCGCATGTATGTCTTGTCTTATTGTCTTTATTTGATCATCCATCTCTTCCAACATCTGCCTTGACGCTTCAACCCTTAGGGTTGGATCAGAAAAGTTTAGAGGACTTTGACAATCATGACCATATAATGCTTGGAAAGGGGTCATCTGAATGCTCTGCTGGTACGAAGCATTGTGGGGAAATTCAACCAATGGCAAGTATTGAATCCACCTCTTCGGCTCTCGAGAGCAGTATGCCCTAAGCATATCCTCAATGACTTGATTTACTTGCTCTAATTGGCCATCCATTTGGGGGTGGTAGGCGATGCTAAAACAGAGTTGAGTCCCAATAGCTTCAAAGATAGCTCTCCAGAAGTATGATGTGAAGAGAGAATCTCGATCGCTAATGATTCTTCTGGGTAAACCATGTAGCTTGAATATCTCCTTGATAAACAACCTTGCAATGTCGGAGGCTTTATAGTTTGTCTTTACTGGAATAAGGTGTGCAACCTTAGTAAGCAAGTCAACCTTAACCATGATGGAGTTGTATCCTCCTAGGACTTGGGGTATGCCTACAACAAAATCCATTCTGATGAATTCCCATTTCATTTGGGGAATGTCAAGCGGTTGCAATTTCCTTGGTATCATGACATGTTCGGCTTTGATAGGTTGGCAAGACAACCACTCAGTGACATATTTGAGAACGTCACCTTTGAGCCTCTCCCAATGGTAGCTCTTCCTAACTGCATTAAGAGTTTTAGCATAGCCAGGATGTCCCGCGAAAGGGGAATCATGAGCTTCCCACATTATCTTCTGCTTAAGTGACTGGCTTGCTGGTATACACAGCCTTGTTCTATAGTAGACAAGTCCATTATCAATGGAAAATTCCTAGTATTTAGCTTGCAACTTTTGATTCTGCTCCTTGGTAGAGATCTCCTTTAGCATTGTTTGGTAGGCCAAATCATGGCATGCTTCCTCTCTACCTATCTCAAGTATAGGGTTGTTTGGCATTGATACTTTTGTAGCTAGAGATCTGGCCGTTGATGGATTCTGCAAGATTAGGGAATTTAGGAATGCCTTGCAACTAAGTGCATCGGTAACTACATTCTCTTTCCCTGGTCAGTACTTGATTTCAAAATCATATTCCTCCAACACTTCAATCCTTCGACGTTGCCTCATGTTGAGCTCTTCTGGGTAAAGATCCATTTGAGACTCTTATGGTCGGTTACTAGAGTAAACTTGTTACCCAACAGGTAGTGTCTCCAAAGCTTTAGAGGATGGATGAAAACTAGTAATTCCACATCATGGGTAGCATAATTCTTTTCATGGTTCTTCAGTTTCCTTGAAGAGTATGCTACTGGATTACCTTCCTGCATAAGTACACACCCCAAGGTGAGAATGCTAGCATCAGTTACTACCTTGAACTCCTTATTGAGGTCTGGGAGTTCTAGAATAGGTGCTGATACCAAACTTTGCTTCGATCTGTTGAAGCTATTTTGTTCGGGAGTTGACCATGCAATAGAAGTCTCCTTCTTCAGTAAATCCGTCAGAGGTGCTGCAATCAAAGCATAGTTCTTGATGAAGACCCTATACCATCCTGTCAATCCAAGAAATCTATGTATCTATTTGACGAATACTGGTATCGGCCATTCAAGCACATCTCTGACCTTGGCTGGGTCTACTGATATTCCTTCTGATGATACTATGAATCCCAAATATTCAATCTGACACTTGAAGAATGCACACTTTTTCATTTTTGCATATAGCTTATGTGACCTCATTGTCTCAAGGACAATCCGCAGTTGAGGTTCATGATCTTCTTCCTGTTAAGAATAGACTAAGGTGTCATCGAAGAAGACAAGTACAAAATCATCAAGATATGGTCTAAATATGTCGTGCATTAATCTATTGAAGGTGGTAGGTGCATTCGTAAGCCCGAATGACATAACCAGCAAATCAAAGTGCCCATATCTTGTATTGAAGGCCGTCTTTGGGATATCTTCTTCCTTGATCCTTATCTGATAGTAACCTGACCTGAGATCAATCTTGGAGAAGATCTTTGCACCCTGAAGACGATCAAGAAGCTCATCTATTCTAGCAATAGGATACTTGTTCTTGATTGTTGATTCATTCAACCCTCGGAAATCAATACATAATCGAAGTGTCCCATCCTTCTTTTTCTAAAATAGAACTGGAGCTCCCCACGGTGAATTGCTAGGCCGGATGTAGCCCTGATCTGGCAGTTGCTTGAGTTGTTCTTTTAGCTCAATTGCTTCTGGTATGGACATTCTATAAGGTCTCTAGGAAATTGGCGCAGCTCCACGTACTAACCTAATCTCATGATCCACTTCTCTTTGAGGCGGAATTTTGGTCAATTCTTCAGGGAATACATCCGCGTATTCCTTTAGCCAAGAAGGTCCTTTATGAAACTCTTGCTTTTGATCTAACTTGTTGAGTTTGATCAAGTAAACAAGTAATCCTTTTCTGACTCCTTTTATGATCTGAGATACTTTGGCCAATTGGATTCTTGGCACTCCTGCCTCACCTTGAGTTGTGACTAGTTCCCTTTCGGAGTTTTGAAAGGAAACTTGATCCTTTCCACAGTGAATGTGGGCGTCGTTGGGCTTAAGCCAATCCATTCCGAGTAGACACTCATGGATACCTAAATTCATGACTTTGAATTTAACTGAAGTCTTCTTTCCTCCCAGAAAGAATTCCACCTTAGCAGTTTGCCTGGTACAAGTTACCTCACGACCATTTGCCAATTCCACAAGCAGGGTAGGTGCTTCTACGGTGGCTATTCCTAATCTTTTTGCACATGCTGGTGAGATAAAGGAATGTGTACTGCCACAATCAATCAAGGTTTTGAAACCTTTACCTTGATAGTCTGACGGTGTCTAAATCATCGAGAACTAGTGATTCGGCCCTTTCTTGTGTAAAGTGGCGTGGACTGTCACTCTTTCGAACTCTGCTTCCATGGTCGGATCTTCTTCTTCCCCTCCTTCACACATTTGCCTATTGGCAATGCAGGTGGTTCTTCCCCTTCCATGGGCAGCGGCTCCTTGACCACGGCCTGCTCCTTGAAAAGGATCTTGGCGATGTCCTCCGCTGAGCTTGGGGCATTGCCTCTTGAAGTGACCGGGTTCGTTGCAGTGGAAACAACGGAGGTTTCGGCCATTACTTTGAGTAAGAACAAAGTTGTTGATGTTATTTGTCCTTGCTTTCTTTCTTTGTCCCTGATTATGACCTTGAACTCTCTTCATTTGAGGTCTGAATGCTCCTCTGTTAGGGTCATTATAAGACCAAGTTTTGTTACCCCTTGGTCTAGCTTGCACCTCCTGAATTATAGGTGCCGCTCGAATGAGTGCATCCTGAAGATCTGATGGACGCGTAGATTCGAGACGGGTATTTACTGGTGTTTCTAAGCCCGCACAAAATTTGGATACCTGCTGTGTCATATCCATCTGTGGCGCATACTTTAAAAGTGAGACGAATTTAGAGTAGTATGCGTCAAGAGTGAGTCCTAGCTGTTTTAGCTCATAGAACTCGTTCATTTTCTGCGTGCGATATGCAGGTGGTAAGTGTCTTCCCTGCACGGCTTTCTTCAGCTTCTTCCAGGTAACGGATCCCTATGTGATCCCTTGATCCCTGCACCATTGCTTCCACCAAAGTCTGGCTTCGCTGGTGAGCTTTAACTTGGAGAGCATAGCCTGATTGGCGGGTGCACTATCGGCTGCTTCGAAGTAATCCTCCATGGATTCAATCGAAATTTCAACATCAGCCTGGACGAATCTGCCTCTCCCATCAAACTCGGATGGCTTAATTTGCTTGAGGAGGAACTTCTTCTCCTGGATCACAGCAGTACTTGATGTAGGAGGCGAATTTGGAACCTGTATCTGGGGTTGTGCCTGAATAAAGGTTTTCTTAACGTTATTATACGATAATCGACGTTAGCTTATATTACATCTTTAATTCAGCTTTCTCGTAAACAATGTAGCTACTTAACTTTTTATCAATTCGTATGCACAGCCAGACATTGATAAAAAGAAGTCTTTATTTGTATTTACATGGGCATAGCCCTTTTGAATACAATGTTTCATGTGATGATAAGCCAATTCTTACATTTAGTTTGGGGAGAACAACGTTGTATTGCATTTATCTACAGAAACTATGTAATAGTAGGGTTTTGGGTCATGGATCTTCAGGAATCGGTAAGTCATTGGAAGTTCAGGATATCCTTTCCATTGAAATCCATACTTCTCATGGCAGCCCAACACTTTAATCCTGTCGGCGGGGATTATACGAGTTACTTCCTCATACACATATGAGTTCATCTCAACCATGCGACCTCGAATATGTAAAGTGGAATTTACGTGAGCTTCCACAAAAACGAACAGCTTTACGACTTTCAGGTCTTCCAACCACTTGATCCTCTTTAGGTTGGTCTGTAGATAAGCAAACCGGTGGGCGGCTATATAGTAGATTCTTGAAGCACTCGTCCATCTTCCTTCCATGTACAAAGGTGATGGATTATAGATCTGCTCCAGGATGTTCATCATCCCAATTCTTTGTCTATAAAGCGGAGAATGCATTACAGTCATAAACATGACTCGAAATACCAAAAACTTGTTCCACGCTTCGTAATTCTGCAAGACAACATTGAAGGTAAGGAAATGTTTCGACTGCAATAATTTCTTTACTTCATTTCATTGAGATTTCATAAATACAATTCTGTTGTTGGTCGGCTCTGATACCAACTCTCCACTAGCATCATCCAGGACACGTCTTAGCAATCCATCGAGAAGGATGTCTAGAAAGTTCCGCCCGGCACTCCCATGGAATGTTACAGGATTTGCGATCTAGGGCTTCCCGCATCTACCACGTAGCGGAAGTATTCTGGCCGTTCCCACTTAGGATAGACTAGAATCAGGGTTTTCCTGATTGGTCATTACCTAACAGCAACTAGCGTCGGACCCAAGCGAACTACTTTACGCAGAAACACGAGGTCCGAAGCGGATTCACGGTGCGCTTGGTTCAAGCAGAATGGGAAACGAGAGGGATGCAAAGCTCAACCTCTCTGCCATAAGGCATACTCCCATTCCGTTCCCCTAAAACAACGTAAATCGGTTAAGACATAACTCTAGGTCAACGCTTTTGTTGTTCGTGTCCTTTGAAAATCATCCCGCTGTTCTTCAAGATTTGAGAAAAGTTCCCGGCTAACTGGGACCACCCAATCGTAGGACGGACCCATGGCCCATCCTCCGCACTTTCCTCGATTTGTTTTAGTTATGTAATTATCTAACATGTTAATTTGACATGTAACAATGAGCTTCTTAAATTAAACCGTTAAGCACTAGTTCCTTCACGTAATCTTATCACGTGACATAGAAAAACAATATCAAACAAGTTCTTTATTAACATATCATCATATTTATTTTTGAAATACAAGGAGTTCTGCCCGTAGGCTTGTCCATAATCTTCCCGAAGGCTATCCAGTAATCCACATGGATCACTATTCCAAGCTTCCGCTTGTAAACTAGTATGCGGGCCTCGAGATCCAATCCCGAGTCACGTTGGCCTCTTGTGCAAGACCCGGAAGGCAAGGGATTTACGGCCAGAGCCCCCCCTGGCACCCAAGCGTCCTCGTGCTCCAAGTAGAGCTCAACGAAGAGACCTCTCGCGGCGGGTTCGGTCCACGTTCCTGGCGCGGTCAACAACCCCTTGAATAGGGTTAGGCAAGCAGTCGGGGGTAACTGAAGCTGCCTCTCCCTTCAGGCCTTCAACCTGAAGTATAGATATTCATTTAATTTGTAATTCATAAATTAAACAGTGCTCTAAAATCTCTAGCAAGCACAAAAATTTCCATTAACCGATCTTGTTGTTGGCAAACTGCTGAGGAATGATTCTTTCCTTTCGAATGCATCAGCACTCGTTCCCGGGTGTCTTGCAACTTGGAAAGATCCCTTATATTCTGGGTTAGGGCGTACCCTATTAACCCAACTTGGACAACTCTAAAGTTCATTGGATACTTTAGTTTCCGGTTTTAACCTTCCTTGCTTAGACGGATATCAAAGAATACATCCTTTTTGCAAGATAACTTGCGTAAGGATCTGCCATCCTTGTTGAGGGTATTTAACCTTTGTTCTTGTGAATCAATCACAAGACCATATGACTTCGTACTTGCTGTGCAAGTCCTGCATCGTAATATGCGATGAAACAATCCGTTTCAGTTTCTTTAAACTGACGTTTGTCAGACCTGGGGTTTCCTTATATTATTTTCTTTAAGAACTTTAGGGACAAACCCTAGTTCTTTTACGTTTACGATTTAATTGACCCTACAATCAGGGAAGGTGGGCAAGTATTTAAGGTATAAACGTTGATTTGATTTAAATCATTCCCAATGCATATTTCGCAGCATAGGTATTTCTCAATTTATATTAATTCGGTTAACTTTTAGAAGGTAATATCGAGATCACCTCGACACAATTTGTTATCTATGTGACAATTGATTTTTTAGTCCTAAACTTTATTGCTTTGAGGTTAGGCAAATTCAATTAACTTCCTTTTTCCTTGCGAAAAAAAATGATGCCAAATAAACAATCTTTTCCTTGCTAAGATATGCAGTTAGCAATGATAACTTCCTAGAGTTTAAGCAACGTAAAAAAAACCTTTCATGAATTTCACCTTCTATGAAGATTCGTTGCAAAAAAAGAATAGGGGTTAATGGTGCAGGATGCAGTTTTTATACCTTCAAGATTTAAGCGAAATATACTACTATAGTGGGTAGATAATCTTGCTCGTAATTTGTTTCAATGCATGATGCTATTTGAAGGAAACTATGTTTTATACATTATCCATTTTGCATGTTCAATTAAACTAAATTCCTTCTTCGTAAATAACTAGGACAAAATATATCTTGTCCCTAACAATTCATCTTGCATGATTGAATTAAAATCGATATAAAATTTAAGGAGAAAAAAACTTGGTTTTGGGGTGAGATATCCACATGGATACCGGGAGATGACCCTCCCATAGCTACTCCTTGGACTTTCTTAGGCGGCATCGCAGTTTGTAATCCCTCGAACGTGGAAATAGCTTTACACTCCTTTTCGGAATTCACGATCGCTTCAATATTCCCGTTCTCCCTTTCGAAATCACGGTGAAAAAGGTTATGTGTAAGTGTGGCTTCACAAACATATATGAAGGCCCTTGGGAGATCTTTGGGCATGGGAGTGAAAGGACTTAGGGGTTTTTCAAACCCAAGGTGAAAATTTGAAAGATAACGCAAGGGTTTATAGCACGAGGAAAAAGGCGTGTAAGGAAAAATGGGATACGGGGTTTAGAAAGGGGCTTAGGGGGTGTGTTAAGAAAAAATGAATATGAGGGGGGTAAAACACGAGGTTTCAACACAAGAAGGGACTTATAGATTTAGGCACGGGGGGGGGGGGGGGGGGGGAGGATTTGTGGGTTATGAGGCCAAGGGGTGTGGGGGTTTAATGGCCCCACGGGAAGGGGTTAAGGGTTTAAGATCGGGGCAGGGTGAAAGGATTTCCAAGGGGGTAAAACTGGGAGGGAGTGAAAGGGTAAGGAAAGGGTATAGGAAGGGGTGCTTGAGGGTTTTTAAAAACCCGGGGGAGGGGCAGGGGGAAGAAGATGAAAGAGTAGAAGGGATATGAGTATAGGAAGGGGGGCTTAGAGGAGGCATTAGAAGCTTCAAGAAGCTTCTGTGGGGGGGGTTAGGAGCCACGTGGGGGGAAGAAATCCCGATGGCGACCACGAGGGAGGGAAGGAAGGGTGAGAGTCTACAAGCGGTGATGAGTGGTTATCCCTCCCTTCTTCCACAGAGTACATTCGGCGTAGCTTCATGATACGACAGCCTCCAGCTCGGTCGTTCTCCCTCGGTCCTTCACACTCCCTCTCATCGGCTACAACGAAGTAATGTGGCGACTCTCCTTCCTCCTCCTTCGGCAGCAGCACGAACAGGGCGATGGCTTCGTCCTACTCTCTCACGGCTTGTCCTGTCTCTGCCGCCCACCCTTAAATTTATAGGGGAGGGGAGGGAATCCTCTCCCCTCGATGTGTCCATCCACATGCTTATGGAGCCGAGCAAGCTCCAGCGAGGAGCTTGCTGGCTCCTCTATCCCCCCTCTACCCTTCCAGCTCGATGTGCCGTCATGCGAGAAGGAGAAATTTAAAATATATATTTGATATATTACAATATCCCCCCTTATAAAATCTTATTAATATATGACAAGATGTGCCATCCCAAGGAGGAAATAGGGCTCTTGCCCTAAACTAAATGCATCAAATTGTGACCCATATCTCCTGCATAAACAACAAGAGGTGTATGCATAACATGTCGTCTAACCAACGTATGAGTCCAAGATAACAAAGGAAAATGTGTCTTGGCCACTCTTTGCATTACCCATACGAACCATCGCCTACCATATAGGCCATATTCTAATAAGAGCCCCCATAATCAATCGGATCCTATCTCATCATCAATAGAGATATCCAAACTAGGACCACGGTTAAAGAAAATGTATTCTTCATAAGCAAAGTTTGCTAATGAGTCCGCAAACAGATTCCAATAATGTGGAACCAACTAAAGAGACACTCTCTCAAACTCATCCAGCATGATCATAGAAGTGTGATAAATACATAGAAAGAATGGGATTTCGTACTATGTAAGTCCCATTTTGTTGGTTCAATACCAAATGGGAATCACCCTTTACTAACAATTGATGAATACCGCCTTTTGTAGCAATATTTAACCCCATAACACGATATTAGTGAGTTTGGGAATCCTCCAATTCCCATTTTATGAATACTAAAAAGGTGGCACCCGAATAACATGCCCATAAGTTTCTCAAAACCATATGATGTATCCCATCATTGGAAAATACTTGAAAAATGGAATCTATTGAGCTATAGAGTGCTTGATTTTGGAGTTATAGTATTCAAGTTATGACAAATACAAAGATTTGACCACAGGTCCTAAACTTATGGTAAATTCCGATATTTTCCAAAATGGTGTTCCATGATCAAAGCTTTGTATTCCGCCATGTTATTGGTAAATTTAACCCCAAGATAAATAGTCAATTTCATTACGACTCTACGTTAGGGGTCTTTAATAACTATCCCTATACTCCCTTTCTTGTTGGGACCCCTGGATGCTCAATCAAAGTACATTGTGTACGTCCACAATAGGTTCACATAGCCCACCATTGTCACCCCTACTCGTAATTATGATAATCAAAATTCGCCATATTCAAAGGATGCACTAAAGGCTCCATCCCACCTTCTTCATTGAATATAACAAGGATGCTTGTCAAAATTCATAAGTAGTGATGACAGAAGACTTTGATTTCCCAGACAAAGGATCTGTCCTATTGCTCAACCACCTTATATCCCTTACTCCATCGGATAAGCTTCCCCTAATGATATCGCTGCTTCAAGTATAGTTGCTCCAAATAAGGAATCAACTGCCCCATCAACCTCTTTCGACTCTTGCAGGTTCCTGATCAGCCCAGTATTGACCTAGAAGGTATTTATTTTGTTAGTGCATTTAGAGATAATAATGTTTAATCTTATTAAGATTAACCTTATTTTTAAACTCCACTACCTCAAGATTAGCCAGTAATGCCCCATATTTATTCTTTCCTATTCTTCTGATCTTGTAGGGACCATCCCATTTGGGCTCAAGTTTTCCTAGAAACGTTTCTCTACGTGCATCATAATATAGAACTAACTAACCCTTCTTAAAGGTATATTTCTTCACTTTTAGATCATGCAACCACTTCATCTAATACTTAGCCAGCAGAGCTGGTGCAACAAAATCTAAAATTTGAGCTCATCCAAGTGGGCTAGAGTTGTAAAGCACTCAAAGAGGGTATCCTCATCACGCAAAAAATGATTGATTGTGAATCTGGTTGTCAACTCAATCTCTAAGGGAAAAACACATTCCTCCCCATAGAGGAGCTTGAATGGGTTGTGGCCAGTGGATCATTTAAACGTCATGTTATATGCCCACCCACACTACCACATATAATTTCTTATCCCAGTCTCTCTTAAGTTGACGCTCCACTTCTCAAATGGAAGTATAGCCATAATCGGGATAAGTAGTCGCTTCTTATTCTCCCAGTTGTTGTGTCATTGACAAGTATCACATCTCTTAACATACTCAAATGCATCTTGAAAAATGGACGGTCACCAATATCCAGCTCTTAAAACTTTTTGTGCAGTTAGTCATCCAGTAAAATTCCCTACGCAAGCGGAGTCATGGCACTCTTCCAAAATGAATAGAACCTCGTCATGCATCACACATCGACGATAGATATAATCAACCCCATACTGATATAATGTTCCAAGTAATCAAAGTCACAAACCCTAAATAAGGTACCCTTGCAATGCTACTTGTAATTCTACTTAAGGAATATGTGTCTTTGAAAGATTCACTTTTTGTCTATGAATCACTTAACTTTGAAGGGTGCACATATTTGATTCTTCAAAAAGAAAAGGAACTCAAAGGTCGATTCGAATCAACAACAAGCAAGGACATTGCATTCTTTAAAAAGAAGGATCCAAATGAATGCTACCATTGCAGGAGGAAAGGACAAATCATAAAAAATGCATACTAAAACACATATCCCAATGCAATCGTTATAAGAAGATTGGACATCATGAAGAGGCATGCATACTCAAAAGATAATCAAATTTCATGGAGAAAAACAATCATGGCAAAAAGGTAGAAGACCACCTTTTCTGAAGCCAAGAAGAAGAAGGCTCAAAGATACAAAGACAAAGAGCATGACCACCTACTAGGATGTAGTAGCCATAAGATGCACCTAGTTGGGGGGGACAATTGGCAATCAATGTAATTAATGTAATCACCTAACCACCTTATAGTAGCAGAATAAGACACTAAAGGGGAGGTGTTGAAACATTTGTACCTTTGTGCGCATAAGTGGTGCCTTCTTTGTATGCAACACAATATGAGTTGTTGTACTTAGAGTGTGGAGGGATGAGGATATTGAGCTGGATGGATAAGGATCTGAGCTGGCAAGTCAAAGAGGACTGAGTACAATGTATCCAATATACTCATGTGCCTATTTAAGAGGCAATTTCTATGCAATGTGTGTATCTATTTTCTCATTCTATCAAACTTATGGTTTTCCTTAATTTTTATCCCCCTTGAGCTCTATCTCCTTCATCGCTCCCCCACATTGCACACATTGGATCTCAGACCTACACAACACAAGAGGAGACACTTGCAAAGCTTGAGGGTCCTCCCTTACAATGACCTTTTCATTGAGGTAGAGTTTGAATTGATTAGTGTAAAATGGATATTTCTCATATGGCAAGACCACAGCAACCTTTGAATCTATTATATTCTTTTGGACACTAGGGGATGTGACTGTACCTACTATGCCATCAAAGAACTCAATCAATTTTAAATTAGTGAAGCATTTTAAAGCCCATATTAAACTAGTTAAGTATATGCCACTCTTTGTTAACTACAAGTATAGAATGAGATTGTAATTTTGAAAAAGATATTGTTGTACATTAATATCTAGGATCCCTTCCATTGAATGTCCTTTTAGGCCCTACTTTAGCTCCACCAACCTACAAATAAGAGTTTTAGGGTATACTATAATTTCGATTGTATTGATTTTTCTCAAGTACACAACTTATATATTTCAAATCTGTAAGTTTTGAGATATTTGTTAGAAAGAAAACACAAGGTTTATCTCCAAATATGTTGTACATTGTATATATTGTTGAGTATTTAATAGAAAAAAATTGTGATGTATGCCAAGTACAACTTATAAAAGGTTGCAGAAGATTTGCTTTCTATTTGATACACAACGTTATTATAATAACTAAGAATACTAAAAATCCTATTATTGAGAAGTTCGACAAGAATAACTACCCATCATGGAAGTTCCATGTGACGAACTAATTCCTTATTGAAAAAGGTTGCTATGCGTTTATTTCGGCTAAAGAAAATGAATCATAAGCAAGTAATTTTGCAAATGTATAAAACTTAAATGTGTGGAAATAATTTAATGCAAAAGATAAAAAGTAATGTGTAGGCTATCTACACTCATTGATAAGGCTATGTTGGGGTATATTAGAAATGTAGATTTCCCTTGTCCTTGCATGATGGTAAGAAAAAGTGTTTATTAGATGTATCGCATGTGACATTGATCACAAAGATTTTGGTATTGATTGGGGAGCAAGGGGTGCAAGTTAGATTTAATGTAAAGGGTTGTATTATTGAATAATTTAATAATAAGTAGTACAAGCCAATTATAAAAGGAATTAGAATTGGCCAAATCTCTACTTTGGATGTTGGAATTTCTACTAAAATTGTTGATATGTATGCTAGAGGCAAATGTGTACTTGTAGACATTGAAATATCGCACAAACATATTGGATATACAGTTCAAAGGATTGTTGTATTAAATAAAAAATAAGATTGAAAGTTAAATGTTTGAGATCAAATGAGAGGGAGAATATCCATCTAATGAATTAAGTAGTTTTTTGAGTTCTCATAGGATAAAATGACAATTTACATATAGATATATCCCACAACAAAATGGGGTTGCAAAAAGAAAAACCATGCATGTTGCAAAAGTTACATAGGCATTGATGGGCTAAAAATAATATATCTAAGTATTTTTTGTTTAAGGCTATTCATATTATTAGCTATATTTTGAGGAGGGCTCCCATAGTTGCAATTCATAGTATGACCCTTGAAAAATGTTATATAGATAAGAAATTTGATGTGTCACACACCTAAAACTATTTAATTGTATTGCATATATTCATGTGTGTGATGAGTTGAGAAAGAAATCAGATCAAGATTCTAAAATATATATATTCATTTGATACTACACTAAGCAAAAAGTATATTTCCCTTGTCAATGGTGATGTTAGAGGAAGCAGGGATGTTATCTTTGATTAGATGAGCAGTTGGTATACAACTGGTTGACATGCATTGTATGATGTTGATTGTGATAATCATGTGTGGATAGAAAAGCAGGAATCAAGGACCCTTAATGGATCAAAGATAGCACATAGTAGTAGATCTATAGTGAATCCTTGGTTTGGAAGACTAAGGAGAAACTCCACATCTTCGTGTGCATCTACTAGTGTTCAAGGTAATGATAAAGGAAAGAAAAAAGGGTCAAATGAGAATGATGCATTTACTAGTCATTCCATTCTTCTTGATGGAGAATCTAGTGGGTTAGTGTCACAACTCTATAGAAACAGAATTTGTATCCTTTTTCATTAATTTGTATATATAATGATTTATTAAATTTATTTCCTTTGCACTAATTAGATATAAAGAAAAGTGCATTGGAGCTGGCCACTGATGAGTGGTCATAGGGAATGGTGGACCCACGCGGTGGATTAGAGAAAAGATAGTTCACACTTCCACCTATATGGCCCAATTGGGCGCCTGTGACTAGAACTCACGCATATCAGGGTTAGACTTGCACACAGAAAGGATTGATGCCTTGAAGTGTGGGCTAGATCCACCAGAATAGACAGTTACAATCAACAAGATGGCATGATCATGAAATGCTTGTATAATGTGCATGTGTGGGTTGAAAGCTTAAAATGCACATTTCTTTGCATAGGAAAGTCACATGAAGATTCTGATACCGTTTTTGCAATGTACACGGAAAAAGCTTTCATATGACACCCATATTGGGGGGTCCCTAAATTTTAGGAGATCCCTAAATTTTAGGAGGTCCCTAAATTTTAGGAGCCTCGAACTAGCCTAAAAATGCTAGTCCTAAAAAATAGGGATGTCATTCTAAAAATAGTAAGTTCTGTACTCTGACTGTGCTTACTAAATTTGGTTGTTTCTATTCTTGATAGTATTCAACCCAAAAAGGAAGGCCATAGAGAAGAGACAAGTGTCAAGACACTTGTCACACAAGTTTCCAAGTGTCTCACCACTTATCACATCTCACGACATGTGGATGGACACTTGTCTTGTGCTACTCCACTTTCCCCTTTTGTACTAGCTCTCCCCTCTCCTATAAATAAGAGCTCGTTTTTCTTCATTCAGCATCATTTTTCTTTGCTGTAAACTCATGTACAGCACCCATAGATAGCCAGAAACTGGCCCCATCCATCCCCATCATCATCCCCCACTTCTCCATTATCAAATTCCTCCATATTCCCTCTTCTATCACTTTTGTTTTACACGACAGCAAGCCTGTAAATTCATTACAGCACCTCCTTCTCGAGCTTTTTCTTCCATGTTAGCAACAAGAAGAAAGCCCTATCCATGTACTGCTGATCAACGATGGAGAAAGGCTGATTTCCCCTCTTTCTTCTCTCATACTGTAAAGAAATCAGTTCTTATCATTGCATAATAGATAATGCATGTGTGTTTGTACATCTTTGCATGATCTTGTGAGAGTGAGAATTACTTCTCCTCACTCTCAGGTTGATTGTAACTGAGCTCTTCCCTAAGGGACTTGGGTTGAGCAGAAATACATTCCTTCGGGGGGGGGGGGGGGGGTTGCCCATCTTCAACCCTCAATCTTTTCTCCATTACTTTTACATTTTCATGGCTGTAATTTTGTGAGTAATTTTCATTTCCAGCTTTAAGTGTTCGTTCTCTTTTATATTAAATCTCGAAAACAAGCGAATATCATAACTGTTGAGCATACTATGTTGTTCGGGCCGTTTACAGTGGTATCAGAGCTTTGGCTCGGTCCTCACCCCAACAATGGTAGTGCTTACAATTATAAGTTTGTTTGTTTTCAGCCCTTGCATTGAGTGCTTGAGCATATTTTTCTTAGAGTCTCAATGGATCAATCGAGTGCTATCCTTCAAGCCATTCAAAGTCTTAGAGAGGAGAATCAACAAATTCGTGAGCAAATTCTCAAACTAGAAAAAGTTGAGAATCCCAAAGAATTCAAGGAAACAAGCCCATCTACTTCAAGGAGACAAAGCCATACCAATGAAAGGAGCCGATCAAGAAGTCCAACTACTTCCAAGAGGCAGTCCCATTCTACTTCAAGACAAAGAAACAGATCGCGTCGAAGCCCATCCTCTTCTTCAAAGTCATCTGGCGCCTACTATGATGGACCCTCTTCTAGTGACGAAGAGTCACACCCTTCTCGTGGAAGACCTCATCATCGTCAAAGGTGTCGACATTTTTCACCCTCGTCTCCATCTTCATCCTCATCAAGCACTTCATCATCTTCAACCTCAAGATCCGAGCATGGACGAAGGCATAAGAAGAAGAAGAAGACTAAGTCACTATCTCAACTTGAAAAGAAGATCAAGTTCAGTATGTATGATGGTTCCCCAAATCGTGATCTTCTTCTGAAGTTTATTTGTCAATTTCAAATTTTGTATGGTCATGACAAGTATAAAGGAAAAGAAAAGATTAAGTTTACAGCTTTACATTTAACCGACTTAGCCCATACTTGGTGGACGGGGTTGGAATATGATCATGCTGCCCCAAAATCATGGTGGTCCTTTGTTTGCATGATACAAAGCCAATTTCTTCCTGTTCATTTCAAAAGAGATGTAAAAATGGAATGGGATCGGCTTTGGCAAAGGAAAAATGAGTCACTGGGTGACTATACCAAGAGATTTTGGGAGCTACTTTTAAAGGTCCAACATTTCAAGAAGATTAGTAGTTCGGAAAAGCTTAGGAAGTTTCAAGGAGGTTTGCATTTTAAACTTCGTATTGCTCTTAATCATTATCATTGTTCTAGTCTCAGGGAACTCATTGACCATGCTGAGACATGGGAAATGGAGCACAATGGCAACAAATCATTCCAAAAGAATGATAACAAGAGAGTAGCTGACGATGAGGAGTATTCAGCCCCAAATGAAGGACAAAAACAACGACAAAAGCAGCCATCAAATCAAAAAGAAGATGAAGCCCTATGCACCTCCTAATGCTCCTCAATTTCGCTCCAATCTATACCCACAAGCAAAGCAACTTTCCGAAGAAGAAAAGCAACGCTTCATGAAAGAAGGGAAGTGCTTTAAATGTGGACAAACACGCCACATAGCGAAGCAATGTCCAAACAAGGGACAAAGCAAGGTTTCTGACAACAAGCCTAAGTCGCTAGTGAAAATCAATGCTATCAGTGATGTAGTTGCAAACACAACTCACACTCCAGAGACGTGCAAATTATTAAAAGCTTGGGGACAGTTGCAAGGTAAGCAAGCACTATTCTTGATAGATCTTGGGGCGAATGAAAATATCATTTCCTTGCAATTAGCTAAAGAGCTTGGATTAAAGAATGAAGAGATGGACACTCCGGCAGAAGTTCGCCAAGCTTTAAATGCTGATGAAGGTGACACAGTGAAGACTGTGATACCCTACATTGGCAAGCTCAAGTTTCAAATTCAAGGCTACAGTGACGAAGATACCTTCTGTATCGGAGACCTTGATGGTTGCGATGTGATTCTTGGCATGCCCTGGAATCATAGAGTAGATTCAACCATCTTCTCTCGGAAAAAGAAGGTAGAACTCACCAACAAAGGCAAGAAGTACGAGATCCAAGATGGAGTTTCTGGAGACACCATACCTATGCTAAGCCATATGCAAGTCTCTAGAGAAATTAAGGATTGTGTTCAATGTTGTCTGCTTTATGTCACTGATGTAAAAGATAATATGAACGCTGAAAACCAAGAGCAACTTCAGCTCTTGGAAAAGTATAAAGATTGTTTTTCGGAAGATCTTCATTATCACCTTCCCCCAGAAAGGCCAGAAGACCATCATATTGATATTATCCTGGGCAGTTCTCCTCCTAATATAGCACCATACCGTGTGAGCCGTCCTCAACAAGAAGAAATTAGAAAGCAAGTCCTGAACCATGGGCTAATTAGGCCAAGTAGTTCACCATTTTGTTCACTGGTTCTTCTTGTTCAAAAGAAAGATGGCACATTCAGGATGTGCATTGATTATCGAGCCCTCAACAAAATCACTGTGAAGAATCGGTTTCCTATTCCCAGAATTGACGACATTTTGGATCGTCTAGGAGGCTCAAAGGTTTTCAGCCGCATTGATCTAAAGAGTGGTTATCATCAAATTAGGGTAATACCACAAGATGTACACAAAACTGCTTTCCGCACTTCATACGGTCTTTATGAATTCTTGGTGGTTCCTTTCGGATTAACCAATGTACCAGCCACCTTTAATGGAATGATGGAGCGCATCTTTAGAGAGCATCGACAATATGTCGGTACTTTCTTTGATGATATTCTTGTCTTTAGCAAGAATGAAGAGGAGCATCATCAACACTTGGAAATTGTTCTACAATTACTACAACAAAATCAACTCTTGGTAAATGGTAAAAAGAGTGATTTTTTCATGCATAAAATAAATTACCTTGGGCATGTCATCTCTTCTGAAGGGATTCAGATGGATCTTGAAAAGATCAGGATAATCCAAGAATGGCCTCATCTTCATGATGTACATGAGGTGTGATCGTTTCTTGGCTTATGCTCTTATTATCGCCCTTCATCAAGCATTTTGCACATATGGCTTCTCCACTTCATGACCTTACAAAGAAGAAGATCTCTTTCCAATGGAAGGAAAAAGAGAAGGCGGCCTTCACAAGGCTGAAAACAGCTCTTACTTCTGGACCTGTTCTTATCATTCCAGATCTAGTAAAACCATTTGTGGTGGAAGCAGATGCTTGCGGTGATTGTATTGGTGCAATGCTAAATCAAGAAGGCCATGACGTAGCCTTTGAAAGTTGCCGTCTAAATGATGTGGAGAAAAGGTATGACATTTATGAAAAGGAACTCTTAGCAGTGGTTCATGCTTTAAAGATATGGAAACATTATCTTTTAGGCAATGAATTCCTTATTAAAACTGATCATCAAAGCTTGAAGTATTTCAAGGCTCAAAAGCATTTGCAAGAGAAACATGCAAGATGGGAAAATTTCTTGTCTATGTTTCATTTTCAAATTATGTACACTCCAGGGAAATAAAATGTAGCTGCTGATGCACTTTCTAGAGTGCCTCGCATTGCAACTATTACAGTGGCTCATCATGAAGATTTTCAAACGATGAAGATACTGATTTTGCAGCAATTTGGTCAAACTTACAGCAAGGAGGTTCTCATCCAGATTATTCCATCAAAGACGGTTACCTTCTCATGAACAATCGCCTTTGTGTCACTCTTCCTGTTCGACAAAAGGTGCTTAAAGAAAGTCATGAACCCCCTTATGCAGGGCATAGAGGGAGGGCAGCCACTCTAAGTGCAATTGAGCGCTACTTTTATTGGCCAACATTACGAAGAGATACACATAACTTCATTGAGGCTTGTCTGGTATGCCAAAAATCCAAATATGATAGGCAGAAGATTCCAGGATTGTTGCAACCTCTTCCAATGCCCAAAGATCCATGGGAATCTATCACAATGCATTTCATCTCAGGTATTCCAAGAACACCTCAAGGTCATGATATGATTTGGGTCATAATTGATAGATTTAGCAAACAATCACATTTTATTCCATGTCATAAAACATTAAAATCCGCACAAGCTGCAAGACTTTTCATTCAACATATCTTCAAATTACATGGTATGCCTTCTGAGATCATTTCAGATAGAGACTCCAAATTCACAAGTAACTTTTGGCGTGCTTTATTTGAGAATTTGGGAACCACTTTAAAGTTCTCCTCAACTTTTCATCCTCAAACTAACGGCCAAACAGAGGTGATGAATCTCACTCTTTTGGATATGTTTTAGCTTATGTTAGTGAACATAAGTCACAATGGGAGAAATATCTTCCATTATTGGAGTTTGCTTACAACAATACAGTGTACTCATCCACATGGAAAGATCCAAATGAAATAGTACAGGGTAAAGTGATTCCTCCTCCAATTATTCGCACTAAAGATAAGATTTTTGCTGTTGATGAGTTTGCTTCTGATTTAAAAACCACAATGGATCAAGTTCAAGCCACTATCAAAGTTGCCCAAGAGCGACAAAAGAAGCAAGCATATAAAAGAAGACATTTGGCTTTTAAAAAAGGTCAATATGTCTTGCTAAAGTTTGATAAAAGCAGGCTCAAACAAGGTTCTGGTCAAAATTCATCTTTTCCAAAGCTCTCCAGTAGATACTTTGGACCCTTCAAAGTGATTGAGAAAATAAATGAAGTTTCTTATCGACTTGAGCTTCCTGCTCATTGGAAAATACACAACGCTTTTCATGTAAGTTTGCTAAAACCTTACATAGGACCAGAACCAAAGGAACCCATTACTGAAGATCCCCGAGAAGTTGAAGAAATAGAGCAACTCTTGGAACCTGAAAAGATTTTGTTTCTCAAGGATCGAACCACGAGAAGTGGCCTTGTGACACGAAAATTCTTACTAAAATTCAAGAATCTACCCACAACAGATGCACAGTGGATAGATGAAAAATTCATGAAGGATTACCCAAACATTCTTCAGCCATATCAAGAAGCTTTTCAACTGAGGACAGCTAAATAAAAGCCAGAGGGCTGTCACAACTCTATAGAAACAGAATTTGTATCCTTTTTCATTAATTTGTCTATATAATGATTTATTAAATTTATTTCCTTTGCACTAATTAGATATAAAGAAAAGCGCATTGGAGCTGGCCACTGATGAGTGGTCACAGGGAATGGTGGACCCACGCGGTGGGTTAGAGAAAATATAGTTCACACTTCCACCTATATGGCCCGATTGGGCGCATGTGACCAGAACTCACGCATATCAGGGTTAGACTCGCACACAGAAAGGATTGATGCCTTGAAGTGTGGGCTAGATCCACCAGAATAGACAGTTACAATCAACAAGATGGCATGATCATGAAATGCTTATATAATGTGCATGTGTGAGCTGAAAGCTTGAAATGCACATTTCTTTGCATAGGAAAGTCACATGAAGATTCTGATACCGTTTTTGCAATGTACACGGAAAAAGCTTTCATATGACACCCATATTGGGGGGTCCCTAAATTTTAGGAGATCCCTAAATTTTAGGAGGTCCCTAAATTTTAGGAGCCTCGAATTAGCCTAAAAATACTAGTCCTAAAAAATAGGGATGTCATTCTAAAAATAGTAAGTTATGTACTCTAACTGTGCTTACTAAATTTGATTGTTTCTATTCTTGACAGCATTCAACCTAAAAATGAAGGCCATAGAGAAGAGACAAGTGTCAAGACACTTGTCACACAAGTTTCCAAGTATCCCACCACTTGTCACATCTCATGACATGTGGCTGGACACTTGTCTTGTGCTACTCCACTTTCCCCTTTTGTACTAGCTCTCCCCTCTCCTATAAATAAGAGCTCGTTTTTCTTCATTCAGCATCATTTTTCTTTGTTGTAAACTCATGTACAGCACCCATAGATAGCCAAAAACTGGCCCCATCCATCCCCATCATCATCCCCCACTTCTCCATTATCAAATTCCTCCATATTCCCTCTTATCATTGTTGTTTTACAGGACAACAAGCCTGTAAATTCATTACAACACCTCCTTCTCGAGCTCTTTCTTCCATTTTAGCAACAAGAAGCAAGCCCTATCCATGTACTGCTGATCAACGATGGAGAAAGGCTGATTTCCCCTCTTACTTCTCTCATACTGTAAAGAAATCAGTTCTTATCATTGCATAATAGATAATGCATGTGTGTTTGTACATCTTTGCATGATCTTGTGAGAGTGAGAATTACTTCTCCTCACTCTCAGGTTGATTGTAACTGAGCTCTTCCCTAAGGGACTTGGGTTGAGCAGAAATACATTCCTTCGGGGGGGGTTGCCCATCTTCAACCCTCAATCTTGTCTCCATTACTTTTACATTTTCATGGCTGTAATTTTGTGAGTAATTTTCATTTCCAGCTTTAAGTGTTCATTAGCTTTTATATTAAATCTCGAAAACAAGCGAATATCATAATTGTTAAGCATACTACGTTGTTTGCGGCGTTTGCAGTTAATGATTTATTAAATTTATTATATAGACAAATTAATGAAAAAGGATACAAATTCTGTTTCTATAGAGTTGTGACAGTTAGAGAGTTTGGATAATAAGATTGGTATTCCTTCAGTCAAGATATTAGATGTATAGAGAGCACATGGTAATGTAAAGGCTTCATTGAGTGATCTAATGGTATGCATGTCTAGTAGGGTAAAATAACCTATTAGAAGATTTAGTTTTTAGGGTTATGTAGCTATCCATTATGGTTTTATGGTAAATTTATTTGAGAAGGTGGAGCCTAATTCTCTTATAGAGGTTGTTAGTTATACTCATTGAGATGCAACAATGGATGAGGAGGTGGCTGCATTAGAGGCCAACAAGACTCAAGATCTAGCACTATTGTCCAAGAGCAAGAAAGCTATTGATTGTAAGTGGATCTATAAGATAAACCATAATACAAATGGTTCTATTAGTAAATATAACACTAAGATGGTTGCAAAAGGCTTAGAACATACACATGGCATAGACTATGAAGAGACATTCAATCTAGTTTACTAGGATGGCATTTGTTAGGTGTATGATTGCTTTGATAGAAGGATCCAACAGAAGCCAACGGATAGAGTTTGCAATAGATGGATTTGAAGAATACCTTCTTGCACAATGATTTTCAAGAAGAGATACATATGATGCAGCCAAAAATTTATAAAGACTTAGAGCATTTCACGTATGTATGCATGATAGTGACATTGTGTTGAGGGTTAAAGTGACTTGTTTTTTGT
This sequence comes from Lygodium microphyllum, assembly GCF_053477565.2. Lineage (NCBI taxonomy): Eukaryota > Viridiplantae > Streptophyta > Polypodiopsida > Schizaeales > Lygodiaceae > Lygodium > Lygodium microphyllum. The sequence goes on along the minus strand of NC_141153.1, from coordinate 126,138,008 downwards.
TGTTTTTATGAGCTAAATGGTTGATTTTAAGGTTTATTCGTCAATTAAGAAGATCGATTGGAAGCTAAAGACTAGCCGATAAACTGAAGTAACTGATGAACTTAAGGTTTGACCAAGTCGGGTTAATAGGGTACGCCCTAACCCAGGATATAGGGGATCTTGCCAAGTTGCAAGTCATCCCGGATCAAGTGTAGGACGCATTTGAAAGGAAGGATTCATTCCTTAGCAGTTTGCCAACAAAATGATCAATGGAAATGTTTGTGCTTGCTACACATTTTCTTCAGGTTGAAGGCCTGAAGGGAGAGGCAGCTTCAGTTACCCCTGACTGCCTGCCTGGCCCTAACCAAGGGGGTGGTTAACCGCGCCGGGCAAGTGGACCGAACCCGCTGCGAGAGGTCTCTCCGTTGAGCGCTACTTGGAGTAGGAGGACACTTGGGTGCCAGAGGGGGCTCTGGCCTAAATCCCTCGCTTTCCGGGCCTTGTACAAGAGGCTAACGTGACTCGGGATTGGATCTCGAGGCTCTAATACTAGTCTACGGGCGGAAACTTGGATTAGTGATCCCTGTGGATTGCTGGATAGCCTTCGGGAGGATTGTGGATAAGCCTACGAGCTGGACCCTTTGTATTTCAAAGATAAATATCATAACCTGTTAATAAGGAACTTGTCTGATATTGTTTTTCTATGTCAAGTGATAAGATTACGTGAAGGAACCAGTGCCATAGGTCCGTCCTACAGATGGGTGGTCCTGGTTGGCCGAGAACTTTTCTCAAATCACGATGGATAGCAGGAAGATCGTGAAAGAACACGAACAACAAAAGTGTTGACCTAGAGTTATGATTGAACCCGATTTACATTGTTTTAGGGGAACGGAATGGGACTATGCCTTATGGCAGAGAGGTTGAGCTTTGCATCCCTCTCGTTTCCCATTCTCCTTGAACCAAGTGCAGCGTGAATCCGCTTCGGACCTGGTGTTTCTGCGTAAAGTAGCTCGCTAGGGTCCAACGCTAGTTGCCGTTAGGAAATGGCCAATAAGAAAAACCCTAATTCAGATCGATCCTAAGTGGGAACGGCTGGAATACTTCCACTACGTGGCAGATGCAGAAAGCCCTAGATCGCAAGCCCCGTAACATTCCATGGGAGTTCCAGGCAGAGCTTTCTAGACATCATTTCCAATGGACTGCTAAGACGTGTCCTGAAGATACAAGTGGACACATTAGAGTGTGTGCATGCAATAGTTGGTAGATGTCTAGTATTAACCCATATACTACATCTACTATCATGCGTGAAAGAATTGGTACCATAGAGGTGTAAAAAATCCAATCCATCTGATTTCATGTCAATTTGCTCCAAGCACAAGCTTGAGGATAATTAGGACAACATCATGTCTAAATTGAAAGTTGTTGGATGCACAAGTTGTAGTGAATGTGACTATGTTGTTGAATGGCTTAAGAAAAATATTATTTTAATTCTTAATATAACAATAAAGTATGATCTATAATTAACTCTTTGATACTATATGAAACATACCCCAATCCTCAATTCCTTTAAGATGGATAGTCTTCTCAGTAGTCATCTAGGAATCAATCCTAGTCATCACCATTCATGCCAAAACTTTTAGCATCTGGATTAAGATAGCTAGGCAATTCCTAGCTCTACCTCACATATGAAGTGTCTGGCCTAAAGGATCTACCTTTAGGTTCTTAGTACACAACTAAGGTCATTATCAATAGTCTAGCATCAAACTTAAGATGAACACATTTCATAAATCACCCTAGTTCAAGGTAAGCAAGCATCGCACTTGGTTCAATGAGAGAGAGAGATGAGGGGGATATAGGCATCAATACCTTTGTCCATAAGGCATAGTCTCAAATCAGTCCCCCTAAAATAGTCCTTAATGATTCTAGTACTGACTCAAAAGAATGATTTGATTTAATAATTCTTTTTCTTGGGTTTAGGAAAAGCCCCAGGTAAGTAGGTCCACCCGGTTAGGGTGATTCCATCGAAAAATTATCCACCTACTTTCCTCTAAGGCATACATTAGCATTTTAAACAAGACATGTTAACATATTGTTTATAACATAGAAAAACAACTTCCTTAATCAATATTTGTATTTGGTTCATTGTCACATCCTTAGTTCACATGCACTAACAATCCATTCATAAATAAAATAAATGTGTATTTATTTTTCTTATTTTCCATATATACAATCACTCCAAGAGTGAATCAATCCATAAGCCCGGTTTTCACCCCTGTCCTTTTCTCCCAGGCCTTCCAATGCTAAATCACGTTGGGCTTGTATAGGTTTCCGACCTTATTATAGGACTAGGATAGAGATTACAACTCATACCAGAGCTCTACTAGTTCTCGGCGCTCGCCATAAGGGTGAACCTTCCTATATGAAGGAATGAAATGTACATAGTGGTGGTCAACTGCATTAAGTCATGTGTAAACTCTGAGTGAGAAGTAATCGAGGTGGCCCTAGGGATGGCAACTCAACTCATTCTCATCTAATTGCTCAGGCCACACATGTAATTAGTATGATTTTTATTTCATTTAAAAGAAACCACAAACAATTGCTAATTTCTCAACCAATCAATCTATTCAAAACAAGACTGTAAATAGAACCTATTCATAAATTTATAATACAAGCTCATCTTGCGTGTTTCACTTATTTACTTTTCTAAATTTTTTATATTTTTATTAAACTTTAAAATATAAATTTTTTAATATTTTGATTTTTCAAATATAAAATTTTATTTAAAATAAGATAATATTATTTTTAAAAATTCCAAAGAAAATTTTGATCAATTATGCTAAATAAAACTTAATTTTAATAAAATTGATTTGATCTTTTTGAAATTTTAACATTACTTTTGCTAATAAGTAATTAAATTTTAATTTTATATATTTTTTCTTAGAAAATCAAACATTATTTTGAGTATTTTATAATAGTAAAACATATAATATTATAGCTTGGTTATATTGATGGTCCAAAGATAGGCATCATGGTTGCGTGAGGATTCCGCTACATCAATGCGTTGATAGAGTAGCCATTGTGGATCAAAAGAGTTCAAAAATTAAATTGACAGATAATTAGCTAATAATAATAATAGTTACTATCTCTCTCACACACACACACACACACATGTCTTCATATATATATATATATATATATATATATATATATATATATATGTACATATATATATATATATATATATATATATATATATATGTACATATATATATATATATATATATATATATATATATATGTACATATATATATATATATATATATAATTTTAGAGACTTCTTGGTAAGAAGAAAAATTGATAGAAAATTCATATAATTGATTATATTTCCTAAAAATTACATTAAAAATCAAATATTTTTTAAGTAGAAAATTTATAGAATCTCTCTAATTTTCAAAATAAATTAGAAATTTGATTTTTGATTTATGAAATTTCACATAATAATTCCTTGAAAATCAAAATTAATTTCTTTTAGTAGAAAAATTAGAAAAAAATTATAATTAGTTTTAAAATTTTTATTTAAATAAAAATGATTCATTATCATTTTCTAATCAGTTTTTGGATGGTAATTAACTATATTTCCTTGAAATAAAATTTGGGTATATTACATCTTGGTAGAGTGTTGATAGTGGTCTCACAATCCTTGTGGTACAACATCCATAACCAAGCTCTTGATCCAAACATTCCAAGCTCTTGATCCAAGGGAAGAGAGCAATGGGCTTATGAAGCACTTCACCTCTCTTCCTTCATGCTCTCATAGTTATGCTCAATTCTTTACACCTTCTCCCATTCTCCCCAAAAAAATCAAGCAACACAACCACAAAGTAGTGAACAAAGAGTAAAGATAGAGAACTTGATTATAAGTTGGCACCCACTAGAATGAGCTTTCATTCATCTTTTTCACTTGTACACATGGGCACTCTTTTTATTGTTTTCCCCTTGGGTTGGGCATCCTATTCACTTTTTGACTCTTGGACTGGCCCACTTTTTCATGGCTATTGTCATTTGAACCCTTGTCACCTATCCAAACATTGAGATACCTAGTTTATCATCGGAAAATTAATAGCGCTTGCATAGAAGCAAGTTTGAATCTCACCAAAATAAATTACATTGCCCTTTTTAACTAATAATTGATAAATTTTCTTATGGTAGGCACCCTCAAATACTGCTTCTTTTTTTTCTTATTGATCTCTTTCGTACTGCTTTATCTTTTTATCATTGCAATTGCAATTGGGATTCTATGTAATAGCAACAATCTAGTTTCCATGGTAACCTATTCCCATACTTTGCAGTGTGAATGCCATCTTTTCCAAATTACAAGTCTAGATGTTTTTTAATGTTAAAACATGCCTTCGAAAATTTTGGTCCCAAAACTACAGCATGAACAAAAATGTTATGAACTAGTTTAGACTAGAGTTCTAGTTCATGAGTAAGAAGTTTGAATGTGAAACGAGAGTTAATTAGGCTAAGGTAATAGCCTTATCATTATTTGTCATGGCTTAAAGGGCCTATTAATAAAAAAGCAAGTTGTTGATCAAGGGGGTTTCAAAATAATGAGGCCAACAACATGTTCATGACTAGATCGATTCTAAGATGACGATGTCCTTAAATAGCAAGCAATTGAATTTCAGACCTCTAATCCTCCATCAACTAAGCCATAAGCTAATAAAAATAAATCTATTTCTTTTCTCTATTACAAATATGAAAGTTGTTGCTTAAACCCCTAGCTTAAGCCTTGATCTTCTAGTGAGAAACCGCCAACTTGAATCCACACAGGCAGGCCCCTAACTTCAAGCACAAGTTTTCCCTTTGCTTACATACATCAAGTATAGACCAAAATGTCTTCTTGAGAATTCCAAAACCAAGTTATGTTTCCATGAATCTAATAATTATTGGCTACTCAAATGCTTCCCAATTGGGCAGCTCCTAAAATAGCCTCAAAGGCTTCTTAAACTACAACACCTATTTGACTTAAATGGAGAGCTCAATTGTGAGATAAGTATCTCTTTTCATTCCAAGAAGTAAGCATGAATGTCATAAAATAAGTTTGAATCCTTGAGCTTGTGATCAAGATGAGCTCCCATGCATGCATCTTTGATATTGGTTGAGAGGAAAGCAATGGTGGGGTGCAAGGTCAAAGCTATGGAATGTAAGAGGGTTGAGAGAGAGAGAGATAAAGCACACAAAAGAATTTTTAAAGGTACAATGATTGCATTTATTCTTGGTTATCTTCAGCTATATATGATTTTACAATATGTTCTATTACATGGGGTGCTATCAGGCTTTATGAGCTTGACATCAGGACCATTGGATATGCTTTTATTGTTTCAAGAGATTCACACATGTTGTATGCGACTAACTGTCACCTAGTCTACTCACATGCTGAATCCATATCAAAGATGTGACAATGCATTGACCTATATTTACATTGACATAGTCATTGTATTGGCTCACCTCGTTCTTGATCTAAGTGCATGCTCTCCTTCACCTTCAATGTCACTACCTTATTGTCGCAATGGAGAGAAGACACCTACGATGAGCTCAAGGAGATGAAGAGAAGAAGAAGGATTCTTGTTCCACATCCCTCACCCTCTTGCACTCTCAAGCCACATGCTCTCACGCATGAAGGCACTCACCATGATGCGATGGGAAAGAAGTGGATAGCCTAAAAGAGCTTCACACTACCATGTCCCTCATTCCACATGCTCTCACACTCCCTCTCCTTCACTGTCACTCCCAAGGTAAGAAGGTTGCAAGAAATCGAGATATCAAATTTTTCATACATACGAGTACATTCTTCCATTATCTTTCATTCCATTTCTATATAATATTTAGGATTAGGGTTTTCCCATATCCCTTTAGCATCTTGTCCTTTTTGTGGTCTTTGACTAGACATACATTCTATTCTTATGCTACTAGCCCCTAGTCTTAATAAAAAAATTGACTAATACAAGCTATAAGTTCAACATGCCATCTAATTGATAAAAATTGCACAAGAGGAAGCTCACAACTCTCAACAAAATAATAGAATAGATTTTACAAAAAACCATTTTTAAAAAAGTTATAGGTCATTTTTCCTCTGGTAGTTAACATTATCTCCCCTCCTCAATGAGTTCTAGTCTTGTGGTACTCACACAAAAGTTATCATACTGTTGTTGTCGTGGCAAGAGGATTTTGGAAGAGTGATGAGGGATCCTCATACACAAAGGATAGTGTAGTGATGTAGAGGGCCAATAAGTAGATTGAGAATAGTGATGTTGAGGAGCTTGATGCTTGGTAGGTTATCTCAAAGATAGAAGGAGTAATGGTTGGCCAATGCTTGAGGGATCTTGATGGTTTTAGGCCATTGCTGTAGATAGAACTTATTAAGTCACTAGTGATCTCCCTATAGGGTGTGTCTACCTTAATTGTGTAGTTATTTATACAATGCATATGCAGTTGGGAGCTGGGTTGAATCCTAAATAAACTTGGATAGTTGTACCACACTTGTGGGACCAATTAATGAGAAGTTATGGTTGTGTACTATTCTCAAGGCAAGAAGTCATCTAAGCATGCCTGAAATGTCCTATCCTTGATGTCCCTTGAGGTTGTGATATAGGGCGAGAGGGCTAGGGTGTTGCCCTAGGTGTTGTGACAGTAGAATGCACTTGCAGATAGTGATTGCTCATCACTGTCACTTTATTATTTATTCTTTACATGATAATAGAATAAGGAAAGGTAAGTCACATAGTGTGGACTATTGGAGTTTTCTTATACTATCTTGCTCTCTCTTGAATCTCCATAGCTTTTATATCTCTCTTGCTTTGACTTATGTTTCCACTCTTGTTCAACCTTTCAACTAGTATCAAAACATCATTCAATGTTCATAGGAGTTCATCCTTAAAGTGAAGAGTACAAGGAGTAAAGCTTTGTTGCGAAGATCAAAGATTTGAGTTTTCTCTTTAACATCGATGCTTAATGTCTACACATTTATAGAGGTTCTATCCAAGTGTTACGGATCCCCCTCTGTCCCAACCTCATGTGTCACACTGTGGAGCGTCTCAACATAGCACCATAACATGGCACAACACAATGTGTCATGGCTCCCCCTTCAAGCTAGGAACCCACCTCAACACGATAATGTAGCACAAAAGTCAACATAACAAGGTATCACATCATGGTATAGCACCAACAGATCACAACAGTCCACCTTAGCACCTCCCCCCACCAATAGTGTTGTACAGGATTGTGCATGGGGTTCGTGAAAGTTGCTCGCCGCAGGGATGCTTAGCAAGATGGGAGAAAAAGATTAAGAAGAGTACTCAAATCAAGATAAAAGAATGGTTAGGATTCTCATTAGAACGATTTCATATGTCAACATGATAAGGAGAAGTGAGAATACAAAGGTTTCAATTTTCTCAATATGTTCTCATTCATAGATTTCTTGATAGAAGAAGTTCAATGAATCAATTCACAAGAGATCATCGAAGTTTGATCATAGAAGAGATTTAAATATCATGGATATGCATGAAAAGATAGGTAAATTGAAGTGTATTCGGTAATGGGGTTTTTGAGAATATGTTAGGAACATAATCGAGAGAAATTCCACAAGTAAGATATTGTATAACCATAATGAAGAAGATGTTTTGATTGTTGAAGTGAAGGCAGAGAGATTATACAACACCTTCCCATATTGCAAGCTGCTTTTAATCTGGAGACTTCTCACATGACTTTTGACTTTGAAAGCAGATGAAAGAAAGGCCCAACTCTTGGTGTAGTTTTACTTTGGAGATGATATGCTCTCATGTATCAAAGACCAGAATGTAGATAAAGGTACATGCCTCCCTGGATACTTCAAATATGCTCTAGCAGGATCAGGTCATAAACTTTTTAAAGAAGCCTTATCTCTTCATCTTTGACTTTTTCTCGGTCATCATTGTTGTCCTCCTCAATATAAATCTACAGTAAGCAATCCTTCAATCAAACTCCTTTTTATGATTTGATAAGATCATAATAAGGTCCTCGTGCATATTGATAGCAAGTTGATAAAAAGCTGGCTCCATGGACGTATACTGCTTGTTGCGTGAGTCTTTGGCCTTTGTCGTCCTTTGCAAAGCTTGTCGATCTTGATTGTTGCCAGTTTTTATCTTCAATTTTAGCTTACACTCATTACAATTTTGCAGTTCTCCCTCCAACATTTGCAAAGCTTTGACTTCATCATTTTCTTCAGTTGTCACTCGATCATCAGCATCAAGAATAAATAGTAGCTAATGGAAGATGCTAGTTATTGTCGTTATTCTTCAGCGTTGTCATCCTTCTCTTCTACTAAGTTCTTTATTATCGGCTTTTGGCTTCGTTTGTAGGCTTTCGCTGTCATGCCGCTATGCGCACACCATTGTGTAAAAAAATCTAGAGTGTGGCTTCCTTTTAGATTTAGAGAGCCAATGCCACTTTAAGCATTAGTGTTAGTGTTCATGGTTCAAAATATTAGATTTTTTGACAAGTTTTAGTCAATTTTAGATATTTTAGATTTTATCTCTTGTAAAAATCCATAAAACTATAGATAACTTCTAGATTAGGATGACATATAAAAGAAAGCATGTAGCTTTCAGCCATTTTGAGAGGATTTTATATAAAAAGAGAGATTGACGAAATCGCGCAATCAATGTTTTCAGGTAGTGAATAGCACTTCGAAGGGGCAGATGAAGGAGTGACTCGGCAAAATTTGAGCCACATGTGCTAGTATTTTACTCCCCTTTTGGAGCCAATGGAAGCCTCAGATTGACGATCTACGAAGCATAGAGGAAGGTATTATTTTATACACGTTTTCATCTATTAGAGTTATATCTTCTCATAATGCTGAAAGAAATTGATAGGCTTCATCTCTGTTAGTATTCTTCTTCATTTTCTATTTCTTTTTGGGAGTATTCTTCTACGTCTTTAACATCTTCCAACCCCTTCTCTTTTGTCTACTCCTCTCCTTGAATCTACATTCACCCTGTTGTCTCCTACCCTCGTGGTGGACTCTCGACACCAAACGCACCGACGCCGAGTTAGGGAAAGTTTATGTATCATCAGAGGTGAATTTTGGAAGATATTTGGGCTGATTTGGGGCTGATATCCTCAGCCATATTCAGAGAATTAGCTATAGTAGTGTTATTTTAAATCATTTCTTACTCTACAGAATATATCTTGTCAAAATATGCAAGTATTATGTGCCCCTATGGTAGGGCAATGTTTAGATGCTTTGAGTTGAATTAAAATGATTTTTTTCTATTATTTCTTGGCTGTGGTAATTTATCCTTATCAGAAACTCAATTTTAAGCTCTCTTGAAGCAAGCCTCTTTGCCCTACAAGCCTTGTAATTGACTCATAAGCTTTTGTCCCTAATAGTCTACATTGAATGTAATCATGCAAAGTTGATTCATGCTATGGCATCATGTATGAATGATGGGATGTAGATTTTTTAATGATACATGATAGCATATTGTACTTAATTTTTTTAAATTTCTCTTACAGTCAAGAAAACAAGCTTAATTTGAGTAAGAACTTATGAGATAATACTCTTGTGATCTTTGCTAAGAACATGCAGTTGGAAGCTCTATCAACATCTTCAAGAACTTGGCTTGAAACCTTCAACCCTTCTCTTATCTCTACCATCTCCGGAGTCTAAGCTCTTGAACCCCCATGCATTCTTCTCTCTCAAACCCTTGCACCGTGAAGTACCTCTTGAATCTTTAAACATTCAGTGTAATCTACCTATCTCTTGAAGACACATCTCTATCTATCTTGTCCAGTGTTCTTGCCAAACCCCTGTGGTGACCTTCAACCCTACGCATTGCGACACTAGGCTATCTCTCTCTTCGGCTTCATCACCTCCCTTGTTGACGTTATCAACTAACCAACATCGTTGTTGTCAGCATGATCATCCATCGTGCCAGATATTATTGTTTGGGTGGCAAGGTGGTGGTTAGGTGATGGATTTTGCTGGTTGATTTATCTTTTAGATGGTTCAAGGGCTTATAAATATGCATTTTGGTTTTAAAAATCAATCTAACAAGCACTAAGCCACTTACCTATCCCAACACTCCATTTCTCTTATCATTTCTTCGGGTTATGGGAGAGGTTTATCCTAAATCACCGCTCATGATACATCTTTTTTAGTGCTCCCATTGAGGAGCACTAATAGTGGTTTGGTGTTATTTCTTCGCAATTCTTGATCATAGGATGGCTAGTTTCCATGGGAGATTGGATGAAGATGTTAATGCTTGGATTGATTATGTTTAGCAGTGTATGTAAATGTTTCATATTTTGGATGATGAAGATATGTTGGATTTTGCTTTGCAAGGATTTGAAGACTATGCTTTGCAAATTATCAATTATTTACTAGATGACATTATTAGTTGTTGGGAAAGCCTCTCATTATTTATATGGAGTTTTGCATTTGATCATCCTAATAGTTCTAGCATGAGTGTTCAGAAACATATAGAAAGTTTTAGGGATTATACTTGCTTCAGGTTAGAATATATTGCATGTATGTCAAGTAAAGATGATGGGTATCCTTCCTACAGACAATAACCAATCAATACCCTGCAATAAATCAATCCAAACTTTGGACTTTTAGCACTCACAATATCCCAAAAAGCATCTACCACTCAAGTGGTATGATCCAAGAATTTGTCAATAACAAATAAGCATCACATATACTTCAACCCTGTAGGTATATTGTTTCCAAATTCAGGACAACAACCAGTTCACTATTTCCATCCTGCAAATAAGCTCCAAAACTAAGCATTTAATACTCCAATATCATGCTCAAATGCATGATAATAAGGGCATATACATTGTTAGGATGAAATCCTCCAGTGCCCTGGAATCACCTATTGTTTTTACTGGAGTAAAAAGTCAGTTTGCACTTGTTTGTGCTGAATATCTCAAAATCTATGAGGAATTTGAAAAAACTTTCTTTTGCAAAGTTGTAGATCACCTTGAAATAGTTAGGACGATGAGGGTCGTTTCTCCAAAAACCATTTCTATAGCAAGATATAGCTTTTGCACAAAAACGAGATGCAAGCACAGTCTCCTTTGATGATGTTTTCTTCAGATCTGATGTCTAGATGTCAAATTGCCAATGCCAAGCCTTCAGGCTTCAGGCATTCAAGCTCTGATACCATGTTGGAACAGAGGAAGAGAGACAGAGTGGAGTGGAAGATGAGCCTTGGCTCATTGTTGTTCTTCTTCCATTATTCTTCCATCATACTAACGAAAAGAGACTTACACACATAGGTATGACTAACCAAGACTATTTGTGGTTAAGTCACTGACTACATTGACTTATTGAATGTCACACACATGTACAACTGTATCCAGCTAATGTCGGTCACAGAAATAAAGATAGACTAACTGAAGAGTAACGGGAGCTTGATATTCTAACATTTATGTTACATCAAGAAGGATCAAGGCATATAGATTGACACAAGGATTTATCCCTAAAGGAGTACATCGACCATTTTACTACTGATGTGGTCATCTACCATAAGAAGTGATCTATTGGAAGGGATGAGATAATAATCAAGATGGGAGTCTCAAAAAAATTTACACCATTCTGCACTATGCCGAACCTCCTAACATGGAGAATGTGGTTCTCATAAAGCTAAAGAATTTTTCTTTTGTTCAATGAAGGGTATGGTAGAGCAATGTACACAGTCATTGCTTTGGGTGAGCTTGGCAAGGTATCTGATCCATTTCTCTTCTAAGAATATTTGAAGGGCAAGCACCTTGTGTTCAAGTTAAAGAAACCACTCTTATAATTAATCTAAAGACCCCTCATCTTGCCATCAAAGAAATCAAAGAGACATTGAGTTTTTTTGGTTAGTCACTATTTGCTAAGCTTGTTGTATCTTATTTGATTAAATCAAAATACTTAGCTTTATCTCAATAATTACATATTTATTAAATAAATATGTGGTGCTTATTTATTTTTGAGAGATATTCAATCACATCATATGTGCCTCTTTGTATGGAATAGCTAGGCAAGGAGAACTCGTAGCTCAATCTAGGAAGAGTTGCCTTTATCCCATAGGCATAATGGAGGAAAGCACTACCATCCTACAACTATAAAGAGTGTACTTGACAATCATTTGAATATGACGCCATTGTACTTTTTTACTTTTAGTTCTTGTCATGTCAACTCAAGATTGTGTTTATGAGTCCAAATCAATTAATCTTGGGACCTAATTCACTTGAGTTATAGTCAGTGAGTCTAGTACATATCAACATGCTTCTTGTCTTTGACTTCCAACCTCCATGGCAACCCTTGCTCAAGATCCATTTTTCTCAACATGATATCACAGCCATGGTGAGTATGGTTTAGCTTAGCTCACTACTCCTCCAATTTCTCACAACCTCAGCTCAGCTCAACTTTAGCTCGTGACTCCATCTCTCTATCCATTTTCACTCTACCTCTCTTGATTGCCATAGCCAGCCACTAACACGCTACTTTGTTGGAGATCGTAGATCTCTCAATAGAAGCCAATTACTTTACGATTTCTTTTGTAGATTCGATCTCAGACACATCTCTGAAGTCAAAGCTTCTAGGCAGAGCGCATGTATTCTCGCGTTGTCGTAAAGTTCGTGCAAGAGCTGCTGAACACGGGGTTCAAGTTGTAGCAAGGGAAGAGGCTAACAAGAAAAACTAAAATTTTTTATGCTAAAGATCACTATATTGCTTGTCAAGTGAATTACAATAAAGAAACTGCCAACAAATGAATTTTGTTCAAGTCCTTTTTATCTCAGCATGTAACTTTTTTTCCCTTACTCCGAGGCTCATAAGCAAGCTCAAGCTTTCATGCCACTAACAAAGGTAAAAGCATTGGGGCAAAGTCTGTAGGGCAGCTGGTATAACGTATAAAAAAAAACTGCATTCACTGCAAAACTGTGGCATCAAAGTATAACTGAGCCATTGGCCAAATATCAATTTGGTTATTGATTGCCTCAAATTTCCCACCAGTGCATGAACCAATGTACACCCAATCAATCTTCACACTGGAACATTCTCTTGCAAGAGCACAATTATCTAAAGAATGTAGCTTTGCATCCACAAGCTCCAATTTAGAGACTTCAAATCTATATTAAGTAGCAAACCAGGCAGACTCTTCTGTATATATTGACTCAAAAGGTTTGATAGCTTCTCAAAATCCTCCTAGAGTCCCATGTTGAACATAACCTGTTAGCATCGGTATAGCATCCAGAGCTCTGATTTCCTGCTCCATATAAGCTGCAATTTTGAGACTGGTTTCCACCAAGGTGATTTCTGCAGTTGGCTTAATCGACTTCACTGTTAGTTTCATCCAGAGGCCCTTCCATTCAAGCTTTTCCCTCCAATACAGTAGTTATCCTTGGTTTAAGCAACTAGGAAGTTCTTTTCAAAAGAATCATCGATTTCCTTGATTGATTGCCTTATAGAATTTTTGGTTATTTGAAAGTGAATATTCTGTGTTAACACGAATTCCAGGAGATTGCTGATGATTTATAGCCACAGTAGCATTGTATGTTGATCCAGCATATTACATATGGTGCTTTCGACCTCTGATCCGCATGTAATCTGCACAGTCCACTTGATGGCTACCCTGCTTCATCCCGTCCTCAGTGTTTGATGAAGTCACAATGGCCAATCCTTCTCTCAGAGTTTGACGAAGCCTCAATAGCCATCCTTTCTCCTCAATCGGCATCATCTTCAGTTTAGCGTTCATTCCAGCATCAAAGGAGTTTTCAAGAGGAATCGAGGGTGGAGGCAGCGCCCCTCTGCTGCTCCATGTTCAGAAGGGTGAAGATGTCGAAGAACAGGCCATAACAGGCTCTCAAAAGCACAGGATTCCCCCAGACTGTGTCGAACGGACGTTTACAGCACTGCTGATCTGCGGGCTTTCCGCTAAGACACGGACATGCTAAAAGTTAATAGCTTCTGCGTCCTCCTCTTCGATCTTTTCAATCGGAACACAATCCTTTTCGCTCTCTGCATCCGCAAGAGCACTCAATGTGCTGCCGCTTTGGTTCGAAGTTTCTCACTTCTCAGCATCCGGTTTCGCGGACGAAGCTTCATCCTTTATATCAGTATCCGGCGCTTTCAAGCTAAATTAGCTCATTTTTACCCCGGAATTCTGAATTTACTTCTGCAAATGCAGAACCATCATCCCCGTTCAGAAGAGGCTCGATCTTGATTTCAGGCTCGCCCTTGGGAAAACAGGAATCCTTCCTGCTCACTGTCGAGATGGTCCATTGAGATCAAATCCATTCCATCTAGATTGGACTCAATGAAGTCTTCTTCCGTTTTACAGCATGTCCCACCAGAGGTACTGCCATCAAGAACTTTTGTCTCTTCTCTGAAGCAGGATTTCCGCCTTTTTGCTGATTCGTTCGATTCCCTCCTTTAATTGCCTAGTAAAGAGCGAAAAAACTTCTCTTTGACAAGAATAGGCTTGACAAAAAAAGCCCAACAAATTTAATTGCATCCATCTTTGTAAGTAAGGGTCAATGCCTTGAGATGCTCTCGTTTGCTAGTTTCGTTTTCTGTCACAGACAAATCTTCACCATTCCCATTAGCAAGGGCCTATCCTTTGGCTCAGACCTGGTTTTATTCATGATTGAAGAAGCCGCTGAGCCTCAGTTTCTGCACCCTTTCAGAATGATATCACTAATATGTACCTTCACTCGCTCACGCAGCTTTTGAGAGACTTCAACTCTATTTCATGGGAACTATTGAACTTAGATGATCGGCTGAATGATCTAAGGTTCTCTGAGGCCAAATGATGGTTAGAACCTTTTCTTTATTTAATTTTGTTGATCTGCTTATCCTCCAGAATGCCAGCAGCATGCCCTCCTCCTTATGTAACTACAGCTACTTGGTAACCTTTTCCTCGATGGTTGAACTAAAGAGTTGTATTGTCTTTGACCCTCAAGTAGGTCTCTTTTCTTCAAGGACCCCTCTCCATCATAATCTCCATTGCATGTAGTGCCAATGTATCTTCTTCAAAAATGCTTTGTCCCACGTGTTACATTGGCCTTGTTCACGTGCAACCTTTATCTTCATAGCTTAAATGTCAGCTTCCACAAAGCTTCCTTTGATTCCACAATTTCCTGCACTTTTCTTAGAATTCATAATTGAAATTGACGGCATGATAATATTCTTTGGCATCAGTTTTTCATATTTTTCTGAAACACACACACAACATGCACACAAACAAAAACACACGCAAACACAAACACACAAGTGGAGTATGTACATTGGATGCGGGTACTGAAAAGGATGGAAAGATAATGCAGCAATCAAACACAATGAAACACACGTGAACATATAACACAGATGCACAACAAAAATGGAGGTGTTTACGGCTCGGATGGGCAGCAACACGACATCCACCCCCTCTAAACTTGCGCATCCTCTGGATGAGCCAACTATCCATTATCGTCTAAGTCCACAAATAGGTCCAGTCCTTCATCAGTTTCCGGTAGACATGTTTCTCCATCAACTTCATCATCCATATTCTCTGCTTCTTCTACTAGAATTTCTTCTGACTGCTCTTCTTCTGCCACCAATGCTTCAAGTGCATATTCTTCATATTCTCTTCTCTTTAAAATCTTGACTCCTTTTCGAGCAATGGGCACCCTCAATACCGCCCCATCCAATTCAACCAACTCATAGGTAGCATTGTCAAAAACCTGTTTCACCTCATATGGTCCAAACCATCTTTGAACCATTTTTCTCATGCTGCTATGCTGATTCTCTAGGCTACTATCGTAGACTAGAACCCAATCTCCCTCTTTTATGGCTCTAGGCCGCAAGCGATGCCTCAAATCAAACCTGTCCTTGTTTCTGAGTCGAGCTGCCTTCAAACGATCAACTGCTAGCTGCACATCTTCTACCCTTCTCTCTAGTTGACGAATCCGAAGAGCTAGAAGTTCCTCTCTTGATAAATTCTCATGCCAAGGAAGAGCACTCCATGTGAGAGCACAAATTTCAGTAGGCATGACAGGTTTTTGCCCATACATCAACTCTGCAGGCATATATGCAGTAGTCATGCTATGTGTAGAGCGATCTGCCCATAATGCAAAAGGTAGTAATCTCGGCCAATCTCCAATCCGACCTCTACAAGCTTTTGCCAATGCCTTAACTATCGGCGGATGTCCTCTTTTGCTCTTGCCATTCCCCTCTGGATTATAGGCAGTAGTAAGAGCCAACTTAATCTCAAGCCGTGAGAAAAATTCTCTAGCTTCGTCTGCATCTAGCTCTCCACGATCAGCTGTAATCTTGCCTATACATCCATACCTGCAAAATATTTTTTCCAACAAGAATTTACATACTGTAGTGGTGGTCTTCGTCCGCAAAGATTTGCCTTCAACATAGTTTGTAAGATCCTCCCTGGCCAAGACAAGATATCTCATCTGCCAAAGTCCCACTGGCAAAGTAACGAAGTCAACCACGCATTTATAATGCATACATAGCAAATAGGTCGGATGCAATTCATCGCGATGCTGCACTAAAGAGTAAAGCTGACAGTCCCTGCAAGTCTCCACAAAGTGGGAAACATCTTTATACATCCCTTTCCACCAGTATCTTTCTTTGATTTTCTCATAGGTAGCCCACACACCTCTATGTCCAGCCCAAGAACTCTCATGAAACTCTTGCATAATCTGTATCTGCATCGCTGCCTCACAAACTACTCTCAAGGGTAGGCCGCCTCTCTTCTTTGGGTGCTTCCAAAGAAAACCATCTTTCAAGAAATACCCATAAGCCTTTCTTCTAATTTTCTTGAATACATCATCTGTCCAATCATCTCTTCGAGTCAATGAACTCAGATACTGACCAATTTGCAGCCACTCGCCAACATAGAGTTCTTCAGTAAAGGCTTCAAAAGTAGATACATGACAATCATGAAGAAGGACAGAAGCTCCAAACTCTGTCTCATCATCTTCTGCAAGCATTGACTCCTCATCCTCATATCTCGCTCTAGACAGCATGTCAGCAAACTGGATTATCTTTTCCTGCTATATGTCGAAATTCTAGATTCAATGATTTGATGTAGGCAATCCACCAAAGCATCACTATAACTGGAGTCAAACAGCTAGTAATCATGCCAAGCAAAGGCAAACAATCTGTTTCCACAACAACTGAAGCACCAATAAAATACCCTTTATCACACTTCAGTGCAGTGACTACTCCCCACAACTCTCTTTTAATCTGATATCTCCTCTGCCGCTCATTAAGAACTTTAGCTCCAAAGAGGATTGCATATCTGTTTCCATCAGCATCATCCCGTCCCACTGCCCAACCTATGCCAATAGGGCTAGTATCAATTGTCAACATGATTGGCCATCCACACTGATAATTTGCCTTGCAAAGAGTAGGAGCTGACTGCAACAGCTTCTTGAGTTTACGCATGGCTTTCGAATGCTTCTCATCCCAATGAAACTTCTGCCCCTTTCGAAGCAGCTGATAGAGAACATCTGATATGTGAGCAAAATGAGGAATCCAAATCATGTAAAATACACAAGCTCCCACAAATCTCCGCACTTCTAAAGTAGTCGAGCAATACTCTGCAATCGTGCTTATGGCATCCACCTTTGCAGGTGAAGGCTTCCTGCCATTATAACCAACCATATGCCCAACTATGATGACTTCATTAACACCAAAGACAGATTTCAGCCCAGAAAGAGTCAAATTCACCTCCTCTAATCGTGTCAATATTTGCTCACAAGCAACCAAGTGTTCAGCCACAAACTGTCTACATCCTCACAAATCAAGACTCTCATTCTTTTCTTCTTCTGCACAATCCTTAATAGGCACATCATCTAGGAAAGGCATGGTATATTGCGGAATATAGTCTCGCAGAACTCTATGCATAGCATTCATCATATGAGCAACTAAGTTGGTAGCACCTTGAGGCAAGGTACACATCCTCACAAGACCAATAGGTGTCCGCATAGTAGTAATATCCCTGCTTTCCAAGGCAAGCTGAAACTGGTCATAACCAGAATACAAGTCACCTAGGGAATAGATGGCTTGTCCTGCAAAAGCCTCGGCAAAGTCATCCACAATTGGACCTGTTCCCACATTCCTGATTGTCACTTTATTCACGCGCTGCATATCCTGAATAAATCTCAAGGTTCCATTCTTCTTTCATACAGTAAACCACCTGTTAGAATAGGGCGCAGAAGAGGGTTCCAAAATCCCCATCTTAATCTTCTCATTCAGTAACTCTATTAGCTTTGGCAAGTGTGCTCTAGGCACAGGTATAGGACGTATATTCCATGGCACATGAGGAATAGTGAAGATGACCATATGCGCAACAAATTCGGGACTAATGCAGCCAATTTCATGAGGAAAGAAAGAAAATGCCTTACCATGTCGTCCTAGCATCTCTCTAAAACATTCTTTTTCCACTGGAAGCAAGAAATCATCATTTCCAATCTTCAATTCTGCAAGAGTTTCAGCTGTAAATTTATGTCCAATATTTGCAGGATCTCTCAACATAGGCTGCTTCATAGCTTTTTCTATCTACTCATCACTATCAGGAGGAAGCGGCCCTACAACCGGTTTAACCTTCTTATCAACTGTTTTATACTTCATGTCAACCTTGGCATGAGTCATGCACTCTTTTCTTTGCTGCAATTTCTGCAATTTTTCAGCAACTCTCAACTCTGTTGGCTGAAAGATTTCAGCCCTTTGCTCTATGGACTATATGGGTGCAACTGAAACTCTGTATGCTGAAAATTTTCAGCATTAAACTCTGTTGGCTGAAAGGTTTCAGCCCTCTGCTCTGTGGACTACTATGATGCAGCCTCATACTCTATATGCTGAATTTTTCCAGCATTTAACTCTGCTGGCTGAAAGGTTTCAGCCCTTTGCAACTCTGAAAGCTGTTCATGATCAGCCATAGATTCAGTTTGCTGAGTTTTCTTAGTCTCTGACTCTGTTTTCAGCATAAAATCAGAAATTTCCTAATACATATCCAAGGTTTGCACAAGTATGATCTTTGAACCCTTACATACATCAGTTTTCAGCATATTTTCCATCTCAGACAATGTATCTGCATAAGAGATTCCTTCATACAACCCATCTACATGCTCTTCTGCTTGCAAAATACCTGCAGTCTTCAACTCTTTCTTCTTACGACCAATGTACTGCCTGGCAGCTCTAGAAAAATCTGAAATTTTCTGATAACTCACTGAACTATCTCAAGAAAAACCAAAAAAATTAGTGGAGAAAGACTGGCTGCCAGGAGGTGAGATCTCCTCTTTTCTCCGCTCCGTATCACTGGCGTCTCGCAAGACAGCGGTACCTAATGAAAATCCAACTCCTTCGCAGGTAGTGGTGCCTCACGCAAGGAGTCCCTGTTTCTCGGATGATTTACTTCAACAGTCATAAACTGAACAGCTAGCATACCATCTTTACTGCGTATCCGTGCATAGGTTGAACCATCATCCATCACTTTCGTCTCCATTCTTACTTCTGTAATGAAAGGCTGTCCAAGAATAATCGGATAAGAGCAAGAATCCTGAACAAAGTAATGATAATCCTCTTCAACATTACCAATAGAAATTCTGATGCTCGAACAAGTAGCATACATATCACCAGAAGTATTATTGGCTGCTCTCATGCGCCAGCCATGCTTTGCATCCATAGGCCACTTGCCACTCTCATAAACACCTCGAGCAATAAGATTAATCTCGGAACCATGATCGACTAAAGTGACCAAAGGAATCTGTTTCTCTCCAATCCTTACCACCGTCTCAGTGGTTGCTCTAGCCCAATGACTGCGTGAAAAATGGTTGCGAGGAATGAGGATAGGGGTATCATCATCTTCATACTCCATAGGCTGAACTATTTTCTCCAACTGCGGATTGGTAGAAGCATTCTCAACCATCACTGCATCATCATGCTCTTCCCCAAGAGCTCCATGCCATAACCCCTGTAAAGCAGGTCCTTCCATTGCATGTCATTTCCTTCGCAAAAGATCCTGCATCTGATCTTGCATTTCTCTTCTAGCAATTCCAAGAGCTTCACCAACAGTAAAAGTGACTTCACTATTTAAAATTCTTTCATGAAAAATCTTACTCATATCCGTCTGCATATCAAGGTCTGACAAGAGCTTGAATCCTGGCTCCTTTCTTGGTTGTCTCTTTTCTTTCATCTGTTTGTCTCCCATAGGTTGCTCAGGACCTGATTGTGCTGGAGAACTCGTCATAGGTGGAGTTGTAACAGGTGGTGAAACAAAGTCACCCCCTCTAGTCTTTTTGGAGGTGCTGAGACCCTCCTCATCTCTTCTTCTCTTTTCCTCAACCATGGCATCTAAACCCTGTTTTTTCGCCATATAAGCAAAAATAGAATACCTGTCAACAGGAGAATCCCATCCGGTTTCTCCTCGGATGTTGGAGCCCACACAAGTCATAGTGGATGCCTGAACTTTCCCTCTTCTCGCTATCTCCAAGTCAGAGGACCATAAAGCAGAGTCTCCATTTGATTTTTGCTCAAGCTGGACTCCATAAGCTGAAGCATCTCCTCTAACACTCACATAAGCTGATCGCGCAGCCATATCATCAACGAGCTTCTTCATGCCTCCCTTACCAAAGTTTGTGTCAAGAGGAGCACCAGTCTCTGTCAGCCATATCTTCCCATCTTGTCCCCAGAACACTACGTTCTTCTCATGCGCTTCCTGAAAATCATCACAATCTCTGCAGTGTTGGTGCTCTGTACTATCGCAGCAAATACATCGTCTCCCTTTTCTTTGGCCAGCTGGAAAAGCTGTCACTGGAGCAGGTGCTACAGCAGGTACTGACATAAGTTGCTCTTTTAACTTCCCAACTTCAGCTTTAACTGCCTCTATCGTCAAATCTACCAAGCCTTTAATAACATCATCTACTGATAAGGGCACTGGAGCAGCAGGAACTAATGGATTTACAACAGGAGGAGTAGGCTTAGGCATAGAACTTGCAGCAGGGGTAGAAGTGGAAGTCTCCAAGGATTTTTCAGAAGCAGATCCTGTATTACGATGCAATCGTACCCTCCTGCGCAGCTTCTTAACAAGCGCATTCACAGCATCAATGACATGTCTCCACTCGGTCTTTAAGCCTAAATTGGTAGCTTGATCTTCGAAAAGATCATCCAACTTTTCCTGTAAATCAGCATCAGCAACTTGTAAAAATAATTCCACTTTCTGCATCTCCAAAGCTTGCTGCTCAGTTCCATCCAACTGATCATAGCGGCTCTCAAACTCTCGCAGAAGGGTGGTAATTGAAAGTCCTTTATTAGGAATAGAAACCCATGCTAAGAAATTCCTACGGTTCATAAGACCTGTATCCTCCAGGAAATATTCATCTTTTAATGCCTTCTTAAGCTCTGTCCAACCAGCATGTGTTCCTTGAATTTCTGAAATTCGGACTTCAAGAGCGCGAACCACGATCCGCAAGAAGTAGCAGCTCCAATCCTCTTGAGAAACCCCAAAAAACTTCATCTTTTCTTCATACAAATGCAGGTAAGTTGAAACTTGTTGGCCGTTGAACTGCTTCATCTCCTGTTGGACAGCCTTCAAGCCATCCATGGCATCACTATCACGTTTCGCGTGTACTTGCTGCTGCATATAGGTTGTAAATGACTGAAACAGATGCTTCATGACATTCTCGTCCGTCATCTCTTCTTGCAAGTCTCCCATCTTGCTGGAAATTGACGCAACGCTTTCACGTCGGGTTCACCAGAAATGTCGTAAAGTTTGTGCAAAAGCTGCTGAACACGGGGTTCAAGTTGTAGCAAGGGAAGAGGCTCACAAGAAGAACTCAAATTTTTGATGCTAAAGATCACTATATTGCTTGTCAAGTGAGTTACAATAAAGAAACTGCCAACAAATGCATTTTGTTCAAGTCCTTTTTATCTCAATATGTAACTTTTTTTTCCTTACTCCGAGGCTCATAAGCAAGCTCAAGCTTTCATGCCACTAACAAAGATAAAAGCACTGGGGCAAAGTCTGTAGGGCAACTGGTATAACGTATAAAAAAAAACTGCATTCACTGCAAAACTGTGGTATCAAAGTATAACTGAGCCATTGGCCAAACATCAATTTGGTTATTGATTGCCTCAAATTTCCCACCAGTGCATGAACCAATGTACACCCAATCAATCTTCACACTGGAACATTCTCTTGCAAGAGCACAGTTATCTGAAGAATGTAGCTTTGCATCAACAAGCTCCAGTTTAGAGACTTCAAATCTGTATTCAGCAGCAAACCAGGCAGACTCTTCTATATATATTGACTCAAAAGGTTTGATAGCTTCTCAAAATTCTCCTAGAGTCCCATGTTGAACATAACCTGTTAGCATCGGTACAGCATCCAGAGCTATGATTTCCTGCTCCATATAAGCTGCAATTTTGAGACTGGTTTCCATCAAGGTGATTTCTGCAGTTGGCTTAATCAACTTCAATGTCATTTTCATCCAGAGGCCCTTGCATTCAAGCTTTTCCCTCCAATACAACAGTTATCCTTGGTTTAAGCAACTAGGAAGTTCTTTTCAAAAGAATCATCGATTTCCTTGATTGATTGCCTTATAGAATTTTTGGTTATTTGAAAGTGAATATTCTGTGTTAACACGAATTCCAAGAGACTACTGATGATTTATAGCCGCAGTAGCATTGTATGTTGATCCAGCATATTACATATGGCGCTTTCGACCTCTGATCCGCATGTAATCTGCACAGTCCACTTGATGGCTACCCTGCTTCATCCCGCCCTCAGTGTTTGATGAAGTCACAATGGCCAATCCTTCTCTTAGAGTTTGATGAAGCCTCAATAGCCATCCTTTCTCCTCAATCGGCATCATCTTCAGCTTAGCATTCATTCCGGCATCAGAGGAGTTTTCAAGAGGAATGGAGGGTGGAGGCAGCGCCCCTCTGCTGCTCCATGTTCAGAAGGGTGAAGACGTCGAAGAACAGGCCATAACAGGCTCTCAAAAGCACACGATTCCCCCAGATTGTGTCGAACGGACGTTTACAGCACTGCTGATCTGCGGGCTTTCCGCTAAGACAGGACAAGCTGAAAGTTAACAACTTCTGCGTCCTCCTCTTCGATCTTTTCAATCGGAACATAGTCCTTTTTGCTCTCTGCATCTGCGAGGGCACTCAATGTGCTGCCGCTTTGGTCCGAAGTTTCTCCCTCCTCAGCATCCGGTTTCGCGGACGAAGCTTCATCCTTTATATCAGTATCCGGCACTTTCAAACTGAATTAGCTCATTTTTACCCCGGAATTCTGAACTTACTTCTGCAGACGCAGAACCATCATCCCCGTTCAGAACAGGCTCGATCTTGATTTCAGGCTCGCCCTTGGGAAAACAGGAATCCTTCCTGCTCGTTGTCGAGATGGTCCATTGAGATCAAATCCATTCCATCTAGATTGGACTCAATGAAGTCTTCTTCTGTTTTACAGCATGTCCCACCGGAGGTACTGCCATCAAGAACTTTTGTCTCTTCTCTGAAGCAAGATTTCCCCCTTTTCGCTGATTCCTTTGATTCCCTCCTTTATTTACCTGGTAAAGAGCGAAAAAAACTCCTCTTTGACAAGAATAGGCTTGACAAAAAAAAGCCCAACAAATTTAATTGCATCCATCTTGGTAAGTAAGGGTCAATGCCTTGAGACACTCTCGTTTGCTAGTTTCATTTTCTATCACAGACAAATCTTCACCATTCCCATTAGCAAGGGCCTATCCTTTGGCTCAGACCTGGTTTTATTGATGACTGAAGAAGCCGCTGAGCCTGAGTTTTCGCACCCTTTCAGAATGATATCACTAATATGTACCTTCACTCGCTCACGCACCTTTTCAGAGACTTCCTTCAACTCTATTTCATGGGAACTATGGAACTTAGATGATCGGCTTAATGATCTAAGGTTCTCTGAGGCCAAATGATGGTTAGAACCTTTTCTTTCTTGAATTTTGTTGATCTGCTTATCCTCCAGAATGCCAACAGCATGCCCTCCTCCTTATGTAACTACAGCTGCTTGGTAACCTTTTCCTCAATGGTTGAACTAAAGAGTTGTATTGTCTTTGATCCTCAAGTAGGTCTCATTTCTTCAAGGACCCCTCTCCATCATAATCTCCATTGCATGTAGTGCCAATGTATCTTCTTCAAAAATGCTTTGTCCTGCGTGTTACATTGGCCTTGTTCATGTGCAACCTTTATCTTCATAGCTTAAATGTCGGCTTCCACAAAGCTTCCTTTGATTCCATGGTTTCCTGCACATTTCTTAGAATTCATCATTGAAATTGACGGCATGATAATATTCTTTGGCATCAGTTTTTCATATTTTTCTGAAACACACACACAACATGCACACAAACAGAAACACATGCAAACACAAATACACAAGTGGAGTATGTACATTGGATGCGGGTACTGAAAAGGATGGAAAGATAATGCAGCAATCAAACACAATGAAACACACGTGAACAGATAACACAGATGCACAACAAAAATGGAGGTGTTTACAGCTCGGATGCGCAACAGCACGATAGCGTCTCGAATGCAGAATACATGCGCCTGGAGACGCGACTCTGAAGTCAAAGCTTCTGGGCAGAGCGCGTGTATTCTCGTGTCTAAGATGCAAAATACACGTGCTTGGATACGCAACTGCAGATGCGATGAGAGCAAACATAGCTGCGCGTCTATGTCTGCGTCTGCACTGAAATATACACGTGTTATCAAACGCGCTCAATCGACTGCTTTCAATCCAACAACCGCCATCCATGATTTATTTGTGATATAAGAAGTTCAATCATAGATCCCAATACAAAGAGAGAGAGACAAAGACAGAGAGATAGAGAGACAGAGAGAGAGAGAGAGAGAAAGAGGACTCACCTTGGGTCTTGGGTGTGGACGGGTGGTGGCGCTGCTTCCTTCCCCTTCTTCCTCTCCTTGGTGAGTTACTCTCCCTTGATGCTTGTTGCTTGTTGTCTCCTCTCTTCGCTTCTTCTTCCTCTTGTTCTCCTCTCTTTTGTTCTCTCTTTCTTCCTCTCCTTGGCTTTCTTCTTTCCCCTCTTGTCTCTTTGAAGTGAAAGAAGAGGTGAGTCATGAGGAGGTGAGGCATGAAGAGACTAGTGGAGGTAGACTGCATGTCGACTGAACTCGAGCTTCAGAACGTGCAAAAAACATAGGAAAAAAAAGACGTAGTTTGAAAAGAAATGATTCAAGTATCTTTTGAATTTTGACTTTTGCGTCTATTTCTGCGTGTATATGCACGTCTACGTTTACGTAAACGCGCTTATAGACGCAAATTTAGACGCGCAGATAGACACAGGTTTAGACGCAATATAGTTAAACGTAGGTATAGACATGCATTTAGCTTTTATCATGAGTTTTTTTTAAAAAGATAAGTTTTGATAGTAAGTTCTTATCATAAGTTTTTATGTATTTATGATAAGTTTTGTGTATTTAAAATTGAGATCTTAGGATAATTAGTATGCCTTGAAGTTTTTATATAAACATATGAATAACAAATTTGATGTTGCCATGAATTAGGTTTAATCATGTCGTCGTCATCACCTAGTGCAGTGCATGCTAATGAGTCAACGAGCACATCCTCAAGCGAGGATGAAACATTACGTCTTCATAATCGAGATGCATGGCTACGATGAAAAATTAAATGCATGTGTGATCGTTGTTGAGGGTGTATTTTTCGAGCACGTCGAGTTGCAATGTCACACCTTAGCATGTATGGAGAATGGGACCGAGAAAAATCACCGGTATTCATTGTTTTTAACACTAGAATTTCTAGTCTATGTTACTCAATATATATCAACGTACATGTAACTCCCTTTTGTGGTTGAGAAAAATGCGGTGCCACATCCTCAGATGCTCCCTCCCGAGCATCGAGAGACTACAAAATGTCGATGTGAGGAGGCAGAGTCTTCAAAAAGAGTGGAGACTGATCACCATGATAGTAGCCCTCATGAAATGCCCCATCAAGTTGTAGAGGATGAGATTTTGGACAACATGGTACACAATCTATTTTCGCAACCGGTTCGGGGAGAAGGTCATTTTACGAAGCCAGATGACCCACTATACATAGTGTCATCTACTCCGTTATATAAAGGTTGTATATACTCCGTTCTTTGTGCGTCCGTCGAGATACTTAACTTGCAAACAATTTATGGATGGAGTAATGTCAGTTTGAATGCGTTATTGAAGTAGGTATCAATTTAGTTTGGCTTATGAATCATAATATTAATTTTTCTATTTTGAAATCAGAAACAAATATATATTGGTGGTTTTTTAACTCACTTTTAAAAATATATGTAGGTTATTATCACAAAAGCTTCCAAAAGGAAACAAATTGCCAACTAAGAGTGAGCAACCAAGACATTACTTGACATCTCTAGGAGGCCTCGATTATGTCAAGATCCATGCAAGTGTCAATGATTATGTCTTATTTCGTGGGATTCATGAGTTCGCACGAGAGTGTCTTATTTGTGGCGAATCAAGATACGAAGTGGAGATGAAGTCAATGGATGCGCCTCGTAAGGTTTTGCGACATTTTTCGATTGTTCCACGTATTCAACTTATGTTCAAGTGTAAGTCTATTGGAAAGCTCATGTCATGGCATGTCAGTCATCATTCAAGTGATGGAAAATGGACGATCCCTGCAGACACACCGGCATGGCAACATATAGACAATTTGTGGCCCATTTTCAAAGAAGAGCCAAGAAATTTGAGATTTGGTTTAGGTATGGTGGAATCAATCCATTTGGTATCAATAGCACATCATACAATGTATAGCTAGTGGTATTGGTGAACTATAATATTCCTCGATTCATGGCAATTAAAAAGGGACATATAATGTTGTCCCTTCTGATTCTTGGAAAGCACAAGGTAAAAAACATGGACATTTACTTAGAGACTTTGATTGAAGAGTTAGAAATGTTATGGGAAGGTATTGAGGTGCAAGATACAAGCGTATCTGCATCCTCTAGATATTTCACATTGAAGGCCATGTTGTTGTGGACCATGCATGACTTTCCAGGATATGGAGAGTATTCACGTACATGTATATAACTCTATATTTGAAATTCAAGACTTGAATCAATTGCAAGTTATTAATTTACTTGTTTGTTCAGGTTTAACCACATCAGGATATCATGCATGTCCTATTTGCGGTCCCTCTCTAGTTTCCTCTAGGCCGGCACATTTAAAGAAGGTTATCTATGACAATCATCATCGATTTCTTCCTATTGACCATCCCAAATATGTTCTCCCTACTAATGGAATGACTTCACAATCTCTAACCATTCAAGATTGGAAGGAGAGATGGATTAATGCCGACAACCACCCTCCACTCGGTATGAGTCGGTAAGAAGTATATTTCTCTCGATTGACTTTAAAGTATTTAGCATGATGAATTGTTTACATAATATATTGTTTGTTTGTTAGGTTCTCTATATTTTTTCGTCTTTCGTATTGGACTGAACTCAAGATGAATCACCTATTGGACCCCATGCACATATTAAAAAATGTTGTATCTTCATTATGGGATCACTTGATAGGGGCTCGTGATTCAGTCAATGTAAGGGAGGATCTACGTAACATTGGTCTCATGAGACGAGCCTAGCCACGCATTGGACCCAAAGGAAAGATTGAGCTACCCCATGCACCTTGGATATTGTCAAAGAATGAGGAAAAAATAGTGAAGGAACAAATATGTAGCTTTCAAACACCCACAGGATGTATGAGATGTCTCAAGGGAGCCTTCATAAAGAAAAAGAAAAGAGGTGTGGAGCAACTATCTAGTTTGAAGTCCCACGATTGGCACAAAATGATTCAAGTAAGGGTATCTCTAACCATGAATATAGTAATTAGTGGAGTAACTATGTGTAAACTTTGGGGTATGATGACTTTTTCCTCAACTAATCATTTGATATATGAATATTGTTTACATTTAGTTCATACTTCCTACTAGTATATCGCATTGTGTATCCAAAGATGTACATGATATCATTTACAAGATGGGAGAGCTTGTGAGATGTGTATACATTGTATTTTTTCATTATATATTGCATACATCATGTAGTGAACCTCTTTGAATTTCTACACAAAAATAAACAATTGTCAAATACATCCTGACAGATACGTGAGCTCGAAGGAAATTGATCCAAACACATTGCAAGATGCTCGAGTATTATCTGTTGAGGTGGTTTGTTTTGTGGAGAAAATTTTTTATCAGTCCATTTTGACTACTCAATTACATTTACTCGTACATTTGATTGATGAGATCGCACTTTGTGGGGCAGTTCATGCAAGGTGGATGTTTTTTCTTGAGCACTTCATGAAAACCTTGAAAGATTTTGTGAGGCAAAAAGCACGGCCGGAGGGAAGCATGGCTGAGGGTTGGTTAGTGCAATCATCCCTTGTTTATATCTCTGAATATCTTACTGAAGTGGACCCCTCTCAACCACGACTATGGAAAGATGATGAAGACTTGAGGATGACCTCTATAATACCTCAAGTAAAAGGAAAGTAAAGTGCTAACAAAATAAGAACTTCGTAAGTTAAATAGTTTTTGTGTGCCTAATAGCGATGTAATGAGCAAATGGGTGACACTATATAATGAAGCAAGGGCAAGAAGAGAAAGCGAAAGACAAGAATTTTGCACCAGATATGGACGTAATGTCTCATTTCCAAATCATCTAAATGCGCTCCCATGTCATATTGATATAGATTGGTTAAATGAGGAAATTGAGAGAATGGAAAAAGAGGAGGAAATTAATATATCTCAAGAAGAGTGGGAATACACACGAGGTTGCTTATCAAAGGTGAGACATACTATCAATTAATTTGTTTCTAGTTATATTTTATATAATAAATTGACATGTTTGATCTTAATCTTTTACTACTAGTGCACATTATTCAATGCTATTTAGTGTGAGGGTAAACATCTTCGAACTCAACATATAGATGTAAAGAGAAATACCCAATATTGTGGTGTCCTTGCTCAATTCGAGGATGCCAATGGTACCATGGAAGGTTATTGTGGCTTGATCCAAGATATTTTGAAGCTTGACTTCAGATGATTCTTTATATATGTACTAGATGTGAAGTGGTTTAAAGACGTGGTAACAAATGGTGAGTATTGCATAATCAGATGTCATCCAAGTGGTTTTGTAATCATTGACTCTACAAAATTTCACCAAAACAAGAATGACACATTAGTACTACCTCAACAATGCGAGCATGTATATATGTAAAAGCTAATTTTTTTATATGTATACATGTGATACATATACACAATATAATAAGTATTTAAGTTTCTTGCTTTTGTTTTTCAAATACAAGTTGTGTATCATCCAATGGTAAACAATAACCGATGGTGGTATGTCATCCCTATATCTAATTGTTCAAAATCAATATATGGTAATATTACCGACATAGAGATAGCAGATGACAATCCAACAATTAATGATGATGTACATGATGACACCATAATGGATGATATGAGTGATATAGTACAAGATGAACCTTGCGAGGATGTTCAAGGAAACACAGAAGAGGACAATAATGTGGTTGATGATGATGAAGTTATTGAGCAATATAGCAACACATCTGATAGTGGGATAGACTTATTTGTTTCGTTACCTCTTGGTAACATAGACCTAGAAGTAGATAGTTTAGCAAGGGCTGATCTCATTGAAGATGAGATGGATCATTCACTGTAACATACTTAATTCGCTTAATGATTCAATGTGTATTCTTAATTATATGGAAAATATCATGCGCACATGTGCATACTCAAGAATCAATAGTCAAGTTTAAAGCTAAATTGAATTTTACATAATAAAAAGGAAGTACTTTTTATCATCTTCAAGTAGAGAAATTACAAGATACATGCAATGCTTACTACTAATTGTATAATAAGGTTTGTGTCACTTGCCGCTAATTACTTATATCAAGCTTGTCAACTGGAGGAATGCCATTCATTAGAGAGCAATGCAAAAATAATTATTAAATTTGGTTTTTTTATTATATTAGGTCCAATTTCATGTGGTTAAATAATTACGTGTCTGAAAACGCGTCTATTTGCGTGGATATATAGACGCAAAATTCACGTCTATTTACACGCTCTTTTATACGCACATATAGATGCAATGATAGATGCGCCCGACTTTGCGTGTCTAACATGCACGTCTATGCCTCGTTTTTGTTGTGGTGTGAGTCCAAGTCAATTAATCTTGGAACCTAATTCACTTGAGTAATAGTCAGTATCTCTAGTCCTTATTAGCATGCTTCTTGTCTTTAACTTCTAACTTCCATAACTAAGCTTGCTCAAGATCCATGTTTCTCAACATGTATGTGGCAATAATATAATATACTAATACATGTTTACATGTAGTAGTGTGTATATTTATTTATACAATACTATAATGCAACTTCATTACAAAAATGCATGGTACATTTAGTTATGGTGATAGAGAACCGATTAAG
This sequence comes from Lygodium microphyllum, assembly GCF_053477565.2. Lineage (NCBI taxonomy): Eukaryota > Viridiplantae > Streptophyta > Polypodiopsida > Schizaeales > Lygodiaceae > Lygodium > Lygodium microphyllum. The sequence continues at coordinate 126,107,484 of NC_141153.1, read as the reverse complement.
TAGATTGGTGTTACTTTTCTACATTAAAGTGCAACCTTAATTCCATCATATGTAATTCATGTTAGTACGACTTGTGGTTATATTACCCAATTTGATTATATATAATTCGCGTTAGTACAGCAATGTATAGGGATATATGCATTAACTTTACTTTTTAACGACTATGCATGGCAAGTAAATAAACACAACAATTAAAATTACTCAAATTAACAACAAAGAATATACAATTATGTGAGACATAAATATAAATATATAATTCATCACATACAAGGTAGTGGCTTTCAGGATTTTCTTAGCATGGTGATACACAATAAAATCTCATGTCTAAGTTCCATGAGATTGGGGTCCCTTGCATTTGTGAAGGAAAATAATGAATTTCATATCCTTGTCAATCACAATGACTTGCTTTACATGGATGGTTGCTAGCTATGTGTTATCAAAGAGGACAATAAGATATGCATTCATTGCCACACCTTCAAGATACGCATTGCTACAATAGTCCACTTCCATTTGGTATTGAATCATTTCTCACTCAGTCGCAAAACTTTCCCAAGTTGTCTATCCCAAATCCTATAGGATCTCTTGAGCAACCTTTTGGATTGGTGCCTTGGATATTAGGAGCTTATATTCATGTTTTCTTTGCATGATCTCTCACAAGATTGCAATACTTGGTCTCCATTTTTCTCTTCTTGTTTTGTGGAGGTCTGCGTGGAATCTCAAGGGGTGCAGCACACTTGCTATAGCTAGTGCCCTGGGGGGGTGTTAACCGTAGCATAAGAAAAAGTGAAAAAAGTGAAAAAGCACAAGTCAAGACCTAATAGAGGTGGCCCAAAAGGAAATCAGATACAATGAAAGAAGCAGGAAGGGAAATGGATGAAAGCACAAGGGTGGTCTCAAAAGCTAAGGCAAAGGAAAAGGCAAAAGTGAACTTTTAGATATGAGGTGCCCCTAAAACTTTTTGTAAAAGAGCGCCAGGCTCCCTCCTGTTCAAATTGTAAAAGTAAATGGGCGTTAGGAAGGAAGCTGGGAAGATAGGAGGAAAATGGGAAAAAGAGGGCCCAGGCCAGGATCAGCGGCCATGTAAAAAAGGGGATAAGAGGATGACTACCCAAAAGGGATTTAAGATTTTGTATATAAAGTTGAAAAGTGAGGAGCTCATTCATTGGTGTGTCGAAAAGTGGACTCATCTTCTTCTCTCCTTTTTGTTTGCTTGTGTGTGCTTGAGAGAGGGAGTGTGAGAGTGTGAGGGAGTGAGTGTGTGAGGCTAAGGGATCAAGGAGAAAAAGCTCTCCATCATCTGCTCTCTTCTTCTCTTCTCTTCTCTTCTCTTCTCTTCTCTTGTCTCGCGAGCCGCTCTAGAGGATGGAGCTTGAAGGCAGAGGCTTGAGGTTGCTTTAGCTCACGTCATGAATCGTGGAGCTACCAGTGTGCTTGAGGGAGGAGGAAACTCATTTGGGCATCAAGGTAAGCTCACTACACCCTGATACGATCAAAGGTGCTTTGGCTAGGTGAGAGATAGCCATAGGTGTTTGCTTGAAACACTTGAACAAAAAGCAATCCCTAGGTCGTGGCGGTTGAGCATGAGCTAGCCTCTACATTTTGGTTCCGTTGCCGAGACCAATGGATTCAAGCTTCAGCACTTTCATACCTCAAATCAAGTGACAAAGTAAGGGATTCATCCCCGAACTGTAGCTTGAGATAGGTAGGAGGTTTTGGGCTTTTAATCTTTGCAAAAGCTAAACATTTTGGTTTTTTTATGATTAGGCAAGTACGAGAAAGTATTTCAGTAATTTTCTTTTGATTATTATTGCATTTAGAGTAGGTTAGAACCAAGAAATTGAAGGAAAAAGCTTTTAGGTTTCTTCTATTAAACATGCCCAAATAGGGAGAAAAATGGGAAAAAAGAGTGCTTGGAGGTGTTAGAATCGTAGAAGGAGTGATTAGATAGATGAAGGCAAAGTCCAACAAGGGTTTAAGGCCCTATGAGGAAAGGGAGACCTCATTTTCAGGTTCTCCATTTTTCTTGGATCAATGTGTAGAAACCTTTATGCGCATCTAACCTTGGATCTTGGTGAATCTTGCTAGCGTGCGTGGCCAAATATCATTGGCATGAAGAGATTTTCGTTGTTGTTGGTTACATGCTAGCAGAATTGGATACGATTTGCAAGCGTTCGACACTTGGATGTCCTACACCCATCCAATTCTAAGAATCAAATAGCCGGGACCACTTGACTAGTCCAATCGAACCCAGCAAATCAAACTCGGTCACTCAAAAACTCTAGACTCAGACACCCTAATAATCAGACCACTACCACACCTGCAATCCTAAGGTTTGGACACTTGGACCTAACCTTGTTTAATTTTGAGATTTGGACTCTTGGATGACCCTGCTTGATTTTTGAAATCGGACCCACTCAAATTTGGACCATCTTGACCTATCCAATCGGACACACCCTGTCCGATGCCCAAAATCAGATATCCCAAAATTTGACATCTATCAAATTAGACGACTGATTTTTGAAATCAAGTAGAATGGGACTAGATTTTGACATATCAAAATTGACAAATTTAGCGTGTTCGGAATGACAGAGAGTACCACCTGCAATAGGATAATTCACCGCAAGCCTTACATGCAAATCTAACCCTAGAAAGCATAGCCGAATCACTTGGCACAGTGATGATACTCACAGTATCATATTCAATACACTTAGAGCCATAGGCTACCCAGCAGACCCCATTTGACCCTAAGCAAGCTAAATGATGTAGCACAGACCCTAGAGACCAGCAAAAGCAGCTAGGAATCGAGCCTAGAGCCCCATTGGGCCGAGTATGTAGATGAGAGTGTGACAACTGCAACTATCACTTTGTATTGACACCCACATTATTTTACAACACTTGGTGCACTTAAGATAAGAGGAAAGCCTGATTTTGCACGGGGTGCATGGAAGAGAGCACACAAACACACACACACATCCAGTGAGTGTAAGTTGAGGACTTTTCTAAATAATAAGGAACTCACTTAGATCTAACAATCAAAACAAACTCACTAGTAGGAGAAGACATTGAAATATAGTCGTGTGATCGAGAACCCCAAGCATAGGACCAATAGACAACATTGGAGGAGTGAAGCTTCCCGACTTGATCAATCTCATCAACAACCTAGTGGAGCACAAGACACAAACATGGCAGAGGCAAGCACTAGCTACATACGTGGTGAAGAGCTTGACCTAGGTGGCCTCTCAATGGAAATCTAGTAGCTAGTCATCAACTATGGTTTACAAACCCGTACAGACTACCATGGTAGGACGTCTGAGGATATCATAGCAGACCTCGAAAAGGAGAGGAGACTAGCATAGGAAGCTTTCCAGGGCATCACGGCCTACAATCACGAACAGCAAGCCAAAAGCTTGTGACAAAACATAGAAATGAGTGAGATTCTAGCTCTAGCAAGCAGAAATAGGATAGGAGCTGATGTAGAGAGGGAAAGAGCACTAGAAGGTGACCTCACATTGAGCGAGCTTCTTATGAAGTGACTTCTAGACAACTCATCAGTAGAGCAAAGCCCTGCTGCAATGGCGATCTCATTGCTTGCAAGTTTAGGAGTTAACCAATTCTCTAAGAGTCAATCAAGAATTCCTATCATGGCTAAGCAACTAGACAAGTGCTAGCCAAATGATGACCAATATAGGTTTGCAAAGGAGTTCGAGCAATTCTGCGAGGCGGATGGCCTCACCGGCCTTACTCTGTGCTCGTAAGATTTTGGTCTCTATGATTAGGAGATAAGGATAGGACCTGGTACAGGAGTCTGAATGATGCTGAGCAAAATGACTCTTCAATAGCCTCAATATTCTCTTCATTAAGAGATTTCCTAAGCCTTGGTACTCCGATAACCTTCTAGTGCGACTAATAAATGTCAAATAGAGGAACAATGAGGACATCAGAGACTACATCACCCATGTGCGGAGTTTCTTCAAAAGAATCCCAACTGGTGAGTGACCCATCGAAAGAACGGTCTCCACAATCTTCATCAATGGGATATGAAGTGAAGAACTGTATAAGGCCTTGGGTAGGCAATTCAAGCTTGCAGCAAGACACGGGCTAGCTAGGGTCTTTGATGAGGCAATCAAAGGGGATGACTAGCTCAAAGAGAGAAGCTCCAAGAGCTCAACCCAAGAGGAGACTAATTCTAGAAACTTTGAGAGAGTTTCAACGTCAAGCCAAAATTTAGGCCCCAATACTCAAGATAAAGGAAAGGGCACAGATGCAAGTCAGGAGCTAGCGAAGATGAAGATGGAGCTAGCCAAATTACAAGAAATGATGAGAAGGCCAATACGCCCTCACATCCAATGCATGTATTTTGCTGAAAACCACCTACTAGTTGAGTGTCAAGACCTGAGGTCCCGACCTTGCGCCTGTTGAGATTTGCAATCACATCCATGCTACCTCTTTGTAAGAGCAGATGGGTTGAGGGCATGCAGGCTGCAAGAATCACATAGGCATAGAGAGAAAGACTAGCACCTACCCATCTCTATATAACATTGTACTTGGTTGTCACTTTCATATGAGATGAATGCAATGTCATTCTCACTTTGTTATTCAACATAGTGTACTTATTGCTTGTCTTCTGTACTTCAGTCAAGTTACTTTGTGTCTGTCATGTCCAAGTACGTATGAGTTTGGTATATGTCTATGAGCCACCATAGCTTCCATGCTCTAGATCCCATGTTTTCCACATCACCAATTGTGGTATATACGAAACCTTGCCTTGCACACTACCAAGGGGACTCCCATACTCGCAATCATACAAATAGCCTAGTGAATAAGACGCAAACAATTTTTGGAAGGGGAGCCCCATTGGCTAATGATGCAAAACCAGCCATTATTATGGTGGAGATAAACCCCACATGCATACCTAGACCACATGGACCCTACCTAACCCATCCATCGAGTGATGCTTCAATCCACTATGTGGAGGAGCCAAATGACGAAGAGCCTTATCTACACCCCTACATGTCATATAATGAAGAGAGCAATGCAATCCTTATGGATTACCAACATATACCGGTGATGGCATTAGGAAGGGGTAGAGGCAGAGGCTTAGGGGGGCAGATCCAAGATCTGATTTCTTGTTGGTGGAATTGGGTCACCCCATATACATCTCCTTACACTACCCCGAAAAAGAGCACGCTAATTGAAAAAAGGCTAATCTTGGATGCGTAGAGTGTGGAATCACTCACATGTTTGTCAAATGCCCTAGATGAAGGCCACCCTCTAGTACAAAAAATGAGCCATCTATACCATTGGGGTTGTTTGGAGTCAAGACATTTAACAATGGACAGGACACACCCACCATCCTGTTGCATGTCATGACCCACACACAAAGAAAGAAAGCTGCCATATCATTGCTTGAACCCAACCACTTAGATGCAACCTCAATTGGAGAGAAGAGCCATAGATGAAGGCGAAAGAAAGCTGACACAATGGTCACACTAAAAATTGAGAGTGCCATGACGCTACGTGTTGAAAAAAGGGTGATGAATGCAGAAGTAGAAACGCCAACTCGAAAGACGACCGAGAAGGGGAGTGCAAAGGTTGGGGAGTACCCCAACATGAAGCGCCAATATGAGGCCATCAATAAGATCAAGGAGTGGGTGAAAGAAGCTCAGGAGAACCTTAAGGATGCTAAGCCCATATTAGAAGATGAGATCAATGATCTCTCAAGCGTAAGCATGCCGACCTTGCCTCCATGACCAAAGTCAAGGGACACAGCTGTACCACAAGTAGTGCCACTTAAGAGAGCCTATATGCTACGGGCTAGCAAACTAGTCGGGGACATTGGTCAAGAAACGTAGAGTTAGGAGAGAGGCAAGAAACCAATGACCTCCTCACCACACTAGCAACCATCTTGGTGACTCTAAGGCTAGGAGATTTTCTTAGGTAACATCCGATATTATGGCAAGATTTGAAGCAGTGGTTTGAAGGACCAACGGAGCAAGGGGTAGCTAATCTACACAATCATGGCGTGGTAACTCAGATACCTAGTTTGACGCAGCACTTGGTGCCCAAGTCATTGTACATTAATTCTTTTTGGAAAGGCACAAAAATGCATGCAATCTTACCGATCCTAGCTCTAGGAGACACTCGCATGAGGAAAAGAATTGTGGATACAATAGCATGCATTAGTGTGTTGAGCCATGCAGTTCTCTAGGACTGGGGTAACCCGCCTATTGACAATAGGTTCAATGTCACCCTAGCCAATGGAATGAAGGTGCAGCCATTTGGAGTATTAAAGAACTAGCCATTGAAGATCTCAAGGATCCAATTCTTTGTTGACTTTATAGTCATGAAGGGAGTGGACTATCACACCCTATTAGGCCGGCCCTAGATGCACAATACATGGGTCATAGAAGACTAGGGTAATGGTCTAATCTTCCTAGGAAGTCAAATTGAAGCAGTAAAAGTAGAGATGGATACATGGAAGACCAACCCAGTCAACCCGGATGCCATCTCCACCATGCTGAAGGGTGATGTGCAAATTAGAAAATCATATGGGCCACTCAGCAAGTACATCCCTTTTCCTGAGGATGAAAGAGATTGGATGCATGTGCTAGCCATGGTCGATCTACCATTCTCGGATAGTGAGAAGTACAAACAAGCTGCTAAGGCAATTGGTGAGCCTAGTGAAACGCCCCTAGTACCAATCTACATGATGGCAAGTAGCTCTCATAGACAATCCAACCATATCAAGGTGTGAGTGGCCACCATCACAGGAATTGATGATGAATATGGGGAAGTGGTGGCACTCGCCTACCTACACGTTTTAGTGACTACCCATACGACACACATCTTTGATGCACTCATTGATGAGGGAGCTGACTATAACATCCTTACGCATGATCACTAGACCCTCATTGGTCAATCGAAACTACAGCCCACCTACACCAAACCCAATCCATTTGGAGGACACCCCTACTCACTACTCAAGAAGTGCAAAATAACGATCTCTATTAAGATTGAAAGCCTATCTATGACCTTCTATGTGATGCTAAGCACTAAGGCCGCTCTTAAGAAATTGCTACTAGGATTTATACTCAAGAAACAAGTACATTGCAATGTCGACTATTACTTGTAGCACATTCACCTTGCCATTGAAAATGTTCAGATAGTTATGACTTTCAATAAAGGGCTGTGCGAATCCATCATAGTCCGCAAATCCATCGGTAGAGAAGCCCACTGAAGCTAACACCCTTGAACGCCAACTCAAATGGATTTCAAAATTCCCATGACCATTGCTTAGGAGCACTCAATCATGGATTTGCAATGCTAGGAACCTTCCCTCAAAACCTAGGAGGCCTAGAAGAAACTACAGGCAGATCGACAAACGATCAAGCTACAATGGATTCATAAGACCTTATTGCATGCACAACACTACTATGAGGGTAACACTTGGATTTGGGTACGTAAAGCCAAGATGGCCAAGGACACTACACCAACAACTCCCCCAAACTTACCCACACCAAGCCATGTGATAGAAAAGGCACCAATGCCACAAACAACTTAGACTATGAAAGACATGGAGACTCAAACACAAAAGCTGGTGGAGACTAAACAAGTTTATTGACTAAAGCCACATCGTGCTACTCACACTCTGCCTCAACCCTACCTTATTGGTGCCCCTAAGACCTCACTAGCCTCTACTAGCATGGAACCCCCGAAGCCCATTGCACAAGAAGCCCAATCACTCTTCGAGGAGCAACCAAGGCCACAACTATCAGCCACCAAATTCTCTAGTTTAGTCAAACCTTGCGTGCCAATAGATCTTAAGCCGTCCTATGAATGGCAATCAATCCTCACATTGGATAAAGACCTAGTTGGCAACACAGGAGATGACCTGATAACACTTGCATCAAGCACTTGGATGCCATGTTCACTCTACTCACTACTAAGATCTATGAGCATTTGGACCATCCTTAGCATCGGAGGTCCGCTCCATGACATGCACCTGGGAGGAATATGCATTTGTGATGACATTCAAAACACCCATGGTCGTGGAATAATTGATTGCTCTCAATGCCAAGATATCTCAAGATCAAGACCTCAAACAACGGTTGATCACCTCCTATAGCAAGAGCAGAGTTACTGCCACAAGCCGAAAGTTGGACGAGCTGCACAGGGTAACCCATAATGACTCATCTTTCTTAAGGAAGTGGTATGCTCTCAGACTCTAGTGGAAATAAGAATGTTGCCAAATCATGATCAATGTTGAGAGAAATGACATGCCATTAAGATCTTCGAGTATGATCTCACTTATGTGGCTCCAACCTCCTATAGGGTGTCGACCACCATTCATAACTGACCCCTAGAAGAGCACATCGTAACCCACCCACATTTAGACCCAATTCTTGACTGAGGAAGAGTTACACATTGCTAACAGGATTGACTCTAGTGACTTCCTGACTTGTTCTCACCTACATCACTCAAGTTGACATCCGTCCTTTCAATATGGACTACTATGCCAATCTAGAACATAATCTAAACTTCTATGATTGGCTCATGTGAAATTAAAACACTACAAACCAGAGCTAAGTTCCCTTGATCTCTCAACCCTTAATGCTAGAAAGGATTCTAGGGCAAGGTGAAATAAAAAATGCAAACATGTAAGGTGAATGAAATGCACGGATAAACCATCCATCAATGTCCAAGAGGGGAAGAGAGTGAATAAATATCAACTCATGACTGAGGAAAAAGTTGTAAAGTTTTGGAATGAATGGACTACTTGAAGTAAAAAATGCTTTTAAACATGTTATTCTTCCTAAGAAAGTATAGTCAATTCCTGCTTACTTTCCAGTAAGAAGTTACCTTAAGGACACTAATGGTGAACTATGGCATCATGACAGGTACCCACAATGGCAGGTGAAGAGAAAAATATCAAACTTCCATTCTTGGAAGAGTAGGTGAAGTACGGCCTCTTGCTGGAAATGAGGGCTTACAATCAATTTAGATTTAGGCATATCCAAAATTTAGAAGGCCTAGTTGTGAAGGAGCCCGCCATTACGCAATCGGTGAAGTAGTGCAAGGTGTAGAAGTATGTGGAGAAGGTGTGCCAAGCCATCGACTATGAGAAGTGCACTAAGTTCCTTTAGAACTTCAACAAAAATTGTGTTGAGATATCGAGCTCCACTCGTGATACGCCAGGGTGACCGTTGTGTATTTATGTCACCGACTTGTCAGTTGCAGATGCGGTTGGTACACCGCCCATGAATAATAGCTACATGATAGCTATCCTTATCTACTCTAGTTCGTGGCTTGGTTAGTATGCCACCTTAGTTAGTTGAGTTTGGTTTTGAGACCCATATCTAGGGTTCTTCTATTTCTTTGTACGAGAGTTCTTTTGGCTTACACAACTAAGAAGAGGAAAACTGTTTTCAGCCTCCACCCTTGTGTGTCTTCCCCCATTGTGCAAGCAAGAAAGCTTCAAGCGAGACTCCTTCCTTCTCTCCCACAATCTTGACATGGTATCAGAGCCTTGTTCGTGGTAAGGAGCTCAAGAAAGCAAGCCAAGCTCGCGGTGGTCTGGTAAGAGGAGCAGTGTTGCTTTCATTTCCTATTTTGGGAGCAGATCTCTGCAGGTAGCACAGCCGGAAATTGCAGGAGTGCATTGTCTCAGGTTGAGACGCCCTTCGCGGTGAAGCAAGAGGGCAGTATATGCTGCGGGACAGGGCTTTAGCCCTAGGCGACCTTGTTTTTTTGATTTGAGGCCATTTCGGGGCCTGTTTTGCAGACGGAAGTTTTCTGCACGCACTCAAGAAAAGGCTCAGTTTTATGCTGTGCGACCACTGTTCTACAGGTCGGTGAAAAGTTACTGTAGAAATTGCATCGTATGCTTGTGCGCAGAGACATTGGGAGTTTCAGAATCATCCTTGGTTCCTGTTTATGCAAAATCGTCACTAGGAAGTGACTGTGTGGTCAAATACCACTTTCGCCAGTTTTGCAGATTTGCCCTTGTGAGGGTGAAGCTGTGTTTTTTGCAGTGACAGAATTTCTTGCAGTATTCTGTAATGGCGTCTGATTCTCTTTCACAGATTGTCACTGAAAAGCTTGACAAGAACAACTTCCAGGCATGGAAGTTTAGAATGACAAATTTCCTTATGGGAAAAGGATATTGGGAATTTGTTGCAGGAAATGAAGAAGAACCAGTTCTTCCTGATGTTCCCAATCAACAACAAATGCAGGCATTTAAAACATGGCATGAGAGAGCCAGGAAAGTTATGTATTGGCTGTCTATCAGTATTTCAGACTCTATGATTGTGCATATTCAGGATGCAAGTACGCCAAAGGAGGCATGGGATACTTTGTCAAAAATGTATAGCACAAATACGCAAGCCAGGAAAATGCAGCTCAAGCAAGAGTTGCATAATGTGGAAAGAGAAAGTATGAGCATCAACGACTACCACATGAAGGTGAAGAAGATTGCAGATGCACTTGCTTCCATTGGGTCGCCAGTGGAAGATGATGATTTAGTTTCCGTGACCTTGAATGGTCTAGGAAAGGATTATGCACAGTTTCGGACATCCATTTCAGTTCGTGAAAGATTTCCTGATTTTGAGGAGTTGATTGCTCTTCTAATTTCTGAGGAACAGAGAAATGGTGGTGCATCTTCTTCAGGAGGAACTTCAAAAGAAGCTGTCTTCTACTCAAATGCTGGAAGAGGTAGAGGCAGAGGTAGAGGAGGCCGATTTGGAGGCCGTGGCAGAAATCAGAATATGCAGCAAACTCAAGAAAACCAGTCCTATGGAGGAGGACGTGGTAACTCTAGAGGCAGGGGGAGCCAAAGAGGTCGTGGTGGATGGCAAAGAGGCCAAAATGCAAACAGTAATGTTGAATGCTACTATTGTGGTAAAATGGGTCATATGGCTAAAGACTGCTATAAAAAGCAGAATGACATCATGAATGGAAAACTGCAACAAGGGAATTATGCATCTTCTAGTAGACAGGGTGATGACAGAAATGAGCATTTGTTCATGGTGCAGCACATGAACAATTCTATGACAAGTGCAGAAGAAAGCAATGATGTATGGTATGTTGACTCAGGTGCATCAAACCACATGACAGGTCATGCAGAATGGATGGAGGATGCAAGGAAAATGGAAAAACCAGGATTTGTGGAGACTGGTGATGATACTGCACATCCTATTGTGCAGATTGGAAAAATTCCCTTGTCTATGCAGGGTGGGAAAAAGAAATACCTGTCCGATGTATTTCATGTCCCGAATATCACCAAGAATCTGGTTTCAGTTGGTCAAATGGTTGAACAGGGCTTGCAGGTCAGATTTAATCCTCATGGATGCTTTGTTGAGGATATGAAAAATAAAGGTCGCTTGATAGCAAAAGGAAAGAAGAAGGGCAGAATGTTTACATTGGATGCAGACATGTCTGAATTGAGTGCAGCAATGTTTGCACATGGGACCGGTGTAGTTGCAGATATTGATATCTGGCATAAACGCATTGGTCATGTTAATGTACAGCGACTTAAATCAATGCAGGCCCAAAATATTGTTGCAGGATTGCCCAAATTCAAGGTTGCAGAAATGCATAAGGTATGTGAAGCCTGTCAGTTTGGAAAACATGCAAGGAAACCATTTCCTAGACATGTTCAAGAGAGTGAGAAGCCATTGGAATTAATCCACTCTGATGTGTGGACTACTAAAGCTGCATCTCTTGGAGGCTGTCATTATTTTGTCACTTTTATTGATGACTATAGCAGAAAAGTTTGGGTGTATTTTATGAAAAAGAAAAGTAAAGTTTTTGGGCATTTCAAAACCCTTAAAGCTATGGCTGAAAAAGAAACAGGTCTGCAAATAAAATGCCTGAGGTCAGATGGAGGGGGAGAGTACCTCTCAAATGAGTTTGCAAAGTTCTTGTGGGAGCATGGCATAAAGCAGCAATATTCATGCAGTTATACCCCACAGCAAAATGGAATTGCAGAAAGAAAAAACAGACATATTGGAGAGGTGTCTCGTGCCATGCTCAATGAAAAAGACCTACCAGATTTTTATTGGGCTGAAGCAGTTGCTACATCAGTCTACATAATGAACAGGACTCCCACTGCAGCAATACATGGAATGACTCCAGAGGAGAGGTATACTGGTAGGAAACCAGATATTTCTCATTTGAAAATTTTTGGTTGCATTGCCTATGTACATGTGCCAGATGAGCTGAGATCCAAGTTGGATCCAAAAGCTGAGAAGTGCATCTTTATTGGTTACTCTCTGCAGCAAAAAGGGTATAGATGCTATAACCCTTCTACTCGTAAGTTTACAGTGAGCAGAGATGTTGTTTTTGATGAGATGAGTAGCTGGTATAAACCAGTAAATGTGATTGATGATGTAGATGCACAAAATGGTAATGCTGCACAAAATTCACAGCAGCAGTCACAAAATATTAGTGGACCTGGAGCGTCCTCTAGCAGTGGTTCACATTCTTCGCCATGGACAGGCAGATTGAGATCAGGAGAATCTTCTCAAAGCAATGTAGATAGTGGTATGCAGGTATCACGAAAAGGAAAAGAGAAGGTTGATCAGCCCATGTTTGATGTGAATGCAGGTCACTCTTATGTGGATGGTGAATCCAGTGGCTCAGAGCAGAGCATTGATGATGAGTTGGGTATTCCTTCTATTGTTACACCTGGAGTAAGGAAGACCAGGGATGTTTTGAGAGCACCTGGGAGTGAACCTACTTTGCGCAGGTCTACGAGAGCTAGGTATCCTGTGGATAGGCTGAAATATGATGGATTTACAGCCATTCACTATGCATATATGGTCAAGGTGATACAGGAACCAGAACCCACTTCTTTTGAGCAAGCCATGGGAAAAGAAAAATGGGAGAAAGCCATGGATGAAGAAATGGATGCCTTGGAAGCAAATGCTACATGGGAGTTAGTACCTTTGCCTAAAGGTAAGAATGCAATTGGCTGTAAGTGGGTTTATAAGGTGAAGCACAATGCTGATGGTTCTGTGAACAGATACAAGGCAAGATTAGTAGTCAAGGGGTATGCACAAACATATGGCATTGACTATGAAGAAACATTCAGTCCGGTTGCAAGGATGGCAACCGTAAGAGCAGTCATTGCTATGGCTGCATCAAAGGAATGGTCTTTACATCAAATGGATGTAAAGAATGCCTTCTTGCATGGTGACTTGCAAGAAGAGGTCTATATGGAGCAGCCACTAGGTTATGTGCATGCTGTTCATCCTGAGTTTGTTTGCAGGTTGAAGAAAGCCTTGTATGGCTTGAAGCAAGCACCTAGAGCATGGTCTGACAAGATAGGACAGTATCTTGTCACTATTGGCTTTCAGATTTCCAAGGCAGATTTCTCACTTTATGTGAGAAAAACAGAGAAAGGTATTATGCTACTTGTCATTTATGTTGATGATTTGATTATGACAGGTGACAGTGATGAAGATATCCTTCATGTGAAAACGCTATTGAAGCAGAAGTTTGAGATGAAGGATTTGGGAGAGCTGCGTTATTTCTTGGGCATTGAGGTGATTAGATCACCAAGTGGGATACAGCTCTTGCAGAGGCAGTATGGATCGGACATGCTGTCCAAATATGGGATGACAGGCTGTAAGCCTATTTCAGTTCCTTTGGAGCAGAATGTGAAGCTGAGTGCAGATGCAGGTGAGCTTCTGGAAGACCCTACTATGTACAGACGCATAGTAGGAAGTTTGATTTATATGACTATTACCAGGCCAGATTTGAGCTATGCTGTTGGATTGGTAAGTCAGTTTATGCAGGCTCCAAGGAAACCGCATTTGGATGCGGCTAGACGCATACTCAGGTATGTGAAGTCCACATTGCAGTATGGACTATTTTATGAGACTGGGGTTCAGATACAGTTGCATGGATACACTGATGCTGATTGGGCTGGTAGCATTTCTGATAGACGATCTACCAGTGGATATGTGTTCTCTTTCGGGAGTGCTGCAATCACTTGGAGCAGCAAGAAACAGCCTACAGTTGCCTTGTCGAGCACAGAGGCCGAGTACAGGGGTGCAGCAATGGCTGCATGTGAGGTAGCTTGGTTGCATAAGCTACTTTATGATATGCATCAGTCTACAGATGGGCCAGTTGTCATTTATTGTGACAACATGAGTAGTATACACTTGGCAAATAACCCAGTCTATCATGCTAGAACAAAGCACATTGAGGTGCATTATCACTATGTGCGAGAGAGGGTTTTACTAGGTCTTATTGATCTAGTTTATGTCAGCACAGAGGATCAGGTAGCTGACATATTCACGAAGCCATTGGGCGCAGAGAAGCTGCGCAAGTTCAGAGACCTGCTTGGTGTGCAGGAATTGGGATTGAGCTCGAGGGGGAGTGTTGAGATATCGAGCTCCACTCGTGATACGCCAGGGTGACCGTTGTGTATTTATGTCACCGACTTGTCAGTTGCAGATGCGGTTGGTACACCGCCCATGAATAATAGCTACATGATAGCTATCCTTATCTACTCTAGTTCGTGGCTTGGTTAGTATGCCACCTTAGTTAGTTGAGTTTGGTTTTGAGACCCATATCTAGGGTTCTTCTATTTCTTTGTACGAGAGTTCTTTTGGCTTACACAACTAAGAAGAGGAAAACTGTTTTCAGCCTCCACCCTTGTGTGTCTTCCCCCATTGTGCAAGCAAGAAAGCTTCAAGCGAGACTCCTTCCTTCTCTCCCACAATCTTGACAAATTGGGGGCACCATCATGGTGCACCTAGAAAATGAAGCGTGCCAAGTAGACATCGAACTCAGTCGTGAGCTGGTACAAAAATCATTGGGCCTGCCAAACAAAGTGGAGAGATGGCCAAAAATGGATGTATACGACATGTTGGGAATGGATAAAGTGATTGTCCACACCAATGATGGCATCACCTTTGCTGACATTCCTAACCCCCACATTCAAATCCAGGACAAAATGGTGCACACCCTATTCTCCAGTCAACGATATAACACATTGATGAGTGAACAAAATCTTTGTACCAATGTTGGAGAGCATTGATGCCTGATCCTTCGACGAGGTAAATCTGAATGGATTCGTGTGAGGAAAACAATAGAGACATTAGGAAAGGCATTAGCCCCACTAGTGGAAGACCTGCAGGGGGAGAGTCCTTGTTGAGATATTTGGAATCACACCTACTTACTACCATTCAATCCCTATAAAGCATTGTACTTGCACTCTTTTTTAATGCAATGATAGTACTTTTTTCTTTACACTAAATTTTCCTTGTTACTGTCAATAAACAAGATTGTGTTTATGAGTCCAAGTCTCAATCTTGGAACCTAATTCACTTGTGTGATAATTTGACTTGTGAATGTCAATGTCTTTATGAGTCCCTACTTTCCATTTCAACCTCCATAGCTTCTGTCATAGCCATGTCCTAGATCTGAGTTTCTAACATGGTATCAGAGCCCACTCAGGCATGGCATTGCTCCTCCAACTCCATTCTATTCTCATCTAGCTCAGCTTGAGCTAAGTCCAGCTCAGGTTAAGTCTAGGAGCTCATCTCCTACTCCTCCATTTGACCTTGTGGCAGCCATAGTCACCCCACACCTATCCTGCTTCAAGCCCTTAGATCTCTTCAACTAGAAGAGATCTTGACAAGCCTTCTTCTGGAGAAAAGTAGCCTTGCTCCTGAGATCCTCCTATCACCTCAGAGTTCAACATTAGGCCATTTCAAGCTCAGCATTGTGATTATTCACAGTTGCTTCCCTTTGTGTCTGTCATAGCATGCAGGACCTACCTGACTTGGAGGGCTGAGATCTCTTCAACCAAGGCACATCTCCATGAGCTTCCTTCCATGAAGATCTTCTCAGGTCAAGACACTCCATCCTATCATAAAAATTGACAAGATTCATGCGTGCTAAGACCAATATTGAAGAAAACATCGAAAACTATCAGAAAATGCGATTGCTACCATCGTCCGCCCTGCGCACTTGAATCCACCAGAAATCACGTCCATCATCATGGGGCTTTGATAGAGCATGAAGAGAGCTTCATTTGAATTATTATTTTTTTAAATGATCAATTGTAGCTCCCACAATCAGAAAGAAACTAGGGCTGGGTCAAAACCCTAATCCACGAAGCCATAGCCAAACTTCACCAAAGCTCAAAAATCTCATCATTTTCTCTCTCCTGCTACCTAGAACAACCCACTCCCACTTCAATCTATTGTCCCAGAATAAAATCAAGGAGGGGAAGAACCAAGATTAATTGATGGAAGATAAATGACCTTGAACTAAGAAGATTCAAGTTCGACATAAACACGCACATAGTCGTTACATAGTGTGTTTTCACACTGTCATTACTTGTGTCTCTTGACACACTGTAATCTACTCTTCCATTGATAAAATTTGAGAATTCTAAAGTTTTTTGTTTCTTCTCTATCCATCTAACATGGGCAAAAACTCTCCAACTGCTTGCTTCAAAGGAGTCGGTTTTCACACCTCGCAACCCGCATCAAGCTCATCTTGATGAAGAAGGGCCTCTCGGCCACTACCACTGGAAAAGAAAAGAAGCCTCGTGATGCAAACCTTGTAGTCACTTGGAAAAAGAATGATGATAATGCTTAAGCCATTATCGAACTAGTGCTAGACAACAGCTATATCCACCATGTGGATAACTCTGATACTTCACATGATATATGGAAGAGACTTGACACTTTGTTTGGTGCGTAGTCTAAATCATCAAAGTATGGTCTCTTGATTGAGTTTTTGAGGCTTGAAATGAAGTCCAGCACATCACTTACCACACATCTAAATTCCATGGAAGGACTTCTAACCCAACTTGTAGGAATCAACATTAAAATGGAAGAAGATGTTTGCATTGGTGTTCTACTTAAAAGTTTGCCTCTTGAATATAATAATGTATCAACAACCCTGATCAATATGCCAAACCTCAAACTTGTTGATATCCACGTATCACTATTAGAGGATGAAAAGAAGCTAAAAACTAAGGAAGAACCAAGCACCTCAAGAGATGAACATGCATTATATGTTGGCAACAAGTACAAAGACGAGAGGGATTAGCTCTTTTGCGACTTGTGCAAAAGGACCAGACACACCGATAAGTTTTTCCACGGAAGAAAAAGGTCCCAAAAGGCCTATCTGGTTGCAGTCAAAGAAGAAGAAGAAAAAAAAGCAAAGGAATAAGAAGAAGAAGACCATTAGGAGAAGGACAAACCTCATCAGTCCTTCCATTCAAATCGACTTTTTAACTTTGTATTTCCTAGCCCTAATGCTTCAGACATAAACTTACAAACTCCTCATGTAGCCTTGTACTATAGCCTTTATACACTTTGTGAGGCCCCTGCTACAGCCTCTGGATGTCCATCATGTTTGTGGTACCCACACTTAGCCTCTAGAGTTTTGCCATGTTTATGGTGTGCCCACACTTTGCAGAAGTTGCTCTGACTAAAGCCTCTACACACTTTGTACTTTTGGTTGTGATTGAGAAGGGGTGTTGAGATATTTGCAATCACACCTACTTCAGTCCCTTAATAAGGAGCAATGAGCACCAAAATCCCATATGCACAATAGGAGAAGTGCTATCATTCAATTCCTATAAAGCATTGTACTTGCAGTCTTTTTTAATGTAATGATAGTACTCTTTTCTTTACAGTAAAGTGTCCTTGTCACTCTCAATACAGAAGATTGTGTTCATGAGTCCAAATCTCAATCTTGGAGCCTAATTCACTTGTGTGACAATTTGACTTGTCAGTGTCAATGTCTTCATGAGTCTCTACTTTCCATTTCAACCTCCATAGCTTCTGTCATAGCCATGTCCTAGATCAGGGTTTCTAACAGTCCGCAGCCTCCAAAACCCGGAAATTTTTGTCCTCAAATGCCTCCACCATTGGCTTTGGAGGAATCTTGATAGCCATCATAAGAGAGGCACTTAGGAAAGCACAAGACAAGAAGGCAGTCAAGGTGCGAGGCCAAATAGATTCCCTCTGCTATTGGGGGTAAAGGCACCTCTACCCAACCACTCGGGGTATTACTACACTCATAGTACCTTCCATTACAAAACTGCAACAAGTGGCAAGTGCCCATCACCATCACTTTATTCTTTATTCTTTTAGTGATAGTTTGAATAAAGGAAGGCCTGGTCACACATTCTGACTGTTGGAGTTTTCATTTTGTGTCTCTCACTTTCTTACTCTTGCTCTCCCGCCATAGCTCTTCCAAGCAATCTTCGATCCTTCTTGCCTTTCAACTGGTATCAAAGCATAGTTGCTTGAGCATTTGAGATTGGTCCATGACTCTTTCAGCTTCCTATTGATTACCTACACTCATTGGATCTCCTTCCCGACAGCCATAGCCGAGCGACTCTCTTGAGCTCTCGTCGCTCCCTGGCTTCCCGCGCCCATTTGAACATCCGCAAGGCATTTCTTCAGAGGTATAGAAGCATTATTTTGTGTGTTTATTTTAGTTTGTAGGGTATAGTAGGAAGGGACTACAAAAAAAAATTGTTTTTTACTTCAACCCTTGGCACTCATTGGCAGCTTGAAAACACTTCGTTTGGCACTTGGAAACACCCTTTTGATGCTCGAAATTGGTGGTTATCATTGGCATTGATTTTTGGACTGATTTATCTCATTTCATGACTATTTTCCATAGTCCATAGGTAGTCACAAATAGTGTTACATCAGCACTTATATTTATGCTTGGTTAGCATTGACATTTGATGCCCGGTTGGTCCCGAATGCTCCCCAAATGCTAGGGGAATGTATATCTATGATGTGAGATGATTTTGGGGCTGAATTTGCTCAGCCATTTAATGTTTTACATAGTCCACAAGTAGCCCAAAATAGGGAAGACCCCTGTCATTACACTTTATACTTAGGCTACATGGTCATTTGATGCCCGATTATGTCCGGTTGGTCTCGAGTGGTCCCTGAATGTTTGGGGAATGTATGCCTATTGAATGGTCATCATTTGGAACCGATTTAGTGGCTTGAAATACCCAGTTTTACATAGTAAATCACTATTGTACCCTCTAGGGCTGAAGCTTATTTAGTCACTTTATGCTATGCCTATACTGGTCACATGTGCTTCTCAGGTGTTTCATATGACTATTGGGATCCAAATGAAGGTTGGAAAATGCGTTGGATGGTTCCAGAATGTATTTTGAGCCTTTTTTGAGCTTTGTATTGGTTAGCATTTACTTGACATTGGTTTACACTAGCATGCTTTGTGACAAAGGTTATACCTATGGTCTATGTATGACCCATTAGTACATGCTTGATGCTTATATTACCTACATCTGCTAGTTACATTGTTTGGACTTGAATGCTACTGGAACATCATTTGGGCTTGACTTTGGGTATTCTGGAGCTTATTTTGGTCTTGCTTTGGCTCGTCACAGAGATTTATTGGGATTGTCTTCATGACATTGGATGCTATCATTGGATACTTGATTGTTCATATGTTCTAGATGTCTTATTGATGTGATCTTGGATACTCCATCATTGGTGCTATTACATTCTTTGTTTGAGATTATTTTCTTGACACTTACGGATTTTGTGCGAGTGGGAGCGTCTTTGTATGCTTATCAGACATTGAGCAATGTAGGTTATGCATATTGAGATTTTGTATCTTTGAGAATGGGATCTCCTCCTAGATGATGTATGATTGATATACCTTGGTCCGTGTAGATATACTTGGGCTGATTCCACTTTGTATTCACTGAGAAGACACTGACTTGTGTCACGTCTTTGCAATGGTATGCACATTTTACCCTATTGATTGGGGGGGTGTATCGACTTTATTGACAGACTTTGTCTGAAATGTTTGGGTGTTGGCTCATGTCAGCTTGACTGTTACATGCTTGTTTATGCATATTTGATGTTGGTTTTGCATTGACAATCAGTGATTAACTTTGAATATTGGGTTTTGCCTACTGTCAGCCTACTGTCAGTTCTCATTGTACACTGCTGTCATCTAGGGTAAGTTAGTCATGAATATATGTGTGCATCACGTGGGTTCAAAAAAAGGTATTTTTAAAATACCATTTGTATATATTTTTTACATAAGGAAGGGTGTAATATAAATGGGTTATTTACATATTGAATAGAAAAGGGTTATGTTTTATTTAAGAAAAATTCATAGATAAGGATATTTATAAATAGGCCTTGAATGCACGTGATGTAGAGGATATACATATAGTAACTTCCCTAAGGCTGTCATAAATTACAGCAAGTATATATCTTCGGACTGTCATGTATTTTTCATGTTGAATCATCTTGGTTTGATGTACTTTGGATGGTACTTGGTGGGCAGCATCATTAAATACTCGTTTCTCACCATTTTGCCTTGGTTTTGGTGGTTTTTTTGTCATTTTTTGCTGTTTACAACAAGTAATTTTTGAACTATTTACACCATTTTGGACTGCAATATGGCATCTTCTTCCACTGGAAGTGCTATCTTCAAAATCACTAAGCTTGATGGTAGGAATTATGTCTATTGGAAGAGCCAAGTTTGGCAGGTATTGGTACAAATGTCGCAGATAAAGATACTAAGGATGTATGGCGAGCAACCTGAAACTATGGCTGATGATGAATGGGATGAACTTGATGAGTTATGCAAGTCCACCCTCATCTTGTCTCTCACTAAATAGGTGCATTACAATGTGGTTGAGGAAGCATAGAGTGCTTGGTACCTTTGGGATAAAATTAAGAACCTCTATGACAAGAAAATTCCAGAAAGTCAGATGTATTGGCTGAAGAAGCTTATGGACCTGCACATGAAGGAGAATATGATAATGTCTGCTCATTTGAGCTAGTTCCATGCTATTCTCAAGGACTTAATTTCGTAGGGAATTACCTTCAATGATGAAGTTATTTCATTGTTTTTGCTTGGGACTCTGAGTGAGTCATGGGATGTGTTCCACACTGCCTTATGTGCTCCTGCTACTATTTTGAACTTGCCTGATGTAGAGAGTGCTCTTCTCTAGGAAGAGATCAACCGTAAGAACTTGGATACCTCTCGTGTGTCGCATGCTTTGACTATTATAGGAAGAGATGGTAATGGCAAGAATGTGTGGAGAAAGTTCCTCTCTTCCACTTTGATAAGGGTATCCAAGAGGAGCCAAAACATGCCCTCCCCTAAACAACAATAACCTCCAAACCCATGCTAACCGCCCTCTTTGTGTATTGAGAGCATTAATTTTCTTCAAAAGTATTGCATCAGAGATCTCTACATAGGGATCCTTTGCACTTCTTTTGATAGTTGCAATTTCTGCTCATAATGGACAGAGTGATGACATGGAGATCTTGTATCCTATCTTCACGTAGACTATTGTTCAACTTTCTTTTCCTTTCAACACAACTATTGCTTTTCTTCCATGTTGATGATGATGATCAAAGCAAAAAAAAACCACCACCCTCCCCAAACAAACATGCTGGCTCCCTCTTCAAAAAACAAGGCCTCCCATGAATAGCGCTTCCCCAAAATATCCAAATGTCAACTAACAAAGGGAAAATCAAGCAATCCGATTTTGAGGGAAACAATTTTTGGTCCTTAGGTGGCTAAAAGGAATCCATTGGTCAAGCTTGATTTGTTTGCTAGGTGGTAGGTTTGACTTGCAAGTCATATACATGGTTGGGATAATTTTGGGCAAGCATAGCAAGCTAGACGCGGGGTTCTCTCATTGTGAAGATTTAGAATGAGAAGAACCAAGAACGGAAGAGGAAGAGAAGTAGACATTTTCACATGCATGGTGCAAGACATGAAAGAGAATCTACCTTCACAAAAAGGAGCCAAGCTTCATCATCACTTTGACTCTTATGTGAGTGACTTCCATAATTAGTATGTTTAGTTTCTGGCAAAGGAAAACTCATCCTCTTGAATGTAGCATGAGAATGCCCATTTGAATCAAAAAGATCCCCACTCCTGCATTCCAAATGCTCTTTTGCATTATCAGCCTCATAAAATGAATCTCTATGTGCCCAAGAATCCACTATGTAGATGTGTGGATCCACTCTGTGTGTATAATGACCAACCTCCTCTAAGCCCCTAAATAGCCTTATCATGCATGAGAGATCCAACTCTGGCATGTTAAGAGAGAGATTTTGTGTGCTTGAATCATTTACATGCAAGGGACTTGATGACAGTCATCAGAACACTCCAAAGTGACTTCGCAATGGTGGACATGCAGTGTCACGACATCCGCCCCCTCCAAACCTACACATCCTCCGGATGGGCCAACTTGTTTACCACTTGCAACATTATTCCCACCTGGATCATATGGATAATCATCTGGATAATATAACAAGTAGGTAAGTTGACATAGGTTATCATAGCATCCTTCTAGATCATATGGACAAATCAAATTAGGTTACACACATCATCCAGTGGCTTGGTCTTCTCTCTTGCAAAAATATTCTCCATAGCATCCAGATCTTCTTTGGATGGTTCCCAATCCCGTGACTCAAAGCTCTTTTTCCTCCTTCAATGGAACAAGTCTTGTTTGTGCCTTGACCACATTGACGTTTATATCCATATCCATCTCCATAAATGGCATAAACCAATCAAATCTTCATCATCCCCTCTAACGTAAGAGGTCTTATCATCCATAAATAGCACATTTGATACGATTTACAACATTTTTGCTAGGTGAAAAATGCTTTAGAACCTCAGCAAGCATCTACATTAACTCTTCTTTATCCTCTTGTCCCTATTGCATTAAATATGGTTTGTCTTTACACTGATTGTTACTTTTATTATTGAGAACGAAAAACCCCTCTAAAGCTTCATCGAGAAGAGCCAAAAGTTCCATGTCTTCCTTGACTGCAAAAGATTCCCATAAATTACCTCTATGATGACCAAAAGAAACCTCAACACATATATGATACATAGGGGTATTATGACTTGTGTAAAAAACTCCTCCTCCTTGTTACCATCCATAATATATTTGTGAGCTCCAACATCACAAGACTCAACATGCATCATAAAAATAGCATTAATTTCCCTTTCCATAGCATCATCATAGAAAACCTTCTCACTGAATGCACCAAGAGATTGCACATCATCATCCATAGTCGAATCACAATCATATAAAACCATAATTAAAAGCCTGAGAATAGTCCATGTAGATAGTTTTTGCCTTTGAGCTACGGTCTACACCCTTATCTTCATCCTCACTGGAACTACTCTTGGAGGCATTTGTGACAATCATCACCTTTGAAAAATTGTGTCCAACTTCAATTCAGTTTATATCTTTGACCTATGTAGAATTGTCCAAAACCTAGTTTTCCAATTGTGCATGGAGAACTTGAACTTTGTCCTCATCATGAGCTTCCAGAACATCACCATCTTTGATAAGGCACGCATCTTTCTTTGCTTTAAGATTTGCTCAAATGTGCTCCCAAAATTCGTCATACCTTGGCTTTTTCCACAAACCCTGATCTTCTTATTCTTTTGGAACACTTTCATCACCAAAAGTTTTCCCTATTTCCAATTCCAAATAACAAGATTTCATACTACGACATTACAATGTGTAAAGACAATAGGAGTATAATGGAAGACAAGAAAAGACTAGATACCATGACTAGACAAGAACTAGAACTCGAACTCAAAGTTACTTACTTGGATGTCTCAACTCCTTGAGCTCCCAAGACTTGCATTGGCAAGCAAGACCGAGGAGCTCTATGGTGAGCTCCTCCTTTTATAGGTGTTGGAGGGCAGCTACTAAAGATATTCTAGAATGTTCCATGATGACATCATGAATGATGCATGTGATGGCATGTCATATCTTCTAGAAGGGCTATGATGACATGGCAAGGGTCAGTTTGCATGGTTAGCTCAAGGATATCCTATTAAGGATGCGCTTGCATGGGGTGTGGATTCATATGGCATGATCCTTCAGTCTAAGTCAAAACCAGCTCTCCTTCTTGGAACTCTAAAGGCCTCCTCTTCTCATCAGCATACATCTTCATTTGATCTTGAGCCTTCCTTAGATTCACCTTACATTGCTTAAGAAGAGTTTGCATTCTTTCCAACTCCTCCTTCCCATGAGGATTGATATTTTCATTAAAGATGACTGTGGGTAAGGACACCTTGTAACCATACAAAGCCTCAAAGGGTGAAACTCCTATGCTCGCATGAGTGGAATTGTTATAAGCAAACTCAGCCAAGTGTAACCAAGAATCCCATGAAGTTTGGACATCATAGCAAAAATGGCGAAGATAAGTCTCCAGCCATTTATTAACTCTCTCTGTCTGTCCATAAGTTTGAGGATGATAAACCGTAGATGGAGCCAATTTAGTGCCCATAGATGTAAATACCGCCTGCCAAAAGTTAATCATAAACTTTGAGTCCCTATCATGGACAATCACCTGCGGTAATCCATGTAGTCTAAAAATATGCTCCAAAAACTCGTTGGCCACTTGAGAATTAGTAAACTGAATCTTTGTTGGGATAAAATGAGCTGCTTTGGTGAGTTTGTCAACCACCACATAAATACTATTCCACCCCTTCTTAGTAGTAGGTAAGCCATTAATGAAATCCATAGTAATATGAGTCCATTTACCCGTAGGAATAGGCAATGGCTGTAACAAAGATCCTGGCTTATGGGTGCTATCCTTATTTTGCTGACAAGGCATACACTTCATAACGAAGTCCTTGACATCTTTTCACAGTCCTTTCCAATAAAAGCTTTTGTTGATCCTGTCATAAGTCTTGAAAACTTCCAAGTGTCCAGCTAAAGGTGAAGAATGTAACTCCTCCATAATTTTTCGCTTAAAAGAAGAAGTAGAGGGAATAACAATCTTGCCTTTCCACCAAATAAGACCATTTTTAAGCTGGTAATGTGAGTTTTCTTCCATAAGACCTTGTTGTAATTTCTGAAAGATTTGGCTGAATTCCTCATCTAAAAGATAGGCCTCCTGTAGTTCTTCAATCCAGTCATTATGTAATTCTGTCATAGTTGAAACTTTGCAAGCCCACATATGAGAAAGAGAATCAGCCACTATGTTATCTTTGCCCCTTGTATGAGTGATGTTAAAATCATAATTCTATAATGTAGCTACCCAGCAACGTTGCTTTGGAGTGAGATTTGACTAAGGAAATACTTGAGTACGCGGTGATCACTATGTACTCTGAATCGGCTGCCATATAAGTAATGGTGCCACTTCTTGATTGAATGTAGGATAGCCAACATCTCCTGGTCATAAACATTCATGGGCATCTCCTTATTTGTAAGCTTACGGCTCTCAAATGCAACTACTCCATGCTCCTGAAGCAAAACAGCCCCAATGCCACGGCCACTAGCATCACACTGTATAGTAGACTCTTTGGAGAAATCCGGGCATACTAAGATAGGAGCAGAAGTAAGGAGTTCCTTTAACTGGTTGAAGCTGCTATCTGCAAGAGCATCCCAAAAGAAAGCCTCCTTCTTCAACCTGTCAGTCAAAGGAGCTGCAATTGCCGCATAATGCTTTATAAATTGGCGATAGAATGAAGATAGACCAAGGAATCCTCTAAGAGAATTAGTAGTAGTAGGCGTTGGCCAATCTCTTATGCATTGCACATTCTTGGGATTAGCCTGTATTCCTTTTTCACTGACTATATGTCCCAAGTATTCCACTTCAGTCTGCATGAAAGAGCACTTCTTCTCCTTAGCAAAACAATAAGATTCGATAGGATATAAAGAATCCTACAACCCAAGACCGTAGGTATGGATACAAGATCTCCCTCAACGGGGATGAACAATATACAAGACAAGATCTCATACTACGAGATTACAAGGTGACAAGATAATATGAGTATAATGGAAGATAAGACAAGACTAGATACCATGACTAGACAAGAACTAGAATTGGAACTTGAAGTGGCTTTCTTGAAGGTCTTGAGTCCTTGAGCTCCCAAGACTAGCATTGGTAAGACCAACGAGCTCTATGGCAAGCCCCTCCTTTTATAGGTATTGGAGAGGGCGACATAGGATCTTCTAGAATGTTCCATGATGACATCATCGATTATGTAGGTAATAACATGGCGTATCTTCTAGAAGGTTCTATGATGACATGGCAATGGTGGGTTCATATGGTTGGCTTGAGGATATCTTGTTAAGGGTGCATTCAAATGGGGTATGGATTCATATGGCATGAGCAAGAATTAATATGTACACTTGATCATGGCATGTCCTTGATAGTGATGGAGGAAACTAAAGAGGCAAATCATAAAAAAATAATCAAAAAAAATTATTAATAAAATTCTATTATCTTATGGTTAACTTAGAATTAGCAGCTTCGACTTCATTAAGTAATATGATAAAAGATTTAGATTGTTTTCAAATGGCATGCTTTACTTGAGTATTGCTAATTAATGGATATAACTCAATGTTTATTAGTCCTTTAAGAAAAGGAGTTCTACCTAACAAAAGTTCTCGTTTTAATTATTTTCATGCTTCCAACTTTCAATTTGGAAAGAATCATACTAATCATCAATCTTGGATGAGAAATTCTTATGATAATGTAGTTCTACCTAATCCCAAGATTTCTGCCTGCTGACATGTTCAAATGTGTGTCATAATCAATATTAGGATTAATTGATGCTAGCAAGGCATGCGTAAAATTACATCGGTAAATTGTAAGGGTGCTATTAGAAAATTTTGTTTTTATCTATAAGGTCCAATGCAAATTTCTAATCCATGTATGTCTTTAGTTCCATTATATCGTTGTCCTAAAAATGTAGCCTTAATTTTATAAGTAGAAAGAATAATTTTGAGTTACAATTTTTAAACTACTTTTTTTGAAACAAAGTCATGTTTACTGCCGTCATCATGCAAAATAGTCATTTCATAATTATCGATTTTACATCTCATTTTCAATAAAGCATGGATAGAAATTTTACCAGTAGGTTCGTCAATGTCATTAGAGTTTTCTCCCATAAGCGTGGCTTCATTAAAATCAAGCATCACTTTAAGGCCTTTAATTGCTTCATAAACTCCAAGATAATTTAAATTTGCAGTGGGTTTTTTCTAACCACTAGTGTCACCAATAGGACAACAACTCACAATATGGCTAGAGAAATTACATTTATAACAAATTACTTAGATTAATATTTTTAAGTTTAGATGGCTTAGGTAAAGTAGTAGGCAGATGAGAAATCTTGGGATTTGGCAGAGCTACATTATTATAAAAATTTCTCATCCAAGATTGACAATTAGTATGATTCTTTCCAAATTGAAAGTTGGAAGCATGAAAAGAATTAAAAGGAGAACTTCTGCCATATTATTTTCCTTGGAAGCTCAAAATTATCATTGATCTTTAGTTTATTTCTTTTTGGTATCATGTGCCAAAGAGATAGGGTTGTCCAATGTATTAGGTTTAAATATGTTGACTTTAGCTTGAAAAAATGGAAGAAGGTCAGGCATATACTTCCTTTTGATAGGCGATTTAGCTATACATGCTTGACCATTTGAAGTTGCAATAAAGTATTCTCAAATATTTTGGTGTAGCAAATGGTCTCTCACTCTCATTGCATAAAGACATGCCATTGTTGTTACACGCAACACTAGATTGGAGCAAGAAGAAAATAGTAAGAACCTTAATGCTTCCCACGTAAGAGGACAATCAGTGGTCTTGCGTATGATATCTCACTATAAAGAAGCTTTGTCAATAAAATAATGTGAAGCACACTTGATTTTATAATTTTAACCATAACTTTCATTATCAAAATACGAGTCGAATCAGCCTTTAATACCATCGTAAGTATTAATTTCTAAAGGTATGTTTGCTTATCTTCGCCTCTTTGCGGTTGGATTATGCTTTGAGGGTGTCATTGATGGTGTGGACTATAGTGTTATTATTAGAGGAAATTTGAGAGGATGGACACTAGAGAAATCACAACACTTGCTCTAGTTGGACTTGATTTTGATGCTCTTCTTTTAGTTGCATGGCCAATAAATCCATGTGTTCCTCCATGGTTGGCTCAGGAAGCAACAATGCATGATCAAAACTTATAGTGCTCAATGGGCCTTCACGAGACATAATGATTGTAGATGACTTGATGAAGATATTGGAATAATAAAGACACCTTCAAGAGACACTTCACCTGTAACAATAAAACTTTGGCCTGTAAGCACCTCTGTAAGAATCAAAATAAAGAGTTGCTTCTTGGAAAAATAATAAGATAGAATAGGCAAGAAATACATGAATTTTTAATGATAGTTTGATGCAGTTTCATGGCCCCGGAGTGACTGCACAATAATCTTGGGGAATTTACTATATATATATCATCTACATCACGTACATTCAAGGCCTATTTCTAAATAACCTTATTTGTGAAATTTTTTTGAATAAAACATAACTCTTTTCTATTCAATCTGTAAATAAGCCCTTTACATTACACCCTTCTGTATGCAAAAAATATATAAAAATAGTATTTTAAAAATACCTTATTTTGAACCCACGTGTTGCACACATATATTCATGAGTAACTTACGTGAGACAAGAATAAGCTCTTAGAGGCTGGAAGTCAAAGATAATTTGGACTAATTTAGATAGTCTGTAGGTGACTTAGAGCAAAGAAGCTTGAAATTGGGTAAGTTAGGAAAAATTAAGCAAGTCAATAAGCCTTACTTAAGAAAATTTGGCTTTTTAGGACTTGAGGATGGCGTCCAATTCTTGAGGGCGGTAAAAAATGACACCCCCTCTTCCCCCTTTCCCACCTCCTCAAATTGAAAAATTAAGATTTAATAAGCTGAAAGCTTAACAAAAGATTAAGTAAAAATCTTAAATAAGCTTCAACTAACCTCCTTTTAGCCTGAAACTTATAGACTCATAGTGCCATGGAAGAGGGGGTTGAATTTTTCAATATTGGTATGAATTGCACATTTTTTTAGTAGATATAGAGTGGTTTGGGTTTTGAAGCCTTGATAATCTAGCTGTGCAGTCGATTGACGTTGAGATGGACTGTAGAGCTCGATTGCTCCAGAGAGCTCACCTGCACGCAAGATGATAGGCAATTGAAAGCCCTAGATGTAGGTTGAGCTCTAATTCCACTATTGCACTGATCGAATACAAGACTTGCGCCACATAGCGAATCAAAGAAGCCCTCTCTTACTCTCTTCTCTTATAAAAATTAAAAGAACAACTCTTAAAACTTAAAATAGACTTTAAAAAAAGTAAAGTAAATTTGAGTGACACAATATTTGGTGCAATTGTTTCCCATACATGGAGTGGGCATCTCCTTCATGCCATATTTATAATATTAAAATGAATCTTGTTTCACCCAAAGATAGGCCCTTTCCAATCACTCTTTTTGCAAAAGAGTGTGAGTTAACTGAATCGATGGTTATAATCTGTTGCACAACCCATAGATATAAGAGCCATAAAATATTTCTAAAATATCTATAATATATCTCCTAAAGTCTTAAATACTATATTGGGGAGTTTGGAAATTTTCATATACTTTGGGAATTTATGGATGGTCAATATTTGGTCGCATGGTCAAATTGTTATCCCCTTCCTTGAAGGTGAAACTTTTTCTAGATGCTATATAGATGATAGTACTAAGTTTCATCTTGAAAAATGGAATTAAGATTTAGCCACATGGTCAAATATTGAGTTCTAAACTGAGAGTGAAACTTCGGAGATTCCCAAATTCTCTGATATAGTGTTCTCAAATATCAATAAACATTTACAAAGAGAGTGTCGAATACCTTAGAATAAACGGGGGTGCACCTTATTTAAATAATTTAATGAAGATGTCTTTGGAATAAATTGTGCTTTTACTACCTATATCCAATTCATCTTGCTCTACACATCAGCCAATCAAAAAAGTTAAAAAATCATATTAGAAAATTCAAGCCATTAATATGGTGGAGGTATACTATAGTAGAAATAGTACTTAATTATCTAAAAATTTTGATTCAAAATTTATATTCAGTTATTTAATAACCAAATTAATGCTAATTTTTTAGAAAAAAATATGCTTGAAAATAAAGGTATTTTTATTATTTATTAAAAATACAATTTAATTAACCTTAATAATACAAACTTTAAAAGTTAACATAATAATCTTTATCTTATTTTTATGATATGCTTAAAAATACAAAATTCTAAGAAAATTATAAATAAATTAAACTAAATGAAAAATAAGATTATAATTTAAAGTCACTTAAGAATGATTAGAAATATTAGTTTTTTGAACTTTTAATTAGGAAAAAATTTAGTTAAGAATTTTTAAGATACTAGAAAACATCATGAATTTGTATTAAAAGATATTATTAGCATCTAGGTTAGAAAATTCCAATCAAATTTTAAAATCTTAATCCTAGCTTTTCTCGTAAATTAAAAATTAAAAATTTATCATTATTTATTATTTGTGTAAATTTAAGTATTATTTTAATAGTTAAAAATATTTTTTTCAATTAAAAGTTAGCCTAAATCTTTGTATATTAATAAGGTTTATTCACATGTATGATTTTTAAGTATATTCATTAGGAATTGTTGACATGTATCGACAATAAGCAGATTTTTTACACGAGCAAGAAAATTGAGGATAAAAAGTATTCACATGCATGGATAGGAAAAGAAGTTTATGATATTTGATTTTAATTTTTGAAAATAAAAATGTGCATTTATATGCGTGAATAGCTAAATACGTGCAAACACAGAAGACGCACTTGATTATAAATTCATGAAAAAAAAAATCTACTTTCATCTCCAAGGTTGGCTCTGTTACTTTTCACCCAAAGCTTTGTAAACTGCCTAATGTGCTTGACTACCCCTAGGTATATTTTTGGTCTCACTTATAGGAAGATTCACCCTTGTAGTGAGTGAGAACCACTAAGGCTCTGGTTTGAATTATAATCATTGTCCCACTCCTAGTCCAATGTAGATTAGCATTGGAAGACCAAGACTGAATAGAACAAGGATGGTAATTAGGTTTGCAGGTTTATTTCTCGATGACTACATAAAACTACTCCTAAAGGAATTTAGATCAAGGTACATCTCAATGTTACTACTACTATTGCTACATAATAAAGGGTTGCAAAAGATGTCTCATATCATTTGTAGACTCAAGCACACTTGTAGATCTCAAAGAATCACCTATCTTGTAATTTTTGATGTGGCTTTTCATGTCAACTTCACCAAAGATGTTGAAGGGATATTGTGACAGGCAATAATCTGTAGAGGATGAAGAGTCGAAGAAAGATGGGAGAAGGAAAACACTTGTCACCAAGTTAAAGACTCTGAGTATTATGAGAACTCAAGAGATACATTGTAGGTATACCATCTAGATTCAAGTCACTAAACCCAAGGTTTTACATTGATTAAAATTCCAACAAATCGGGCATAAACATTCACTTTATAATGCTAAACCATACTTCAGTAATGCATAAAATATATGAACATTGAAACTCTTTATTCATATCTGAAGAAGTTATCCCAAAGACAATATTGCAGCCTCTACCATAAGTTCAGCATCATAATACTTTCTCAATCCAAAAGCATCAACATTAACAATGCATGCACAAAAGAAGCTCTAGAATATTGTGTCCTCTTTTAATTCCATAATCACAACGGTTCAAAACATGCTAAGGTTGTCTAGGATTGAAGAACCCAACTTATCTCTTTTCGGGCATTATCCTCATTTACTTGCTAGACTTCATTTGTAGGCCTCCACACAAATACATTGTCTCTTTATATGGTAGCTCTTCATTCAATCATATTTCTAAAAGGTGGGGCACACTTATAAAGATTGAGCATGATCTAAAGGTGGCAAGCTTTATCAAATTGAAGAGATAGTTGTGGTGATTATCAAGTGTGAAGTCAGTATGAGAAGGCAATAGTCATCTTTGATTGGATACATATTGTGTTGAGCTTATTATTATTAGACAAGCCTTTCATATTAGACTATAGCTATCATTGTGATGAAAGATCTTCTAGCAAAGTTATCCATAATCATAGTCGTATACTATGATTATGGATTAAGATCAATTTGTGTTGAGAGAGAGAGAGAGAGAGAGAGAGCGAGAGAGAGAGAGAGAGCCCTTTATTCATGGAGCTTGCTGCAAAAGTATCAATTGGAGACAGTGTGCATATTTAGGAGCTGAGGTGTAAAGCTTGTTTTTCTCTTTGCAACAAACACTGGGAGGAGGTGGCTTTCATCAGCCGTAGAAGAAAGCGAAGGTTGCTAGCGTGTCTTTAGACAATCTAGCTACTACTAACGCATGCAACAACAGCAGTGATAGCACCTCAAGTTGACATGAGAACCCCTTCTATTGCTCCATGATAAAGCACCGATCATCTTCCATCCGGACTGTAGCATTCGGTATTTCTCAATGTTTAGCACACTTTTAAGATTGCCACCATAAACAAGCCAATATGCTTGAAACATGTCGGTGAACCTGGCCTTGCAGATCAATCAACAGTAGTTGCTTTCTATCATGACCACTCCTCCAATTAGACTCCTAAAAACAGAGCTACCTCTTTCGTAATGTCTACTGCATACTATACCTCTCTAGTACTGAACATCGCTTTCTTAATCATGCAGACAGAACTTGTTTCGTTAGCACTCTCTTTTTACATTATTCTCATACACATACCCATCCTCTTTAGCCCGATCCGCCTTTTCAGTTATTTTCTTTTTCATAGCCATCGTAAAGCTCCCCTAAAAATTAAAAAGCACGTTCTCTTTTGAATATCGACTCCCAAGTAAAGCACATCTACTATGTCACATTCACCAATTAATTCCTTTGCCATATATAGCCAAAGATAGGTTGGCCAATTAGAGAATAACTTGAAGCCTTGTCTCACCTTCAAGTTACTATGTCGCATGCTTGACATGCTTATGTTTCTTGTTGTAGCTCTAAGAGATTCCCATCTCCTTTCACTATTCTCCTAACATATGGAAAGTAAAATAGGCGAAGAAAATATATACAATCTAGCACAGTCGGCAATCCAAAACACACTATTAGTGACATTGACTTTGGCAACACCAAACATGTGGCTCACACCCATCCTTCAAGGCTTTTTGCCAGTGGATGTGCATTGGCATGACACTAAACACCACTTCAGCCCTCCAAATCCTTGTATAACAATAGGATAAGAGCCCTAAATCTACCCTAGCTTTGTAGCATGTATACATCCACAAGCATATATTAGTCTTCTCTGTGTTTATTTCATGCTTTTCTTGAATTCATTTTCTTTATGTGCCTAGTTGCAACTTGTTTTGACCATAACTTTGTCATACCAACTTAGAAGAGGAGCATTTAGGTAGTCAAATCAAAGCAAATAGACCCACCACTTTTTGATATTTTTTTTAATTTGGGCAACTTGTGTGACTCAAAATAAGTCCTTGCATGTATTTACATTGACCCAAAGATATCATTAAGTCATTAAAATTTAATATAGATACTTGAATTATCTCAAAGACTAGTTCTTTTCCTAGAAAATCTTATGAAGACCCCTTGTGTCCTTGTATAAATGGTCTTTCATATGGGTTTCCTTCATTGAAATTGTAACCACATGGCAATGTGGTGTCCTTTTCTAAGTAGAGGTCATGGTTCAACAATCTACATGCATAATTAGACAGCCAATGATTTCTTCTTTTTTCCTCAAAGCTTTTCCAAAGCTTCAATCATAAAGCTTTTATTCAGTGGCTCCTTTTTTGTTATGTAAGGCTAAGTATAGCCTTACAATTAGTTTACTATTAAGTAGTATATGTGATTCATTGTTTTAGCTAGTGGCCACTTTTATCATAGATAAGAATATGGTTAGTATATTTAGTATATGAATACTATTTTTGTCAAATATTTTGATGACAGCTACAATCATTGCATATCTTGTCTATATAAGGCTATTTGTTTTTTCAATATTGGTTATTGTAATAATTAGTTTAAATAAGTTGGGCAAGTTAAGGGCTATCTCTCACGGCCTTATTTCTAGGCTTGATATAATATTTGACATTTATGAAAGGCTTACAATATAATCTTAATGATAATCACTACAAGGGAATGGGGCAATAGCGACGGCCCTTTGCAACGCAAAAAAGTAGTGTCGCTAAAAGCGTCGCTATATACGTCACTATTTGCATCGCTAATAAAAATAGCGACGCAAATAGCGACGCCGGTCTGGGAAAAAAGTTTCGAAAACCCGAGCGTAACATTTGTCGAGAAAACATTTGCGAGAAAGAATGAAAGAGAGAGCGAGAGAGCTTAAAGCTTTGAGAGGGGGACAGAGAGAGAGAGAGAGAGAGAGAGAGAGAGAGAGAGAGAGAGAGAGAGAGAGAGAGAGAGAGAGAGAGAGAGATAGAGAGGGAGATCATCACCATTGTCACTACCGCCGCTGCTATACATGAAGAAGAAAGAGAAGTGTGCAACGGAGAAGAGAGGGAAGGTGCAAAGAGAAGGTACAAAGGGTTTCATCTTCAGGCCTTTGAGGTAGGTACATTGCCTCTTCTTGCTTTATTTTTGTGTTCTCTTGTTTTCTTTTTTTGTTTTTCTTTGCAAAGAGATACATGGAAAGAGAGGGAGGGAGGAAAGAAGGGAGAAGAATGAAGGGAGAGAAAGAGAGAAAAAGGGAGAGAAAGGAAATAAAGAGAAAGAGGAAGAGAGAAATGAGAGATGAAGGGAGGGAGAGAGGATGAGTGAGAGAAACAACAAGAGAGAGAGGGGGGGAAAACGAAGAGAGAGGAAACAAAGAAAGGGAAATACAGAGATAAAGAGAGGCGGAGAGAAATAGAGAGAGGGAGAGGGAAGAAAGAGAGGAGGAGGACATAGAAAAGAAGGGTGAGGTAAAGAGAGGAAGGAGAGTGAAAAGAAGAGAGAGAGAGGGAGGGAGAAAGAGAGATACATAGAAAAAATAGAGAGCGAGAGGGAGAGAGAGAGAAATAGGAAAACAATGAGAGAATGAGAGAGAAGGTTAATAAAGAAAAGTAAAGGGAGAGGGGGGAGAGACAGATAAAGAGAGGTGGGGTGACATTTCTTTCAATATCTTTGTTTCTTAAGCTTTTTATTTTCTATCTTTGATTGTCTTTGCAATGAGATGAGTTGAGTGAGAGTGGGGAGGGAAGGAGGGAGAGAAATAGAGAGAAGAAGGGAGGGGAAGGAAGAGAGAGATGGAGAGAAATACAAAATAAGAGAGAGAGGGGCTTCATAAAAAATTGTCAAAACCCGAGCATGGCATTTTATAGGTTTGTAAACAAGCAAGAGAGAGAGACAGAGAGGCCATCGCCACTGCCGCCATCCATGAAGAGGGAGGAGACAAGTGTAAAGGAGAAGGAAGGAACTCTCGAAGGAGAAAAAAATGAGAGAAGTACGAAGGGATTCTTCTTCAAGCTCTGAGGTAAGTACATTATCTCTTCTCTCTTTGTTTTTCTCTTTTCTTTACTTCTCTCTTTCTTTTTGTTGATGAAGAGTGTATAGAGAGAAGAAGTGAGAGAGATCAACGTGCGCAAGGGATATTGAGAGAGAGAGAGAGAGAGAGAGAGGGAGATCATCACCATTGTCACCGCCGCCGCTGCTATACATGAAGAAGAAAGAGAAGTGTGCAACGGAGAAGGGAGGGAAGGTGCAAAGAGAAGGTACAAAGGGTTTCATCTTCAGGCCTTTGAGGTAGGTACATTGCCTCTTCTTGCTTTATTTTTGTGTTCTCTTGTTTTCCTTTTTTGTTTTTCTTTGCAAAGAGATACATGGAAAGAGAGGGAGGGAGGAAAGAAGGGAGAAGAATGAAGGGAGAGAAAGAGAGAAAAAGGGAGAGAAATGAAATAAAGAGAAAGAGGAAGAGAGAAATGAAAGATGAAGGGAGGGAGAGAGGATGAGTGAGAGAAACAATGAGAGAGAGAGGGGGAAAAACGAAGAGAGAGGAAACAAAGAAAGGGAAATAGAGAGATAAAGAGAGGGGGAGAGAAATAGAGAGAGGGAGAGGGGAGGAGGAGATAAATAGAGAGAGGGAGAGGGAAGGAAGAGAGCAGGAGGACATAGAAAAGAAGGGTGAGGTAAAGAGAGGAAGGAGAGTGAAAAGAAGAGAGAGAGAGGGAGGGAGAAAGAGAGATACATAGAAAAAATAGAGAGTGAGAGAGAGGGAGAGAGAAATAGGAAAACAATGAGAGAATGAGAGAGAAGGTTAATAAAGAAAAGTAAAGGGAGAGGGGGGAGAGACAGATAAAGAGAGGTGGGGTGACATTTCTTTCAATATCTTTGTTTCTTAAGCTTTTTATTTTCTATCTTTGATTGTCTTTGCAATGAGATGAGTTGAGTGAGAGTGGGGAGGAAAGGAGGGAGAGAAATAGAGAGAAGAAGGGAGGGGAAGGAAGAGAGAGATGGAGAGAAATAAAAAACAAGAGAGAGAGGGGATTCATAAAAACTTGTCAAAACCCGAGCATGGCATTTTACAGGTTTGTAAACAAGCAAGAGAGAGAGACAGAGAGGCCATCACCATTGCCGCCATCCATGAAGAGGGAGGAGACAAGTGTAAAGGAGAAGGAAGGAACTCTCGAAGGAGAAAAAAATGAGAGAAGTACGAAGGGATTCTTCTTCAAGCTTTGAGGTAAGTACATTATCTCTTCTCTCTTTGTTTTTCTCTTTTCTTTACTTCTCTCTTTGTTTTTGTTGATGAAGAGTGTATAGATAGAAGAAGTGAGAGAGATCAACATGCGAGAGAGAGAGAGAGAGAGAGAGAGAGAGAGAGAGAGAGAGAGAGAGAGGTCACTGCCACCGCCAATCCACCACAAAAAGAGAGGGGACAACTGCAAAGAAGAAGGAGGGAACCTGTGAAGGAGAAGAAGATGATATTGGCTTGATTTATGTCAGCACCATAGAGGATCAAGCTACATATATTTTTACCAAGGTCTCGGGACAAAAGAAGCTTCAAGACTTTAGGGTTATGCTTGGAGTTCATGAGCTCATGATGATGAGATCGAGGAGGAGTGTTGAGATGTTGAGCTCTACATGAGTTGGCTACAACATTAGCATGGGGGGTCAATTTGCCAGCTCACACAGTTGTCATAAAGGGAACTCAACTATATGATCCGAAAGTTGGAGGATGGCATGAATTGGGAATGCTTGATGTTATGCAGATCTTTGGAAGGGCAGGACATCCACAGTTCGACAAGAGTGGAGAAGGAATCATCATCACTATACATGACAAACTTGCATACTACATACGCTTGCTAACTCATCAACTGCCAATTGAAAGTCAGTTTGTGAGCTCCCTCAAGGATAACTTGAATGCTGAGGTTGTACTTGGAACTGTTACAAACTTGAAGGAGGCTTCGCCTTGGCTTGGATACATGTACTTGTTTGTTCGAATGTCATCAAATCCCCTTGCTTATGGAATAACATGGGAAGAGGTTATCAAGGATCCTAATCTTATTAGTAAATGGAAGGCTCTCATTATTGATGCCTGCATGCCCACATAAAGGGATGATGATAGCAGTCAAGAGGTTGAATTCAGAAGGGCAGCAGGGTCACAAAGAATGGATGGCAGAGGTATATTTTTTTTGGGTGCACTTCACCATCCCAATCTTGTCAAATTGATTGGCTTCTGTGCAGAGGATGACCAGAGATTACTTGTCTATGAGTTCATGCCTCGTTGAAGCTTAGAGAATCATTTGTTTAAAAAGGGTACTACAAAACTTTATCTTGGGCAGTTAGAATGAAGATTGCTATTGGTGCGGCCAAAGGTCCTACTTTTCTATACGATGCTGAAAGGCCAGTGATTTTAGGGAATTCTGCTATTGTGGGAGGGGCCGCTTTTCTGGTCAGAGAGAGGAGCTTTACCGGCCTGGGGAAGAAAAAGCAACAAAAGAGAAGGATGTGGTCTGAACTTGAGGGGTGGTAATCGATTGGGGGACTTTCTGATCCTGATTGGAATCCAGCAAATGATAAGCTATCCACTGCACCGGAGATTTGACAGCACAATCGAATGGGTTTTGATCGAATTTGGAAGAAAGAAGAAGGGAATTAGGCTCGACAAAGATGTTCTTCGGTGCTCTTCCTCATAGGCCTGACAAGGCAGAGGCCTACAAGCAGCTCCGCAAGCATCTCACCATTATCAAGACTTGGATCGCAATCATTTGCGTGGCTCCCTACGCTATGCACTTCCTCTCCAAAAAGGATTCTTATCAAGAGCTCAAGCTGGACTTCTGATCAGCGGTGGCTTAATCGCTTGCCGTTGAAACGGTTGCTGTTGCGGTAGCACATTGGCCTGAGGTGCTGGCATGAAGTTCTTGAAGGATTGACAAAGCAGAGGACCAGGCGCCATAGCTGGCACAATCAAGGAAGAAAAAGAATCATAGTCGAATGAGGCTGTAACCTGCTTATCTCGAGCCCGCAGGTGCTGGTACGAAGTTCCTAATGAGAAGGCTTCGAGAATTGCAATTGAAGGTCTCCTTGCAATTTCTGATAGGAATCGAGCTGCAGCAATCAT